>NC_091131.1:53323740-53649740 GCF_040183065.1 Periplaneta americana | reverse complement strand
AAAACTACTGTTTTAAAAACATGTGAAACATAGTTTATTTACTCTAAACAACTCTTACACACAGCATTTCTCAATAAAACTAAACATTTATGATACACACATGCGTTCGTCAATGAAAAACATACTTATATATTTTTTTTATTCTAATGTTGGTATCATTCAGAAAAAAGTGCCTAGGGATATTGCAGGAATGAGGGACATTTCTCCTACAGTCTATGAGAATTTTGTGATGAAACCTAGGTAACCGAACAAATAATGTAATCTAAATAAACGGATAGGAAAGTAAAGCAGTAAATAAATACAGATAAAATAATAATACAAGGAAAATAAATTAAAGAAATAAGAAATGTAGGAAAGAGAAAAAGGGAGAAATAAATATGACAATCCACTGAGTAATGAATGTTACGAATAAATAGAGACATACTTGTTGAGAAATAAATATGTGCAGTAGTAACTTTATTGGTGCCGTGGAAAAAACATGATTCCACTTTTATATATACCCAGTTCCATTGTTGTTACAAAAAAATACGATTCCCGCTCTGATGCGACGTGCAAGATGGGTTCTGTTGTGATATCATCTATGTATTAAGGAAATGCACACATGAAAACAGAATGAGTCTCGATAGGAAGCAACAGCGTCTCGAATGCGGGTATTTGCAGTATTATTACCATGATAATTATGTTTTATTATAGTTTGTAATTTATTGCATATTCTTCACATTGTAAACAGTTTAATTATGTCAGCAGTGTTGCATATGAAATGAAATGCACAAACTTTAGCAAATCGCAAGGTTGTCCCATACAAAGATACATAATATTATATTCTTTGTCTCGACTGATGCTTTTGGGTAACAATGGCATGAGTAAATGTGAAATTTGGTGTTTTTGTAATCAAATATATACACAGCTAACTTTTATTTGTACAAATTTATCATTAAAATAATAAAATTACATTCGTTGTAATAGTTTTAAAAGCCTGAATTGAATATATTGTGTACTATAAACATTAAAACGAGTTCGTTAAATTAATAATATTAAAACAATATTATGATGTAACTTTTAACGTAATTGGTATGTCCAATTAATTATAACAGACAATTTACCCTTTCCTTGAGGTTTGAATTATATCATTAGCAATAATAATTTGAGGGACACGCCTTCCTCGAAGATTTAGAAGCTAGTATTTTTGTATTCCAAGCATTTCAAGATATAAATGTAATCAAAAGTTTTAGATTTGTTGTAGAAAAATTCTTGGGACTTGGATTAAAGTGAGCTCGTCCAAGTTTTTTTTTTTCTCCTGATTTGCGCTTGTGTGGCTACGAAGTACTCCAACACACAACGATTTACGGCGAATCTGGACTTTTATTTTTAAAACGTTTTACGAGACCTTTCTAAAGTGACATGCAGTTACTGGGCTGTGTAAATATTGTATTCCCAAAACAATAGCAGGTCCATCCAGTTGTAAACAAAATTAGAGACATTGTCCCAGTCATAGATCTATGGCACTGTCTCCTTCACGGTAAAATTAATTTATGGCTGTAAACAATCTCACTAATAATCCATGTTCAAAAACAGTCAATTTCATTATAGCACATGAATAATGGAAAAACAACTCTAACACAAGCATAAGTTACTCATGCCAACTGTTGTAGAAATTTTCTGATATACTGTACATTACGTACATGCACCTATATCTTGACAATAAGACAGCCTTGCGAAGGTGAACGATATGATTTTTGTACAGTACGCAATACGTAAATATAGATTGTAGTGTGCTGTATAAAAATCGATTATACAGTAGACCTTTGAAGGAAGGGCAAGGAGAGAGATAACTGTGATAAAATTTGAAGTTACACAAACAAGCTTCGAATACAAGATAGATAAAGAACGGTGAATTATTTCAAGGATATGCTGTGATATGAATGATGGGTTATGTATTGTTAAGCTGTTATAACTTAGGTTGAGTTTCAGAACTATTACAGTTGAAATAACTAAAGAATGAACTTAATGGACGAAAGTAAATAAATGTTTCTCAAACTATGGTCTGCGAGCTACTGGTGGGTCTTAATGTAAAAATGTTGCAAGTTGAATAATACATTACAGTTATTTCACTTACTATGAATGAAGGGTAATGATCCATATGAGAACTATTAAGTACTATTAACAAAGGACAAAACTATGATGCATGGTAAAAGGGCATAGGCCTAAGGCACAGAGTACGTGTTTTGAATACAGCAAAAGTAGACTTTAAAATGAGATCTAAAATCGTTATGACGATCTGGAATCTAAAATTTTACATCATTATGAAAGAGAATAGGCATCTGCCATTTATATCACCTAAAGAAGTATATTTTGTATTCACTAGAGGGCATAACTCAAAACCACCCATTTCTGACTTATGCCCTTTTCACCGCGCACCATATAAATAAATATTGACATTCAAACATTCCACACATAACCCTGCCATATTGCTTGACAATAGTATTTCTTCAAGTGCATTTTCTTCTTTCCCCCTTCTTTCTCTAGCAGCAAAGAGGTCACCTATGAGCTCAAACTAGAACTTTATGGAACACGCATGAAATATTGAAGATACGAGATATGAGAACGGTGATAAAGTAAATAATACGTACATATGATTTTTTCCTTGTAAATAACCACCGGAGTAACTCAGGCAGTAGGTGTTTGCCTTCTGACCCAGAGCTGCCCTCGGGCGTGGGTTCGATTCCCGTTTGGACTGATTACTCGGTTGGATTCTTTCCAGTTGTTTTCCAAACTGTCAAGTGATCCATGGGGAATTCTCGGGCTCATTTCGCCAAATACCATCTCGCTATCACAAATTCCACCGACGCTAAATAACTTAGTAGTTAATACAGCGTCATTAAATAACCTACAAAAGATCCCTTGTGAGTCTATTGAATTGGTCTAAAAGAACTTCTTATGGACAGATAATTATTTTGTTCGCCGTCGGTTGAGAGATCAGTGGACAGATTGTTGTGATAATGTCTCTGTCTATCTAATTTTATAATGCAACTGACGGCGAAATTATGGGATAATTACATGGAAAACATGAGTTCCCTAGGAAATCCTGGTTCACTGTCGCTTTTGTCTTCCGTAGATTTCACTTGCCCTCGCTGAAATTCGCATCCGAATCTGAGACGTAAATGCTAAATGCGGTAAAGTGCAAAGATAGGAAGAATTGTTAAATTCCTTAAGTTGTTGAGTCGTTAATAAGTTCTTTCTTCAGTTATAGCAGCTGTATTTCTTTTTAAAATTACTGACCTGTGCATAAAATGTTGTAAGTTTATCGATTTATAATAAATGAATTACTTAAAGACATTTTCACATTATTATACGAACTGTCTCTTACAGATAATTAAATTTGAGTTAAGTGGCTTTCTACTAAGTTACAGTTCTTTTAATTCGAAGACTATTGATAAGGAGCTCTTAGATTAAGCAGCAACATGTATACTTTTATCAGTCCAAGTTCAATAAATGAATATTTACAATCACACATGCATGATTGCCACAATGGTATTTGTCTCTACCTTTTGAATCGCGTTCCCATTTATAATCTCTACTGATAACACCAGAACACATGCACTGTGTATGCTTGGGAGAACGCAATCTCCAGGGGCATGGAACCTTGACATACACAAGTATACTTGGATTTGTTTATTAATGCTTATATTATTATTATTATTATTATTATTATTATTATTATATCTCAGTTATATTCACAGAGTATTATTGCTATGAATCTTGAACATTCTTTGTTCTTAAGGCTCTCGGATACACACTTTTTAGTTCAAGTGCTTCTTTACAAAAATATATTTATAGATTGTCCTACATAAACAGGTACCTAGTTTATATTTGATATTGAACAATTTGTTAACGTAATCAGGATAAAGGAAATGAAAGTCATCGTTGTTACATTTTCGTAATTATATTTTACAAGAACAATATTAAAGAAAAAATTAAATAACTACTGCATAGCCACCGGCGTAGCTCAGTCGGCGGAGGCGCTTGGCTTCTGATCCGGAGCTGCGTTCGGTGTGGGTTTGATTCCCGCTTGAGATGATTACTTGGTTGGGTTTTTTCCGAGGTTTTTTCCAAACTTAAGACGATTGTCAGGTAATCTATGGCGAATACTCGACCTCATCTCGCCAAATACCATCTCGCTATCACCAATTCCATCGCTATCTCACCTTGGCTAAATATGCTGTCCTGGGTCTGTCTCAAAGAGCGAAGAACTATTCACTCTCTCACGTTCTTCTTTGGTTCTACAGCTGTGTTCCAGCCTTGACTGCTCCAACTATGCTTCTCCATGTCCTTCGATCTAACACCTTTGTTTCCATCCTCTAACACCTGCTGCTATTACATCCTTAATCCGTCCGGCTTTCATTCGTTGAGGTTTCATAACATTTAAGTTTTGACGGGGAGGGGTTGTCAGCCCCACGTCCACCCCCAACCTGGAGGACCAGGTCCCATATTTATAACGTGGGAGAGGGTGACCCGGCTATACCTCCAGGCACTGGGTACCCATTTTAGTCGCCTTCTACGACATGCATGGGCTACAGTGGGACTATTCTTCAATCCCGGCCACCACACGGGATCTCTCTCACGTTACTCTTCAATATTCTTCAGAACTCAAGCCTAGCTGAGTTAAATATTATAAATGACAGATGAACGGAAGGAGAGGAGCACGTTGGTGGAATGAAAGAGAAAGAGTACCCTGAAAAAAAAAAAAAAAACCTTCTGCAGCGTCTGCTTTGTTCGCCACAAATGCCGTCACTCCGGGCCACCTGGGTGGAAGACTAGCGTGCTAGCGCTAGTAATAGATCTTCTATGACGGAGGAAGAGATTTGTGGTGGATGATGTGGTGTGTGTAGTGATGTTGCAGTATTAATAATAAGTACTTAGAGTAGAGGCGTGTTTCAGTTTATGGCGTTGTGAAGGCGGTTGTGACTTCAATGATTGTTTTACAAAATTCGTGTCTGTTTGCAGCGCTGACGATGATTCGGCCTCGGGAACGCACTCTTCCCTCGAGTCCTTAGCTATGTACACAGTTCTGTCGTCAGTATTCCCCTGGACGCGCCGCAACGTGCCGCTGCAAGTGCCTGACAGAGAAGGCGTCGACCTCAAGGGGGAACTGCCCTATTTCTGCCTCTTCTTATCCATCACCGTAATGCTCGTACGTGTGAATAAACTCACATTTAGATATGTAACTGTCGTTCATTTATGCCGCTGGATCAGGCGTTCACGGGTTCAAACTCGAGAGAAAGAGAGAGACCAGGGGCGTATTTTGCGGACTACCGGGGCTACCGGCGGTAGCCCAAGGAAATTACAAAAGAAAAAGTTTATAATATAACATAATGTAATAATTTTGTATTATTAGTTTTACCATAGTAATTAAAATTAAAGTAATTTTTAGATTTATATGCGCTCTCTGCTCTCGAAAAGAAACAAGTTGTCAAGGCGGCATCGCTGGAGAAACCGCTTGCTACGTGAGGTAGCCTGTGACCGTACCGCGCACGCTGTCCTGTCGCACAACTGCCCGTCCCCCCCTCTCCCTTCTGTTTCCATCGTGCAATGTAGGCCGGGCGAGTTGCCGCTCTCGTGATCGGTTTCTTCGCAGGCGCGAAGCAGCAATACGCTTAGTACGCTAGCTCATGAATGTGATTGTGTTCTTGCAGTGCATTATTTTAAATCTGTGACTGGTTCGAGTGTCTAAGAGTTATATTAATTGTGAATTATTAAGTTTTTAATTTCCCAATTAAGTGATATTGTGAAAAATATGGCAGAACAACTTTCTGGAGAGGTTTGTGTTGAAAATGACTGTGTAATAGAAGGTTTATTAAAAGTGCCTTTTAACCGTCGTACATAACAACGAGAAAGTTGAAATTGTGAAAATGGAAAGACCAACTCCTCAGTTAAATTTGTCCATGGACGTAAAAGAAAAACAGCGAGAGTACACACGCCATTTCACTTCAACATCATATAGTAAGTGGAATTGGTTATGTGGTACTTCTAAACTGTCTAAACTATTTTGCTGGCCATGTTTGTTATTTAGCCGCGAAACTAATGTGTGGTCAAAAGAGGGGTTTTCTAATATGAACTCCCTTCGAACGGCAGTCCTAGAATACGACAAATCAAAAGCTCATATTTGTAGTAGCATGAACTTTGCAAACTTTGGGAAGACAAGAATTGATTTACAGCTAGATAAGCAAAAAGCTCTACACATCAACCAACACAATGCTCTTGTGAAAAAGAAATCGGGAGATTTTACTGCATCTTATTAACGCAGTCTGCTTTCTAGGAAAACAAGAATTGGCTTTTCGGGGTCATAACGAGAGTGTGGAATCAGACAATATAGGAAATTATATTGAATATTTAAGTTCCTTAAGTGAATTTGACCATTTACTGGCCAATCATCTTGAGAGTTCAACAGTATTTCGTGGTACTTCTCTCGCAATTCAGAATGACTTAATATTTGCTATAAGTGGGGCTATGATAAAGAACATAAAACCTTTTGTGGCCATTGTTGTTGATGAAACAAGTTACTGCTCTAATCAGAGTCAATTGTCCACTGTTTTAAGATACGTCGACAGTACTGCCAATGTTCAAGAACGGTTTATAGGATTCACAAATGTCAGTTCGGACAAAACTCCTGCTGCTTTGTTTCAGCATGTGGAAGGTGTTATAGCAGAATACAATGTCGGCAATAAGTTAATTGCACAGACATATGATGGTGCTTCAGTTATGGCGGGAAATATTAATGGCTTAAAAACAAAAGTTCAAGAAAAGTATCCTCAAGCACTATTTGTCCATTGTTACAGCCATGTTCTCAATTTAGTTTTGCAACAAACTACTTCATCCATTCCAGAATGCCGCATTTTTTTTTCAAAACACTGTCGGGTTTAGCTGCATTTTTCTCATCATCTCCTAAAAGATCAGAAAACTCAAGGAATTTATGAACAAGAAACTCCCAAAAGTAGCACCAACTAGATTGAATTTTACATCTCGGCTTGTAAATACAGTAAAGGAATACAGAGAAAAACGGACTGCTTTCTTTAAAAATATCATTTGTAATGACTCTGAAGAAAACTGGGATGATGCTGTAAATGTGCAGGCTCAAGGATATTTGAATTTTTTCACACAGTTTCAGAATATATTTCTTCTTGAAGTCTATGCTAGAGTGTTCGCACATACAGATGTGCTCTACAATATTCTTCAGACAAAAAGTCTAGACATAGCATACTACTTGCAAGAGGTATCAAAGTTAAAAAAAAATACTATATCCGAGTTCAGACGTAGTGGGTTTCCGTCCATATGGAGTAATATGGAAAATGAAAATTCTTCAGCCAATACAATGGAACCACCATTAAGGCGAAGAAAAGGAGATGATGAATTGAAATACAGGCAGCTGTACTACAGCATACTAGATCGTATGCACATGGAAATTACTGACAGATTTTCTGATTATGGAAAGCTTCAGTTCACACATCTTCTAGATTCTCAAAAATTTTCTCCTTATAGAGAAAACTTCCCGAATGAGGCACTAAACAAATTATTTCAGTCCTATAACAGTCACTTTGATCAAATACGTTTAAAAATGAATTAAGTGTAATATAATCAGCAGAAGTCTTTGATTTTTCGAACAAACCTATCCATGAAATATTATCTGCCATATATGAAAACCAGCTGAACCAAGTTATTCCTGAAGTCCTTAAATTGGCAACATTAATTGTGACAATACCAGCTACGTCAGCATCGGTAGAAAGAACATTTTCTGCGTTGAAGAGAATAAAATCCTACTGTAGATCAACTCATACACAAGAACGTTTATCCGGCTTGGCACTAATATCCATTGAAAAGTCATTTCTACAGAAACTTTGCAAGTGGCCCATCTGTAATTTCAAGGACGAAGTCATCAACGTATTTTCGTCCCAATCAAGGCGTCTGGAATTCACATAAATATGTAAGGAATTTTATTATAGGGATTTTAAAATATATTTTGTGTAATAATAGGGTCAGACAAGTCTCCAGGTATCGATCAAATTCCAGCAGAATTAATACAAGAGGGTGGGAGTGCATTATATAGCGAAATTTATAAACTTGTACTTGCTATTTGGGAAAAGGAAATTGTACCAGAACAATGGAAGGAGTCCATAATTGTACCTATTTTTAAAAAGGGGGACAAAACCAACTGTGGTAACTTTCGAGGAATATCACTTTTGTTGACGTCGTACAAAATTTTGTCCAATATTCTTTTGAGAAGATTAACTCCGTACGTAGATGAAATCATTGGGGATCATCAGTGCGGTTTTCGGCGTAATAGATCGACTATTGATCATATTTTTTGTATTCGACAGATAATGGAGAAAAAATGGGAGTATAAGGGTACAGTACATCAGTTATTCATAGATTTCAAAAAGGCTTATGACTCGGTTAAGAGGGAAGTATTATATGATATTCTTATTGAATTTGGTATTCCCAAGAAACTAGTTCGATTAATTAAAATGTGTCTCAGTGAAACATACAGCAGAGTCCGTATAGGTCAGTTTCTATCTGATGCTTTTCCAATTCACTGCGGGCTAAAGCAGGAAGATGCACTATCACCTTTACTTTTTAACTTCGCTCTAGAATATGCCATTAGGAAAGTTCAGGATAACACAGAGGGTTTTGAATTGAACGGGTTACATCAGCTTCTTGTCTATGCGGATGACGTGAATATGTTAGGAGAAAATACACAAACGATTAGGGAAAACACGGAAATTTTACTTGAAGCAAGTAGAGCGATCGGTTTGGAAGTAAATCCCGAAAAGACAAAGTATATGATTATGTCTCGTGACCAGAATATTGTACGAAATGGAAATATAAAAATTGGAGATTTATCCTTCGAAGAGGTGGAAAAATTCAAATATTTTGGAGCAACAGTAACAAATATAAATGACACTCGGGAGGAAATTAAACGCAGAATAAATATGGGAAATGCGTGTTATTATTCGGTTGAGAAGCTCTTATCATCCAGTCTGCTTTCGAAAAATCTGAAAGTTAGAATTTATAAAACAGTTATATTACCGGTTCTTCTGTATGGTTGTGAAACTTGGAGTCTCACTCTGAGAGAGGAACATAGGTTCAGAGTGTTTGAGAATAAGGTGCTAAGGAAAATATTTGGGGCCAAGCGGGATGAAGTTACAGGAGAATGGAGAAAGTTACACAACACAGAACTGCACGCATTGTATTCTTCACCTGACATAATTAGGAACATAAAATCGAGACGTTTGAGATGGGCAGGGCATGTAGCACGTATGGGCGAATCCAGAAATGCATATAGAGTGTTAGTTGGGAGACCGGAGGGAAAAAGACCTTTAGGGAGGCCGAGACGTAGATGGGAGGATAATATTAAAATGGATTTGAGGGAGGTGGTATATGATGATAGAGACTGGATTAATCTTGCACAGGATAGGGACCGCTGGCGGGCTTATGTGAGGGCGGCAATGAACCTTCGGGTTCCTTAAAAGCCATTTGTAAGTAAGTAAGTAAGTAATAATAGGGTCAGTGGTAGCCCAAACCCTTTAACCAGTATACGCCACTGAGAGAGACAAACAGAAAGAAAGAGAGACAGAGAGAGATGCATTTTAAAAGCGATCAAAATTATTAGTTTGGCTCTGTTCAGAAAGGAATTAATGAAGTCTACAGGCTGTGATAGCTTTTCGACGCATAAAAGAAGTTTCGAATTAGAGGCGCAATTCTGTAGATATTTCTTGATTAGCCTATAAATACCGGTAATGCAAAAACGAAAGAAAAATGAATACAAGCGAAAAAATTACATAAAAGTTGTTGATTGTGATGATGATGATGATGATGATGATGATGATGATGATGATGATGATGATGATGATGATTGTGAATATATGGTTATACGAAACTAATAAAATTTAAAATATTACGGCTGAAGCAGACGAATTATGTAGTGTAATACGAAAAAGAAGTAGAAATGAATATAAGCGAAATATATTAAATTTGATGGTAATAATAATAATAATAATAATAATAATAATAATAATAATAATAATAATAATAATATACCTAACAATGACGGTAATTGATGATGATGATGATAACGATGATGATGATGATGATGATGATGGTTATACAAAGCTGATAATTTAAAAAATATTACGGAAGTAGCAGACGAATTATATAATGCGAAAAAGAAAGGGAAATAAAAAAAGATAAAAAGACACAAATTGAAGAAGTAGAAGAAAATATGATGATGATGATGATGATGATGATAATAATAATAATAACTATCGTTGGCGATGATGATGATGATGATGATGATGATGATGATGATGATGATGATGATTACACGAAACTTATAATACTTTCTAAATTATACATAATTATGTAATGCGAAAAAGAAAGGAAAATGTACAGTCTAAGAGCGGAAAATGATACAAATTGATGGTGCTGATTTTGATAAGAGCCTATGCTAATGATGGTGATGGGGAATAGCGTGACAAGAAATTGAAAGTAACAATAATTATGGGTCCTCTGAATGAGATTCTGGCTGATAGTACATCTATTATCAGGCAGTACATCTCACTTGACGATATGTGTCAGAGGAAGAATAATAAATTGTTTGTGTGCATCTGAAGTCTGATGAATGTAACTTAATATATAGTTAGTCTGCGATGTATGTATGTATGTATGTATGTATGTATGTATGTATGTATGTATGTATGTATGTATGTATGTATGTATGTATGTATGTATGTATGTATATATGTATGCCACCCTACACCATTATCTCCTGGCCTAGTTGTCTTATAAGTGGTGCCTTGGTCTCACTTGTGAGGTTCAGACCTGTCTTCTGACAGTTGACAAAACAACAACAACAATAATTATGGCGAATAATGTGAACATAGAAAGATGGAGGAAAGGTAAAGCGAAGTAGGTAGAAAGAGATTGTGGTGGTGATGATTATCTCATTTTATAAAAATTGGAAGGAAAGTCTTCGTAATGCAGGGACGTAATTACAATGAAGATGAACACTTAAATCGAATCTAGCATTTCACATTTTTTTACAGAGCTCTGGGTTGTTGTCTTTGGTTGTGAGCGTGAACACAATCATATGGAAGAGCGAGCGGGCACTTCTGACATCTACTGGCGAAGAGGACGAATTAATGGTGGCCGCAATCTTATCGTCCGTTTCCAGCGTCTTAGCGCTCAGTTGTTGCTATTTCGCATGGATCATACACAATGATGCTGTTGTCAGCAAGAGGCTTCTGATAGTCGTGAGTTCCTTTCAGTTTCAAACGGGATTTTTATCGAGCGTGGTGACTGAAACTCCTGAGTATTTGTAGTACTGAGTTGCGTAGTTATTGTTGTCACCTTTATTTTCTTCACTATAGTCATCATTATCACCCAAGTCATCACCATCACAGCAATCATTGCCGTAATTGCCACGTTCAACGTCTAGGTCTCTAGGGTTACCATCCGTTCTCATGGTCTGGACGTATCTTCTTTTTCAAGCCTGAAAAATTGGCCGGTAGTGCTTTAAGTAGATTGCGAAATTGCCTTCTTTTTGAGATATGAAAAACCTCTTAGACATTTTTCAATCAAATTTGACATCTCTAGTATTTTCTTTAACATTAGACATGAAAGTTCAACAACATCCTTATTTTGAAGAGCAAAATACCCAGTGATTTATATTGTTGTTAGTGTAGTCGCAGTTGCATAACAAGTTTTGATTTCAATGTCCTGAACTCCTGAGACAACAAAATAGTGAAATTTATGCGAATGAGAGCAACAAGTTCTTACATTAATGTTAACAACAATGTTCGATTCTTAGTTATAATATATTTTTAGTCGATGTGAAGTTGGCTGTTTCTGCCAGACACAATACCGAAACGAACAATTAATTAGGAAAGAGCGGAAAAAACGACTCAAACGCAGAATGCCTCATCTGTCCAACAGGCACATGTCATATTTATTTTGCTAATGAAAATAAATCTTATATAAATATACAGTATTTATACATAATTATGTAATGGCTTCATTGCCAGATGCAAGGCACTAGACAACAACAAACATAATTATGTAGCGGCAGTACTAACTTTTTAATCATTCCCTGAATATAATCAATAATAATATTTACAGTTAATTAACAGGGAGTTGTAATCCAGAAGCACGACAAACACTAAAGCTAGAAAAAAAAAATCCTACATTTGCTCTAACATAGACTTCATATTTATTTTAGCATTTCTTCATATCTAATTTCAACAAATGTAAGATTTCCTTAATATATTACTTTTTCTTAATAATTTTATATTTGTCGATTGCAATTTAAATATTTTTTCCTCAATCGCTTATGTCTATACTCTATACTGTATAGGGTAGTATTTGCATTTAAAAATAAAATTCTCTAATTAACACAATTTGAGAATTGACTCCTGCCTGGATTAAATTTTACAAGTTCCTCAATCGAGCCTGTCAAAACATGTTTAGATTACATGCATTGCAGATGTGGCTGAGATGTTTCGAAAGTGCCAGGCGCTGAAAATAGCTATTTATACTCGTAGAACAGAGATCGAAAACTCCAGGCCAAGACTTTTTTTGGACTTCCGATAGAAGAAAACGCAGAAGTAACTTTAAAATAATTCCGTTATTTGGAACGTGATCCACAGCTCGTCGCTCGAAGTTGCGTGGAAAATGCAAGTGCGAAGAATAGTTTTTAATTGGTACGAAGATAACGAAATAAGGCAGGGAAGAGAATGTAGATGCTGGTTTTAATACATCTGTCCAACTCTAATCTTTGACTAACGTCAATATTTGTCTTAGATGGTTTTATAATTATTAAGGATTTGACGTTTATTAAGGCGTTCTTCGTTCATTTATTCACCCTGTTTCATCTATTAGATGGTTAATATAATTTTCAATACAGATCTGTTAATACGTAGATATCAAAACATATTACACGATATCAGGGACGTACACTATCGATAGGAAAGTTTTGTAACTCAATAATTAACAAATTCATCTAAATGCTGTTTGTTGCATTGGACAGAGGAATTCACAAAGTTATTATGGTAAGAACAACATAATTCTATTTCTCGTGATCCCCACTAGAAACTAGATGTTTAATTGTTCTTATGTGTTACGTTAGCGACACTGTTATTCAATTCTTTGCTGCTGACATTTCCAACTTCATTAAGTCTTTCGAGGCACACGAATTGCAAATGTGAAGATCTGTAGATCACCATAAAAACTTAGTGAGCTCTGTCTTTTGCAGCAAACGACATTTGGATGAATTCGTTGGTTGTTGAGTTATAAAACTTTCCTATTGATAGTGTTCGTCCTGCGCAATCTGTACGAATACCTGTATATGAAGAGCAATTAATCAAAACGTAAATTGTCCACCTACGGTTAAAATTGAGTTTGGAGTGGCAGCGTTCTCTACACAACTGTGCAATTAAAATTCTCCAAATCGCAACCTGTTCCAACCATTTTTACACAGTCATGTGAGAAGCAACTAATCAAAACATAAATTGGGTAATGAAAATGTATGTTTTAATCACATTAAAATATGTGTGAAAATGAGGATTGAGAAATTTAAAACCTGTCACAGAAGTATTTAAATTCCGGCATCAAAAGTTAGAAAGTCACTGGCCGCACAGTGCATACAGTATCCAGACAGATAACACAACAAACATTAATCGCCAACACAACATAAAATGAGTAACAATTCGCGTTTCTTTGCTAAAATAAGATTGTAACAACTGCATGAATTCGTTAAATATCCACTAAACCGCATCAAAACATAAATTGTCCAAGTGAAATAGTGTTATAACTTCTATAATTTTGATTTTTTTTATTGAGATATGTGATTAATTCACCTTCAATCATAGATTTAAATAAGATTTTATTCATCTTTCTACTATGAATAGTTTAAAAAACTTAAAATTGTTTAACGACACGTTAAAAGTGTTAACATTTTTCCTTAGACAGACGGCCCGTTTCGACGCCGGTACTGCGTCATCTTCAGTGTCCTACGAACTACACGGTAGTTCTACTATGAGGTAGTTCGTAAGACACTGAAGATGACGCAGCACCGGCGTCGAAACGGGCCGTCTGTCTAAGGTACATAACCTTTTTTAAAAATTTTAACACTTTTAACGTGTCGTTAAACAATTTTAAGTTTTTTAAACAAAGTGTTAACGTGAACCAGAATCAATGAATATAAATAGTTTGGAAAATACGTATTTTTTGTGTCTCCTGGATTCGGAACACCTCAAAATCTGTGCTTCAGTGGTTGATCATGACAATATATTTTAAAAATATTGGAGTGACTTTATTGTCAAACGCCTGGCATTAGAAAAAAAACAACGTTTTGATTAGTTGCTCATATACAGTACGTTAAAATATGAATTTCAATATGACTTCTCTCATAATAAAAATTTCATTCAGATATCCATAGGATTCACTACGACTCGATCAATATGTAAGTTTCATCAACTACTGGATTTTCAGTTCAAAGTGTGTCATGGCTCGTTGCATGCCGTCATGTGGCTAGTCGATGAGTCTAGAGAATTCAATCTTCCTACACTTCCGCAGAGGTGTATTACTTATGTGCCAGAGAAGTTGCCTAGCAAGTACGGTGTTCATTCAGAAGAGTACTTACCGATACGTACGGTAACGCCGGTAGCGGCAGGAATGTGAACTGTTTCGAAACATGTACTGAGGTGAGTTTTTATCTTACTGTCGGGATATGTGGAGAGAGTTAAGACGATTACTTACGTATTTGTTGATATTAATTTCGACGGTCAACATGGACACGGAGCATTTTGTGTTGTGGAATATTGCCGTACGCAACCGATGTTAACAAATACCCTGCGTACGACTTGGCCGCACAAAACACAGTTCGAAAGAGGTTATGGTAGCACTCAGACCATACAGACCGCCATCTGTTGCTACGACGTTCAAGTTAAACCGTACACGTTCTGAAGTTCAGATTGAACGCCTTGATTAAAAGGCAACTTCTCTGACACAAAAGCTGAAACTCCCTTCAAATGTCTGACTCATCAACAGTGACGTCATGACACACTTTGAAATGAACACCCAGTATATACACAGAGTATAAATTTCAATACAATAAGTCTTCATGCGTGATGAAAACTTGAGATATCAAGACATCCGTATTGCAAATCGTACGAATTGTATTTTATATTCAATTGAATTCAGGGTACAGGTTCTAAGAATTAAGAAATACTGGAAGTACAAATGCATGAGTGGTTTCATGCAGTAAAAATATGTTATACGCGTATGGCTGTTTTGATATCAAAGATTAATTATCAGAAGAGAAAGCAAAATATTTTCTACGAGTTCTTGAGGAACAGTTTTCGCTTCGTGCATGATTTCAGAACGTCTTGATTGTATTGCAGCTGATCGCGGACGTCGTGCTTACTGGATCTGGTCTGGCTGCTGCAGCTCACATGAGCATCGTGTACCGATCAGGCATCAAACTCATACCAGGCAAGGAGAGAATCGGGCTTTCGTTCAGTACACCCAACAAGCAGGTCTTCGTCCTGGACTCTGCCTTCAGACGCGCCCTCAACGCCACGATGGCGAGAGAAATGGCGTACTATGACACAAACCCCTCCAGCAAAGACGCCTGGGACAAGCTTCAGTCTGAGGTAGGTGACGTATTACGATTAATAAAAATTAAAAAAAAATCTCACAATTTCGTAAACATTTAAATATATATTTCAGAAAACTATAATACCGTTTGCCTGTTCTATCATTTTCGTATATAATTAATGTTTCAAATTAAAAACACAATCAGTCTAATCTTATAAGAAACGTAAAAAATTATATATTACAGTTAGTGTTCATATAACTGTAATATATAATTTTTACGTTTCTTATCAAATCTATGAACACTGTATAATTGGCCCAACATGTGTGGTTTATCTTTGAATATATAGTCTAATCTTATTTAATGTAGCTATCGCAGACATCATTGAAATAATAAAGTACGCATACGCAGACGATATTATTCTAGGATCGAACAGTAAAGAAGATCTGCAAGACACAATAAACTAACTACAACATTGGGCAAATGGCAATGGATTCGGAACACCTCAAAATCTGTGCTTCATTGGCTGACCATGATAATATATTTGAAAAATATTGGAGTGCTAGAGCTCAAATGACTTTATTGTCAAACGCCTGGCATTAGAAAACAAGAACAACATTAGGCAAATGACTATAAACTTGAAGAAAACTGCCCTGATGATATTTAGGAGAGGAGGAAGAATTGCAGCAGAAGATAGAATCCAATACAATATGGAAGACGTAACAATTGTAATTTTTTCAAGTACCTAAGCATAATATTACAGTCCACTGGATCATCCTTTAGAGCCCATTAGAGAAAAAATAGCAGCCGCAATCAGAAACTTTTTACGATATCAAAGAACTCACCGAACTAGCACTACATACCACCATGCCACTATTCCGAGCCAAAATCGAACTTATCCTAACATACGGCATAGAACTATTCTAGAACCCTCAAAATCTGTGCTTCAGTGGCTGGCCATGATAATATCTTTGAAAAATATTGGAGTGCAAGAGGTCAAATGACTTTATTGTCAAACGCCTGGCATTAGAAAACAACAACAAAAACTATTCTGGAACCACCTAACGATCTAGGATCTAAGCGTCATGGAAGGAATCAAAGCGATATTCCTAAAAAGAATACTTGAAGTTCCTAAGTGGACACCTTCGAGACTAGTATACGAGCTGTGTTTCCTGATTGAAGAACTTAGGATAAGAAGACAGCTGCCATCTATACTCCAAGAGACAGAACTGTTCAGGGAAAGACAAGAAAGAAGAACGGAATTCTCCTGGATTTCTATGCACCAGAAGCCATGAAGGACGGTAGCTGGACAGGCCCAAACAACGACATGCGCAGCGCCCTAGCAAGATTAGCATCACATGGTTTTCACCATAAGCTATGTACAAAAAAGGCTTCCACGAACCCTCACCTCAATGCGTATGCAGCATCTGTGACCGACTCTGTGAGCGATACCACTTCAGCCAGTGCTTACAGAGAACAAAGTACAGCAAAGAACAATGACAAACAATGCAGAATCTGTAATCCTTGGAACTATACATGAACATTTGTGCGCTATTTACTTATTATTATTATTAAATTAAAAACACACAAAGATAATCGAAATATAGCTTAAGGCTGTCTATTTTATTTCAACAGCTCAGTATGTCCCAAGTCCCCCTGTTTCGGAAGATTTAATTATTGTGCGTATAATTATTTATACAGGTTGTAACGAAAAAAAAAAGTGGCCAAAACTACAGGTATAGGACTACTGCTCGTAAGTATAACAGAAAAATAGATATATCAACATGGATCCGCAAATGCTCGGTTTCTCAGTAGGACTTGCGAGTACGATCATAGTGCACTCCAGTGCGTTTGTTTGATGGAATTATGATGTATTCTGTTTACATTTCCTTAGATTAACTGTTCAAACTTTCGACCTTCTACCTGAATACAGGCCGCAGCTAGTCGTCTCATCGAGATCCGAACATGCTTGGCCTCCACGCTCACCAGATCTCAATCCATTGCACTTCTTTCTGTGAGGGCATTTAAAGTCGTTGCTGTATTCGACTCTTGTGGGTAATAAAGGAACTCTCTGACAGCGAATTCTGTAAGACTGTCAAACAAAAGCTATGCCAGGAATTTGGGAGCATGACACGACGAGCTGCAGCTTATATAAAGGCATGAGATAGATAATTTGAACAGATCATCTAAAGAAATATAAACAGAATGTATCAAAATAATTCCAGCAAATAAACGTACTGGAGTGCACTATGATCATACTTCCAATCCTTACACAGAAACTGAGCATTTCCGGACCCAAATGAGGAATCCATACTTGAAGTTCTTCCCACTTTTTTCGTTACACTCTGTATTTTTCTTTGAGAAAATGTTGAAAGTCTTGACATCCCCAGCTATTAGCCTAAATATGTACACCATCTGCAGCCATATATAGCTTAGGACAGGATTGAGCTAGCTTATTTTACGGGCGAATAGTGCTTTATTTAGCGGATTTAGAAGCAATATTGTAAGAACCTTTGCTATGCGTGGGTAGATTTAAAAGATCTTAAAAATTTGGATGGAACAGGCAGATATTTAAACAAATAACTACTAATACATTAATTTGTATAATTCCGTAAGTAAAATAAATATTAGGAATGACAGCAATAAATAAATATATACACCTATTTTACCTCAATTTTAGACTGGATTGTTGCAAAACTCAATAAACGAATAAGAGAAAGTAGGTCTATATGTAATCTTTGTGATATTCTTTTTTTTTTCTTGGTTAGAGTCGTTGCTGTGGTATTGAGGGATACAGAGACTGGTTGATTTTGCGAGAAAATGACAGTCTACCTCTTTCCTGCTGTCCTAAATCAATTTCTGTAAGTTTCAAAAGCATAACTTGAATTAATAACTCTCAATTTGTTTTTATTTAATGAAATTTATGACTTATTAAATGGTCATTTGTCTAAATACTGTAGTTCAAGTGATGGGTATTTTGTTTAAATGCTGCTGTGGCTCAAGCAATCCTATCCCTGATTAAAAATCCAATGGACCCGGTAAGATTTCTGGCATGTAAGTGGAGATATTTTCCCTTCATTTATGACTTGCTGTATGTAATCTTACTTTTTATCCTGTGCTGTCTTAAGAAGTGACTACACGCTCTGCTCTTCAACTAACCAGGAGGTAAATTTACTAATTGTGAATGTCTAATGTTGACTCAAAATCCTCATTTGAGTTTGAGCGCTACACACCAAAGAATCCAATTCTTAAAACAGATTATGATGATGATGATGATGATTATTATTATTATTATTATTATTATTATTATTATTATTATTATTATTATTATTATTATTATTATTAATGTTTTAACCATATCGTGTATAATTACATATTTACAGCACAAAAGATCTACATTTCTACAAGGTCGCAGTACTGGGTAGGTCCTAATGACCCCTCAATTAGTATATACAGGAGATGGTACTAATTTGTAGAATTTTCTTCTACAGAAACATGAGTGTTTTAACGAACGGTCCTTCAATTATGGGTGCGTACACGAACTGGGTACCAACCTG
This sequence comes from Periplaneta americana, assembly GCF_040183065.1. Lineage (NCBI taxonomy): Eukaryota > Metazoa > Arthropoda > Insecta > Blattodea > Blattidae > Periplaneta > Periplaneta americana. Next base: position 53,630,540 of record NC_091131.1, on the reverse strand, counting down.
GCCTTGAGGGCATCAGCTGTTTCTGGATTCTCGCTGGTAACCCAATGCTTCATGGCAAGTATCGAATATAGGTATTGTTTTAATTAATGAACTGAAATAATATAGGCCTAATGGTTGTCACATGCGTTAATTACCATATTATGTCATTAATTCTCAATATATTTCAACACGATTCACTTCTATCCCAGGACACTTCCAGTGAGTTTTCAAACTTGGCGTCAATTTTTTAGGGAATTAGATAAACATTCTCCTTTCCTTAGTACCTTACAACAAATTTACGGTAATATATACATACAATATATTCTTTTACAAAAATTGTCTTTCTTTTTTCATATTCTGAAAGAAAATCGTAACAAAATTTATAGTTTTCTTCAAAAATCTATAACATCTTGTATTTCCAAGATCTACCAACTCTTCTTTATTATGACTCAGTCACCCGTATTTTAAGTACGAATCCCCAACACCCACATATGTATTCAAATTTAATGTATTCAATGATTTTTCACCAAATGTGTCAATGAATGTTTTACGACATCTAGTGTACAGGATTTGATTAGCACTCAGCAAAGAAATATGTTCAATTTATTGATTATATCATGGTTATTGAATATTCCACGGAAAACTGGGAAATTGCCTCAATTTCAAGATTTGTTTTTCTCAACAACGCAACTTAGCTGAAAACTGAAAATGCTCTTTAGCGCTAAACATCGCTGAGCAGCTTGGCGTCAACGGAAAGATTAATCGAGCTCTACACTTATTTAAAAGGAAAAAGCTGCAAACAAGTATGCTTACTTTATCATTGCATTATTATTATTATTATTATTATTATTATTATTATTATTATTATTATTATTATTATTATTATTATTAGACCTACACATTGTTAGACAGAGTGGAAGTAATAGGCCTGTAATTGTAGATTTTAACAGCTTATTCCTTGGATAGAGTACAACAAAAATTCTAATGCCATATTAGCCCCAAAAAAGTAGTTTGCCCTAGAGTTTAACATTGTTTTACTCGATAAGTACTGTACGATTCTGATTTTTACTCTTATCGTTAGAAACTAATAAGAAATTATTTATCCCATTGCACTTTTTAAATGAAATAAACGGTTTTCTTGCAAATTAAATAAAAGCATTACCACATATCGTTATTTTCAGCCATCAGGAAGTTTGGCAGCCCTACTACAGAGTATGGGACGAAACGCCAAGTGCGTGTATGTAGTTGAGCCTGCGGTGCGTTGTTGCCAAACTAGGCAGACTTTCAGCCTTATTTTCAAATTAACCATGTACCTAATTACAAAACGCATAATATGCTTTTATTTGTTTTAATATATTCTATTGCCCCCTTCAATCTGCATAATTACAGTATATCACTTCAACCTTGTAGGTACAACTCTCCCGCCGTCTGAGATTGACAGATGATTTCAATACAATAATAATAATCTAAGCAATTGAATAAATTTCGAAACGAGGTAGAGAAGATGAACTTTCAGCATGTACAGTGTGTTAGAGAAGTCGCTGTGCACCGTCCAGGCAAGGAGCGATCATTCACATCTCCTAAGAATGTCGGTACCAGTAGTTCCTCCATGGTTACCGAGGGAGGATTAGGAAGAGAGGGTGTGGAGGTAAATTAGAAGGCAAGATTGTACCAGTTATACGATACCTATCACTTCTTCGTACTTCGTTGCCTCATTTGTTAAACTGATTGTACTAGGACTTTTCTAACACTCTGTACAAGCATACTTTGTTGTTATTGAATATTGATTTTTAAGATGTTAGTCTATTTATTGTAATTTGTCTATGTAAATTTATTCTCCCCTGAGCAGGGGTTCGCTCTCTTTCATGGGAGTGCTAGAATTTTTGTAGATTTATGATTTCTTTGTATATTTTTCTAGCAATAAACTTATTATTAAACTTAAAAACGAATACATGTTTTCTTGTCCCAGGTCGGAACTCTTTTCCTCGCAGTCTGCATGTATATTAATGTAACGTGCACGAAGCCTGAAGATCAAACCGCCACATCTGTAAATTCACAATTGAAAGTTCAGATACCGGAGGAAGAAGCCAACATGCAGGAAACTGCTCTATAGGACTGCTTTAATATCTATCAATGAACATCTAAAACTCTTCTTGAAATACAAAGATATTTCCTTACCTCAGCAGTGTATACTTAATATAACTCGTATTTCCAAAAATGTGTCGACGCAACTGGTTAAAATAAGTAACTAGATTTTAGGAATAAAAGTTTTTGCAATAAATTAACTAACAATTGTGACAATGAAATTATTAAAACGGACACTCTGATTTCGGGAACTTGTAATTAATAAGAACAAAATATTAAACTTGCAATAAATTCTGAGCAAAAAGCAAAATATCAGCTTGAAAACATTGAGGTGATTGGTCTTCTTATTGGAGCTCGTGGTGTGATTCCCAAGTTTTTTGAAAGCTTCAGGAAGACGTTTGAAGTACCACAGACATTTACTATTGACATCATAACTTCAGTTTTGAAACGCTCTTGCCAAATTCTGAGTCATCATATTCACTCTGTTTAATTTCTTTTTCTTCACTGTATAATTCATATATGTTTATTTTAATTTTCTGTCAACAAATTTATGTAAACATTTAATATTGTAAAATTCATGTAGGAGAGTAGGGAAGAGTCGGTAGTATCGGACATCGGGTAATATCGGACAGTGAGTTTTTTTTCATCTACCACACGATTATAGTACCTGATTGACATGGTTACGTTTCTGTGATGTCGCATAGAGAAACGTAACCATGTCATTCAGGTACTACCATATGGTGGTAGATGAAAGAAACGCACTGTCCGATACTACCGATGTCCGATACACCCGACTCTCCCCTATATTGAGTCCTACTGGGCTACCTCCAATGGGAGGCAGTTAACAATTTAAATTTAAATATAATAAAATCTGTTAATTGGTCATTATATTATTAAGATAATGGCATATAAATCACTGAAATAATTTGCCACAATTTGAAAATTGATTAATAGGGGGGCATATACCAAGTAACCCATTGGATATAAGTTTTAATTGTAAGAACTATCTTGGGAGCATTGTCAATAGGACTAAAATAAGTGCCAACATTGTCAATACGTCTAAAGTAAATGCAAATAAGGGAGCTGAGACACCGCAGAGGTCGCCACAGTTAATGTCGCCATAAGTGTGGATTGTAATGCTTGTAAGGCGATTATCAATTTATTAGTTTTTTAAGTAGGTTATTTTACGAAGCTTTATCAACATCTTAGGTTATTTAGCGTCCGAATGAGATGAAGGTGATAATACATGTGAAATAAGTCCGGGGTCTAGCAACGAAAGTTACCCAGCATTTGTTCATATTGGGTTGAGGAAAAACCCCGGAAAAAAACCTCAACCAGGAACTTACCCCGACCGGGAATCGAACCCGGCCACCTGGTTTCGCGGCCAGACGCGCTAACCGTTACTCCACAGGTGTAGACAATTTATTAGTTAGATTTTCCTACACTTGCTTGAATTGTAATAACGTTACCATCGATATAAATACTAGGCCTATTTCTTTGAATCACCATTTTTTTTTTCCAGTTGATAGTAGGTTTGTTCCAGCAAGCAATTCAGAACGCGTTCCGAACTAATACCGAACTTGTTTCGACTCATGCGTCAGATGTGTACGGTGTCAGAACTATATATATAGTTCGGGATTTTACATTGTTGGAACGTTTCTTGAACTCTTCTTTCACGGCCTTCGGAGTTTCTTCTGATATTAAAATGATATTCATCTTCCGAAATTAATTCTTCGTAAAATATCACTATCAAATACATTGGTATTTGTCACTATCACCTTCCAAATCACTCATGATGGACTATTTTTTTTTATTTTAACCTACCTAGTCTGGATGCATTTTAACCATCTGTGTATGCGTCAGAAATTCAGAATTTCCAGTTCCTGCTCTTAATCTAGAACCAATTTCACTCGTTCCGAACGAGTTCTAAAGCACGTTGGAACAAAGAATTAGGAGTTCAGTATCGGTTCGGAATCAGTTCTAGTCTTGTTGGAACGCACATTGAGCTACTGCGCATGAGCAGGCAGTTCAGAATAGATTCTGAACCGTGCTGGAACAAACCTAGTGTGTACTACATTAATCGATTATCCATTATATTGAGAAATCAATTCCGCTCAATGTTTTTCACTTGTGTGTGACTCCTACAATGCATTTATCCCGAAATAAGTTTAAGCAACATTTTCTTCCAATATAGGCATCAATTTTATTTTTTTCTAGCCAATGGCGAGTACTTGACTTAAGTCATTCACCCATATGAAGCCAATTATGCACCGACAGAGTCGTTCCTCAGGTTATGCCATAGGAGGCTGGTCTACATTACACCCGCGATGAGATGATTATGAAGATTTGTTGGGATGTCACAGGGGAACCCGAAGAAAACTCCTGTGTTACCTGGACCACGGGCTTGCCTAACACAAGTTATAAATCGGGGGTACACCGGGGATCGAACCCGGGTCCATAGGATTATAAGTCCAGCGCTCAAGTCGCGCGACCATCGTGGCGACTATCAATTTTAAATTTTAAATATCGATACTTTGCTAATGATAAACTAACATTTTATGATGATTTAGACATAACAGGAAAATTTTAAAACATTCTAAAACCATAGGAATCATTAACAACATAACGAAACCTTCCATAGTAGGCCTACAGCGGCATACGCCTGTATTGCATCTTGATATGACCTGTACTTTGTTATGGAAGTAAGACATGAACAATTTATTGAACTGGAATATTGAGAAACCCCACATGTCTAGAAAACCAAACTTTTCAGGAGATACAAAAAACATCTCAGGTCCTAGATTTCTGCTCAAATTATTTTTTTCTTAACACTTTAGCTAAAGTGAATGTTGATGGGAATATGTGGGGTTTCTCTTCATAATATCGTGAGTCTACATGTTTAGAATACGAAATCATATATAACTCAATTTCGTAAAAAAAAAATGGACATGTAGGTTTTCTAAATATTGTGATTCAATTAAAACGGACTAAAAACGTAATGAAGATATAATGGCACAATTTTCAGCTTGACCAATTCTGCACTATATACAATGTCAGAATAACTGGATGAATCATCTACAACTTAGGCCTATGCGATCTCACAGAATACCAGACGCCATGGTCCACCAGCTAATAGGAATTATAAAGAATGGACACTGAGCGAATTTCCCTGGTTTGTTTTCCTGAGCGTATGCGCTCCGTTAGCGTATAATTCCAATTTCAAACGCTAGAGGTCAGTGTAATCGAGTACCCACGAACGGTGGAATAGCAATCCTGATTCGCTGGCTGGCAAGTCTGCTGAAAAGTATTTTTGCTGTCGACTTCTGATGCGATATCAGCGCCAACTTTAGGGAAAAACGCAGAACCTCTCACTGTTGCAGATAGAGTTGGTTTGAAGGTCACTGAAATAAGGCACTACTACAGAGATGTCAAAACGCCTGCCATTTCCTTAAGAGCGATGATTGTACTTTACCTTGCCGATAAGTGAACCTTGTTGGATTTGTATTGCTTGTAGTATGAACACGTAATTCAGGCGTTTTGACATCCCTGCACTACTAGATCAAACGTACCTACCGACGCGCAGTGTCCAAACTTATAATTCCCTATATGCTGGCTCCACTATCAGCCACACGGGAAACGAAAATTGGGTCGTCTAAGGAAACGATGGCGTGAAAATTCCTCTTTGAGACCGTAACAAGCCATATGGCCTAATAGGCACTTGTTCTGGAAGATTATGATATTTTCCTATTACGAACTGTGATGTGATCTGTGGAACAGCTTCTGTACTTCATAAGTACAGTTAAACAAATAATTGCCAGTTATGTGTTTCAATTGTCGTGGACAGATATTACATACTCAGTACGGGGATAATTTGTTTAAACAAAAGCCGCCCTAAATAAGGGTTCGATAGATCGGCCTAATAATCAATTCATAAAGAATAGTAAGTAAACAAAACAATCCTGGCTTTCAGCATGTGCACAATGCCAGGTAATTATAACTCAGGAATTAACTGCTACACGCAATTTATTTCGTCTTACAATAAAATTAATAAGAAACAATGCAATTAGACCTACGGTATATCTCCCGAGTTTAATGAAAGTCGATATTATGATTGTCTTATGTTCAATTAATAATCAACTTATGTGGTGTTATAATTAAATTTTATCTTCCCAGTCCAAATTGTGTTCCGTAGTTCAGTGGTTAGACTTAAAATGGCAAACAGTTTCAAAGATTACTTTATTTACAGTAAAATCTTAAAGAAATTAATATATAATTATATATAACAAAATAATAAAGAGGATATGAAAAGAAGCAATATTAGATTATAAAATTCCTCCTTAGAAAATATGTCCACGACATAATAGAATCTCAGGTTGATAAAAACGCATCTAAGCATGTTCTCTTTGATCATATATAGCAACATAATAGTGAGTAATTGTTTACATTGTTGAAGTAAAAAAATCATATACTTCAAAAGTTATGCAATTGCAAACAAGTTTAAATAAAACATAACTAAGGATATAAATCGTTCGCACAAAATGTGGATTAGGCTTATACTGATATCAGTAAGTATTATAATAACATAAATTGATAAATAGTGTCGATAATAATGGGGTTCGAAAACGAATAGATGTAGCTATCTATTTCGAAATGCTTAGGTGCTGTGTGATATAAAAAGTTAGGGAAAATTAATTATATTAAAATGTAACAATATCAGTCTTATTTCTGACTTTAATTAGAGCAGTTCAATAATGAATAGTTTTCTAAAAGGGAGTGGTAATAAAATGCAAATGAAAATTTGACATGAACTTAATCAAATAGTATTGATTCAATATTCTATGATGGTTGACGTATTAGGCCTACGTAAATAAATGCTTCACTGCAAGTTATTTTAATTTTACTTTCTCATTATACAAAATAAAAAAGACTAAGTATTGTGATGTACATAAAGCAATTCCGAGATTTACGCGAGATGCATTTTCAGCATTTCTGCTACTAAATTAGGTGGTTTTGGACGTGCCGTCTGACATTCTGTCTCTTTCTGTCTTGAACTTCTGAACGAAATTTTATCATATTTATTATCCCCGAATTAATACATCCGGTAACAATGCACATAAAATACAGATGGATCTTTATTTGGAAAAAAATATCTGTTTATTCCACATCAGATGTACAATGTTTAATACAATTTTTACTTTCCATACAAGATCACGCGTCTGATAGAAACATTCATTGGATAAAAATTTTGAATTTAAGTTAAACTGTAGGCCTACTAATTTCTATGTAAAGGTAAAGTAAATCTAGTTGTTAAAAAGAAGTTGAGCTACAAATAGATTACTTATCTTTTGTAAAATATATTATCTGCATAATTTTTATTAGGCCTACTTTGATATGAAATTTGAAACTTTGCCTAACCAAAATTTTAAATAGTCCAAAACTAAATTAATAGAAGAACAGAATTGTTGAAAGAAATAATATGTATAATTAAATTTCTTTCCACTATTACGCTGTTTTCGTTTCCTTTCATATACAGGCCTATAAAGTATATATAAAGTGTTATTACTTGTAAGGAATATAGTATCCTACTTTCGTTTCTGAATATAGAATTCATAAATGCTTGTAGGCTATACTTTGAGACTTTATATTTCAAAGTTCAGTAACAGTTTTAGTATTCATATCCTGAAGAAGTTCACTCCGATCTTTTCAATGTTCATAACTATTGCACGCCTAGGCTTATAGGCCTATAGAAGTTTGGAATGGAATTACAACAAATTTTTATACTGCATATTCTTACTAATACTGAAGAACCGACATTTAATATTTTGATCTTGATGCATGATACTCAAACTAAAATAATAATAATAATAATAATAATAATAATAATAATAATAATAATAATAATAATAATAACTTAAGCATATAGAGTGTTAGTTGGGAGGCCGGAGGGAAAAGACCTTTGGAGAGGCCGAGACGTAGATGGGAAGATAATACTAAAATGGATTTGAGGATAGGAACCAATGGCGGGCTTATGTGAGGACGGCAATGAACCTCCGGGTTCCTTAAAAGCCAGTAAGTAAGTAATAATAACTTAATAATAATAATAATAATAGACCACCTCTGTTGTGTAGAGGTCAGCATGCTGGTCTGTTACGCAGAGGGCTCAGATTCGATTCCCTATCGGGTTGAATTTCCTGGTTGAGGTTTTTTCAGGGTTTTCCCTCAACCATAAGGCAAATGCCAGGAAAATCGGGCCACAACATCTCTGAATATAACCGGCCTCATTCATCACCGAAAATCATATTCATAACAAATCAGTATACAGTCGCCATCTAGTTCACAACAATAGAAACAGTCTCAACAATAGTACACAGACCTTCGGATTTCACACAGAAGATTAACTCGCGATATGACCAGAGATGTTAAAGCGAGTATAAATAACAGCGAGAATAATAATAATGATAATAATAATAATAATAATAATAATAATAATAATAATAATAATAATAATAATAATCCTGTGCGCGACAGACTAGAATGGCCAAGGCCTACCAGTCAATTGCTAGCCTCATGTCCACATGCTCCAATAGAGGTTAACGATCATTCAACCAGTACGGGGATTACGTGCGATTAGCTGGGTGGTGGAATCGGATTTGCTACATATTGCAGCTTCCCAAATTCATCACAATGCTGGGTGGGCACCGGTTTCATACACCGGCCGAAATTTCATAAGAAAATTTCTTCCTCTTTTTCATGATGAGATCCTACTTTTCCTCACATTACCTTAGTGCAGCCCCCTGTCCTAAGATGTGGAGTAGGATGGAGAGCATAGTTATGTGAAATTTAGTATCAATTCAAGAAGAAAACAATTTAATTATGTTTTAATATAACGCAAAATATTCGGATGTTTAATTTTCAGAGAACAGATTTTAAAAATTACTATTATTATTATTATTATTATTATTATTATTATTATTATTATTATTATTATTATTATTATTATTATTATAAATATGGGAAATACCTGTTATTATTCGGTTGACAAACTTTCATCATCCGGTCTGCTGTCAAAAAATATGAAAGTTAGAATTTATAAAACAGTTATAATATTACCGGTTGTTCTTTATGGTTGTAAAACTTGGACTCTCACTTTGAGAGAGGAACATAGGTTAAGGGTGTTTGAGAATAAGGTGCTTAGGAAAATATTTGGGGCTAAGAGGGATGAAGTTACAGGAAAATGGAGAAAGTTACACAACACAGAACTGCACGCATTGTATTCTTCATCTGACATAATTAGGAACATTAAATCCAGACGTTTGAGATGGGCAGGGCATGTAGCACGTATGGGCGAATCCAGAAATGCATATAGAGTGCTAGTTGGGAGGCCGGAGGGAAAACACCTTTAGGGAGGCCGATACGTAGATGGGAAGATAATATTAAAATGGATTTGAGGGAGGTGGGATATGATGATAGAGAATGGATTAATCTTGCTCAGGATAGGGACCAATGGCGGGCTTATGTGAGGGCGGCAATGAACCTCCGGATTCCTTAAAAGCCAGTAAGTAAGTAAGTAAGTAAGTAAGTAATTATTATTTTTATTATTATTATTATTATTATTATTATTATTATTATTATTATTATTATTATTATTTCAACCTCAATAATTGCTCTTGTGATCCTTAGGGAGCTGCGGCTTGTCAGTGAGAATCACTGACTAACCTACAATTGTGAACTCATAACGACGAGCCAGTTCAAAAGGGATATACAGTAACTCAAAATTTAAAGTTTTGAGAAACCTGTATTTTAAAGCTTCATGTTGCTGTGAAAAATCAAAGGATCGTTGAAATTACTCCAAATTCGGTTAATGATGTTTTATACTGTATATAGGTTAGTTATATACCATAAATTTCAAATTAGAATTTGTTAATTGGATCTCTCACAGCAACATGAAGCTTTAAAATTCAGGTTTCTCAAAACTTAAAATTTTTAGTTGTTTCCCTTTTGGACTGGGCCGTCGATTAAAACCACCAGTGATTTTATAATCCTCAAAGGACAGCATGAAAGAATGCTTGATTTCTTACATTCACCAACAATGTCAGTGATATTAAAGAATTTCCAGAGATTTTATTAACATCGTAACAAGTAGTTTCGACATAACATAGCTTACCTTTAAAACACATAATTTACTTAATTTTAAAGAAACTCTTACTAATTCAACAACATCATGCTTCTGGCTAGAACCATAAGTAACAGCAACAAACTTAAACATCTCATGATTCGGTCATTTTAACATTGAAATCTTTCTTTCTTAGCAATCAGTGGTATGCTTTCTGGCCGTACATTCTGGACGCGTTTCCAAACACGACAAAGAATGGAATGAGAAGTGCGGTGATTACGGCTTCTACTGTGTGGACGAACAGACATATCGCATCTGCAAGATTCCAGAGGACCATTCTCTTAGCATAGATATTTCAGCAAAGAAACGCGGCTTCGAACTACAGCACGAGCAAGAGAGAGATGTATCCATATCAACAGAAGGCGAGGAGGGAAAATGTCCCAGCAATACAATGTGTGATATCACCAACGTATTTTTCTGTTCGTATACGCCAAGGAAAAGAAGGAAAATGAATGTTCATGCAAATTATTTAAATTCCGATCAGAATGTACATCCTACAGCAAATAAAGATTTGAAAGATATTGAAGAAGCTCTAAGAGCGGAAATTCATAGAACTGTTTTGGAGGCTCGGAAAGCAGCAATGGAAGATCTAAGAGCCGATACTTCTAGCAGTGACTTGAAGGAATATAATAATGAACAAAATTCCGAGGCAGTGCAGAAGGATATGAAATACAATAAAAATACACGAGACGCCATTGCATCTAAGCGTGATGTATTTGATCACAAGGATAACAAGAATAACTTATTTGTAGGATCCGAAAACAACAATATTGAAAGCGATAACCTCGAAGAGAAAAATGCAGAAAAGGAACTTGGCAAAGATGATGCGAAGGATAATATTCTCAAACGGGAATCTAAAAGAACAGAATCCAAAATCTCATCTTTAAAAGATAAAGACATACCGCTCTGTGGAACCCCATTAACTGGAAGTAGCAGCTTCAAAAGAGGAGACCCTGAACAAGATGTAGCAGAAGAAATTAGAAGCCCTGATGACAGCAGACGAGACGTTATGAAATTTGGATCTGGCGTATCTGCAAACAAGCACAAAAAAGTTAATCACCCCGTACGATCGGAATCAGGAAAATATCATTTTTACAAAGGAAATCTTGCTCGTACCAAAGCTGGGAATAATTATGAAATTGATAATAAACATGCAAAAAATGATGTAGGATTGGAAATAGATATATCTCTTATAAAAAATAATATGGGTACCCTACACTCCATTGGAACAGGAACTGGAAGGAATAGTTTTAAAGATGGTAAGCACGGCCAAAATGTACTAATGGATAAAGATAGTACTGATACAGACAAAAAGCGTAGAAGAGATGCAACGGGCTCTTATACTCATATATATTCTGACGAAGATAAACATTTTCAAAAAAATGCTGCAGGATCGGATGTCAACTCTGGACAAGAAACTGTAATGAAAAATGGTAACATCGATGCAAAAAACAAATATTTATACGATAAGAAATCGAAGTCTGATGTCTCTGGTATGATAAGTGACAAATCTTCACAACAATCTGCAATAACTGAAGCAGAAAAGCACCTCAAGAACGAAAGGGCTGTTGAAGGTGAAAGTTTTAATTCCAATATGAAGAAGAGTAACGTTAGGCGAGAGACTGTATTATCGGAAATCAATAAAAGAGATTCGAATACTTCCCAACAATCTCAAGGACCAAAAGTAAATAGTACTGATGATAAGGCAAAAAATTCGACAAATAACGTCACAACCAATGGACCTGGTAATAATAGCACAAAACCCGCCAATCATACTGACACAGTTTCAGGAAAACAAAAAAGCATTGCTAGTTTGAAAGACAGCAAGCTTGTAAATGACGCAGAAGAGGAAACAATTGACACCTCTAATACCCAAAACGTTAAAGTTGGTACCAGTAAGGGTAGAAACAGTGTTGGTGCAGACACGGATAGCAATAACGTTAAGGATAACAGCGCTATAAAACACACTGAAGAATCAGAGTATGGAAGCAGTGAAGTTAAGGACATCAAGTCCCCACGAAAAGCTGAGATTGATAGTACTGATCTGAAGAATGGGAAAACTGTTGAAGCGGATGTTGATACATCTATAATTAAAAGTAAAAAGCCTGCACAGCATACGGGAGAGACAGAAATAACTCAAATTGGTCAGGATGACAATCTGAACCAAATGTCTGATAAAAGTGGGACTAATTTGAAAGACATTACGTCTGATGAAGAAGTAACGAAAGAAAGAGTCGACAGCATGCTGAAGGACAACAAGCCTGCACAACACGATAATTCAGAACTTGACCTCAAAAATAAATCTCCACAAAACACTAATACTGACAGTAATGCTCAGAAAGAGAGCAAAGCAACAGAAAATAATGCTGACAGCTCTAACTTACAGGACGACAAGAGTTTAGAGCACAACGAGAACTCAGAAATTGGTAGTACTGACCTAACAGACAAATCTTCACAAAACGATGAAAGTGCCCATGGTAGCAACAAAGCTGCTGAAGGGCCCTCGAAAGCGAAAAACAAAATTCTAAAAGTTGGAAAGTATTCAAAGCGTTCTGCATCACCAGAAATAGACTTTAACGATAATACATTGATACAAAATGAGGCGTTTGAAAATACTGACTTTGAAGACAAAAACGACGCTGAACAAGTCTTGCCTGTTGATAGCTCTGATTTGAATGATGACAACTCTATACAATACGCTTCAAATCAGGATAATGACTTTAAGGAAAACGAATTAATGGAAAATCCTGAGGCTGATAACACTGATGCAGAGAGCAGCAACTCTGCTCAAGATGTTGAATCGGATGTTGACAGACGTAGTCTGGAAAATGAAAATCCTGTACAGTTTGATTTAGCTCCAGAAGCCAATGGTAACAAATTAATGGGAAACAAAGATTTTATCGATATTAACTCAAAGGAAGGCGAAGCTTCTCATGTAGATCTGACTAACAACTTAATGAATAACAAAGAGACAGTTAATAAAGACTTAAAAAGAGATAATACGGCTGTAAAAGCTTCAGAACCGAATACTGGTAGCAATGATCCGCAATACGCTGTAGGATCAACAGATTTAGAGAATAACAAATTAATGCTAAATTCGGTTAGTAATAAGAACTCAGAAAACAGTGACATTGCTGAAATTTTCAAGTCAAATATTGGCAACACTGATCAGGAGAATGATAAGCCAGAAGAATTCTCTCTTAAGCTAGACAACAACAACAAAAAATTAATATCAAACAGTGATATGGATGGTACTGTTTTGAAGAGTGACGGTAGTGCTTTAGAAATTTTAGAAAATAATCTTGACAACTCTGATCTTAATGATATAAATTCTGCACAGCAATCAATAGGATTTGATAGTGATGTCAATAATAATAAATTAACGTCACATGAGAAAGCTGATACAAATGATTTGAAGAACGACAACACTGCTAAAATAATTTCGGAAGCGAATGTTGACAACCCAGATCCCGAGTATGCCAGCTATGTACAGGACATCGATAGACGTGACGCTACAGAAGGCAGGTACAAGCAGAAGTACCCTGTTAAACACGAATCTGGAAGCCGCACAAAGAAAAACGAACACGACACGAATAAGTTCAAAAACGGCCTTTACGTCGGTTCGGGGGACAGAGATATTTCCCAGTCTGACCAAACAGACAGCGACGATGAAGATATCAGTGACTGGGCAGTTAAGCGTGAGGATGGGACTGATTCTTTCTTGTGTCCCAAGGAGGGAAATTTTCCTCACCCAGAGGACCACTCAAAGTACTTCTCTTGCATCGAGAAATCAGAAGGCCAAGAATTAGAAGCCAATCTGCGCTCGTGCGACAATGGTCAGGAGTACGAACAAGTACAGAAGAGATGTGTCCCAAAATTCTCAGCAGCTCAATATGCCTCCAACAGAAGGGAAAAGAACGGAATAACAGCTCCTGGACATGGCGAGAAGACCAAGAGGAAGGCTGTGAGACTTCCCAAGAAAAGAGTTGGTTCTAAAGGAAAGAAGCATAAGAGATCAAAAAAGAAACCTAAGGGACACTGATTATACTGATAAATCTCAGAAATAATTTATCCAAAGTCAGTGTAATTTTTATGTAGGTAATATCATTTGGAGTATATATTTAAAAAATTAACTAATTTTATTCACATTTTGAAAGAATTTATTTACACGAACTTGATGTACTGACAGATAAATGTATGTGTATCTCTCAAACCAGACGCCTTCTTTAGCTATGTGTTTCTTCTTCAGTCCATTTCCTATTTACCTATTATTTTACACCATCATTATTTTGTTTAAAACGGTCCACAATTTAGCCATAATTTTCGGCTAAAATGTAATTTTAATCAGTGAGGAGGAAATTGTGGCTTATTAAGTAGAGGTTTTATTTGAAATTTTTGCTTTGCTGGTGAATACGTGACGTTTTTAGGTCTGAAAAGTAAAGGTAAATAAATAATATCCTGAACGTTGGAGATTTCACTATTGATCACGACGTTTGGAAGGTTGGATCTTAAGTTGGAAATTGAGTTCTTTAGATGTTCACATTTTATAGGAGCACAAATTCACGTTTCAATCAATATTTTAATTAACAGTAATCTTGTTATAGACCTAATTTTATTGGTTCTGTGTTTTATGAGTGTGTCACGTTTTTACTTGTAGCTGAACGGTTAAAGCGTTAGTTTTTACACATCGGGGATGTTCATTAAAATCTCAATAAGTTCAAGTTACATTTACAATAAACAAAAACGGTATTGAGGAGATTTACTCCTGTTATTTCCGTTTCCACCATTTCTCCTTAATTCACATCTTTATCACCAGTATATAAAAAACGAGAAACTATTGCACCGCATTAGCCCATCTTTCCAGAAGGCCAGTTTCAAATATTCAAACATTCCACGGACCTAGCAACCACAGGAATTCTAGTAACTGGCTTCGGTGTCTGAATCTACAAGTATCGCACAATGCTGATGATTTTATAATGGGGACACTAGCAGGAAAATTACTTTACATTAAGCACTGAAAGCTAAAAACGTGATCACTCTATATCGACCAATCTTCACCTAATGACATAAATTTTATATTTGTCTCTATTAGGCATTTTTCCTTTTACCCCTTATCATGCATCACAGAGCTCAAGAATTGTGAAATCAACAGTACAAATTAATTATTATCTCTAATCTAACGTAACGTAACATTTATAGGATGAAGCAAAATGATCAATGAAATTGACCAATCAATTAACAAAAGAACCTCCAGTTGAGAAGGTAGTCTTTGAACATCACTAAAATAATGCCTGATACAAAAATAATTAAGAATGTCATGAACTATTATATTTAATGTTTACTCACAACAAACTCCCTGCGGACAGCGTCACAGATGCAACTCACATAACACTCTTGACTTTAGTAACACACATATTGGAAACAAGTTCATGGTTAACATTTCAGTAAGTTTATCTTCACTGTTAGTTACAATAACTATTAATGTCACTAAATATGTAACCAACATTTGTACCTATACGCATGGCAAATTTTGGAATTTTCAATAAATTATATGAAAATACTTTTTCCTTTTTTGTAGAAATAAAACTTGGACATATTTTCATTAGGAATTACTGTATACTGCACTGCTGCAAACTTTTCTGTGGTTATATGTCTGGACTGTCGATACGTAACGAATACGTAAGTATAAGTGCTGTCACATTTTATTCTTCTTAATTGTATTGTTTAAATATTAATTTAGTTCAAATTATGTTTAAGCTTCTCATTTAGATACCGATTCCAATCACTGAATGACGATCATACTATTATTGAAGACCTGAATTGCAGAACATCCCAAGTCCACTTTTTTTCGATTTTCACTTTTTTGTTAAAATGAATGTGCATATCTAGGGCTACCTCCCTGGACTATATTACCGCCGAAGTCCAACTCTTACCATATATAATGACGCAATATAATTCTTAATGAATGGAATAACTTCCCAAGTCCATGGACTTGGTCAGTTTTTCCATGCAGTGAAATGTTTATTTATTTCAGCCAGTTTTCTTACGACCTTTTACTGTTTTAAGTAGATTATTTAACGACGATGTATCAACATCCTAGGTTATTTAGAGTCAGAAGGAGATGAAGTCGATAATGCCGGTGAAATGAGTCCGGAGTCCAGCACCGAAAGTTACCCAGCATTTGTTCAAAGTGGGTTGAGATAAAACCCCGGAAAAAATCCCAACCAGGTAACTTGCCCCGACCGGGATTCGAACGGGGGCCACTTAGTTTCCCGGCCAGACGCGTTAACTATTACTCCACAGGTGTGAACTATTTTACTATTTAAAATGGACAACGTTTCAAGTGATAGTGATTGAAAAATACGTGGGAAAAGAAACGTAAGGTGTGTGAGAAGTGGAAAAGAAATTTAGCAGAACGGAAACGCAATGCAGGAGAAGAATATACAACAAGCACAGAGAAAATACATCCAGCTAGAATGTCAGGCCCTAGCTGCATGTGCAGAAGAAAATGTTGTGATTTGTTTAGTGAAACAGAGAAGGCATCTATTCTAAGTAATTCTAAGTAATTTTAATGTTTTGGCTGACAAAAATAAGCAAAACGTTCATCTTTGTGGACTGATGTCACCAAGTGTTGTTTCCTGCCGAAGACCGCGAACAGAAGAATGTTCCCAAAATAACTTCACTATTAAGTAAAAAGTAAGTTGAAATATTCAAATACTTTTTTCATATTATACATACCACATTAAACAAATAACCAATCGTAGCTACAATGAAATATTGCCATCGATTTTATGAACTCTTTCATAAAATATTCAGTGTTCAATTCGTCCCTTCTAGACTACAGTTTTTTTTTTTCGATGAAACTGTACTTATATTATTATGTATTTTTAGGTATCCGTAGGAACAACTAATAATCTTATATGCCGGATATGGCAGCTTGCAGTCTTCATGGCATCGGGGAAGGGAGAGTAAAATGCCTCGCAATGATAACTGCAATGGGGGAATCTCCTACTGGTAAAAGAGATCTCTATAATAATAGATCCCACGGCTAAAGATAAACTCTACAGCCCTGCATTAAATAAATAAAAAAATAAAATAGATCCCATAGTCAATCTGCTCAGACTTTAAGTTAGGTACTGTGTGTTTAATAGGTATTTATCACCAGCACGTGCAGCATTATATTTATCTCACAGGATTTTCTCAACCTGAAATAATATTGATGGACTCCGGAGAAGAAGAAGCAGCTGACTGAAATTTTTCCAATAAAGGAACAGCTGATAATTTAATTTTCCTACTTGAAAATAATGTGATTTGTTATTTTTTCATGTTATTACCATCATTTGTGTTACAATGTCTAAATAATATCTTAAATAAAGTGATTTTTTCTTCCATAACCCATTTTTTTTTCCATGAATTGAAAAACATCCCAAGTCCATGGCTATATATTACTAATTTCCTCCTAAATTAGGCACTGTAGGTTGTTAAAATTTTTAGGGAGTGTAAATAGGAGTATGACACACACGCTGATCAAAAATGACTTCAGTGAAACAAAAACTTCTATAGTTATGAAGTTTTTTGTCTCTACTGAAAAAAATAGTTCTATGGACTTGGGATGTTCTGCAATTCAGGTCTTCTATTGCAGGTATTCTCCATTTACTTTATTCTTTCTCAACTCACAATCTGTAACAATTAAAATAAATCGTTGTTGGCTAATAGATATTTAACAAAAAACTGCAACAAAAAATTGTGGTTCCTAATATTAATACACAACCACAAACTACATGGGTTGATTTTTTTAGTAGTGGCAACTATGCTGCAGAGATGCCGTGCAAAAAAGCCAGGCAATGTCGTTTATATACCACATATTGCTTAATGCCTCCCCTCCCTCAGAGCTAATGAACACGTCCTCCCCCCTCTATGTCCGTTCACAGTGACAACAATAAGACGAGCAGTTGTGAGCAAGCGGTCGCATCCTCCTTCACACACACACACACACACACACACACACACACATGCAAAGCTTCAGCTGAACTGTGACTGGTGAGGTATAAAAAAAAGGTCTCGCAAGTACGGATTACCGACGGAAGGAATGCGAATCAAACACTGCGATAAGGAAGAGCGGGCGAGAAGAAAGGTCACGAGATAACTTGAATGATATTCAAGAGTACAGTCGGAAGAAAAATGACATCGATAGAATCAGTCTTGCGTTGTGATAATTACATTACGACTTTAGTTTGTTCCATTGCATGTGAATGCGTGTCTTGTATCGCATGGTATTATTATTTCATTCGTAAACATATGTTGCGCGTTTGATTAGCTTCGAATTTTTCTCTTGCTACGTTCTCTATTTCCACAGCGATGTCCTCATTTGTTCATCTTCTTGGAAGAGACAGTACTTCCATCGGCTCGTACCTCTCCCCCCTCGGTGTGCCTACATTCACACGTCAAAACAGACAGCAACGCCACCAATGGTTTTCGGTAATCGTTTCTTGCGCGAGCTATATCACCTTGTGTGTGAATAGGCTCGCAAATTCCTATAACAACTTGTACAGCTCTCGGGTTGCACAGCACGAAAAGTAGCGCGTGCACACTCCTTTAGGCTTATATGTGAACATGACGCACCACTTTTGCAGTTGCAGTGAA
The DNA here is from genome assembly GCF_040183065.1 of Periplaneta americana. NCBI lineage: Eukaryota > Metazoa > Arthropoda > Insecta > Blattodea > Blattidae > Periplaneta > Periplaneta americana. The sequence continues at coordinate 53,611,660 of NC_091131.1, read as the reverse complement.
AAGATGCGCAGGAAAAGTAGCGACGTGTAACTGTACACAACAATTTGATGCAGCACTCAAAACATATAGGCTATTGCTATTGGCCTCTGTCATAATTGAAGCTGAGAAACTGAAGTTGACGAGATAAAGTTACTGTTATCACTGGATAAATTTTTGGAAGAGGCCAGGAGGAAGAAGAATTTAGAGATGTTGTGTGTGAGATGAAGTAAGAATCAACATTGATAACGATGATGGTAGTAGTATTGGCGGAAGGATCATTCGACAAAAAATAATAAATTGATTATAAATAATAGAGGAAATGGGAGGAGAAATATTTAAAAGTTATGCGAAAAGAAGTTCTTGGAGCTGAGAGGAAATGTCTATATCAGGCCTGCAGAACTGTAGCTCTTGAGAGCGACAGCTTTCCTCCCCTTTCTTACTCCACCCACTTTTCTACCTGTGCGGTCACGGTGTTCTAGTTACGCTCGGCTGCACCAACATTCATTCTCGGGGCGGAAGTCGATCATCCCGAATAGAAGTGGAGTGAGGCTGATGTCATAGTTCCCCTACTTTGCGAGTTCTGCAGGCCTGGTCTACATGAGCTCCTGCTTGTTGGCTACTTGTCTATTTCTATTTTCACCGTTCCAATGGAGGTACATTAGACAATTCTGAAGAGGAAAGTCAAAAATGAACGTCACCTAACAGTTACCACATGAGCGGGAGGAGCGAATGACGGCAGAACAGCAACAGGCTAGGATCACCGAAATTGTTAAAAGCATGGGTAAGCGAGGGGGGAGGGGACACCGCAGTCCTCGCAAGAGATGACATCCAAGCCCTGCGCTATGCGAGTGACACTCCAGTAAGCTCGCCGTGAAGTACTGGAAGTGACATGCAAAAGCCAAAGTTCCGTTTTCAAAGGGCTTTCATTTGGAAAATTTGCCGAAATTTATGTGGGAAGGGAGGGAAGTGAACAGCGTTACAAGAGATTTAAGTGTAAGATCTATCGAAGTATCTCGTGATTTTCCAAGCGATTCATGTCGCTCCATTCTCTAATTATTTCAACAAAACAGTTTTCTTAACTTGCGATGAAAATGTGCAATGCATGATTTTGAACGGTGATTCTTAAATGAAAAAAAGAGCCATTCGTTAAATATTATATCATGGTTCTATATAATGTATGATAGAATCCATAAATTTTAATTTATGTTTACTTGTAAAGTCTAAGCAACAACTTACATATCCATAAATCCAACAAAGTTATCATCTCATGAAGAATTCAAAGATCTGATCCTTAAATGACATCACATATAATCACATGAAGATTTGAACTCTGTTGTCATTGAAGATTGGCCTTGGCATGAAGACAGATTAGACTCCAGTGCCTTGGAATGTCAATTACACAGAAACTAGAAGCTATAAAGCATATGGAAGTGTCTCATTATCCAAAGCAGAAATTTTATGACGCCGATAAATATGCCAAACAATGCTTGGCAAGGTCACGGAAGACAGATCAAATGTCGTAACTGAATAACATTCAAATCGCGTAGATGAGGTAGGGGATCTTTACGTAATATCTTAAACTTTAAAGTGCTACATTTCATTTATAGAGTTAATTCGTTAATTCGGAAGAAGTCAATGCTGTCAAATACTGCGGTAGAGAACGTGGTTGTATTTTTATAAAGCGAGATGAATTTTCTTTATTCAACTGCGATTTGGAAGTTGTATGAAAAGTGTTTAAACAGCACAATGATTTCAACAAATTATTGATCTAATTTCCATGTTTTGGACAGATTATAACAAATAACTCATATGGTCTAAAATCTTGAAAATGTTTCCTTTAAATGTCTTATAAAATATCGTGAAATTTGTATAAATTCTCATAAAAATGTTATATTAGGACCTTCAAAAATTCATCGAGTATTTGAAGAGCCTGTACATACAATTGAGGGGCTTAGAACAAAAAGCAGGTAAATGACGGAAACCTAGTTTTGAGGAAATTACAGTTAAAGTTCTACATACAATGAAATATTATACACTAGTTTGGTGAAATGATGCCCATATAGCAGCACTGCATAGTATGATCTCTTACCTGATTTTATCCCAAAGAAACATCCTTTTGGGCTATCACAACACGCACTTACCTAATTTTTTAATAATGTCACTTACCTGCTTTTTGTTCTAAGCCCCTCAATTTAGAGTAGGGGTTAATTTCATTCACTTGTATTTGAACAGACTGTACATACTATTTCCATAGGAATTAATTTCATTCACTTGTATTTGAACAGACTGTACATACAATTTTCAATAGGGGTTAAATTTCATTCACTTGTATTTGAACAGAATGTACATACAATTTCTAGTAGAATTTAATTTCATTCACTTGTATTTGAACAGACTGTACATACAATTTTCAGTAGGGATTAATTTCATTCAATTGTGTCACCTGCTGATAAGGATAACAATTGGAGAGCCACGGCGTAGTCTGGGATAGCAAAAGGGACACGAGATCCGAAGTTTACCATGAACGTGGTTTCGAAGAATATTTCGGCTAATTGCCTGGTTTGAACTTTTTTTCGAGAATTTCCCAAAGTGTAAGGCGAAAGACAAGTAATCCCACAGCGAATTCTCGGACTCATCTCGACAAATTCCATAACGTTGTCGCTAATTTCGCCGACGTTAGGTAACTTCGCAATTGATACAGCATCGTTAAATAACCGATCAAAAATAACAAAATTTCACATTATTAGAAAAAAAAAATTAAAATAACCAAAATTACACATTCTTACAAAAATTGCCACAGACATGATATAAAAACTACCTTTTCCTGTATCCGGATTCTATAAATGTTATATAAAAATATCGAAATCGATATTTCGCAACGTTAAAATATTACATTTGCATTTCTGATACAAAAATAAGTATAAAGAACATTTTTACAATATTACACTCATACTCATATTGAGACAAAAGGAACTTGTAGTAGAATTAGAAACAATGTTAGGGACCAAGCAAACAATTTCTTCAATCGTCATCGCCATCGTCAACCGTCATAAAGGAATAAAGAAAGTAAACTAGTGAAGCAAGTAAGTTCTCTTAAACCAGTATAAGTTATTTTCCGCCTTCATCTCACAGTGAACTAACACTTTTTTTTTCATTGATAATTTCATGCCAGTGATGTTTCTTTTTAAATAGTCGCCTACATCTGCTAGACTCTAGTTTTTACAGCGGGCAAATTAAGATGACGATAATAAGCAGTTTTAGTTCTTCTTGACCTCGACTCAACGTTTCAGAATGAGAACATCAATTTGCCAAGTCATTTTCAAAGGCTGGAAATTCCAGGCTAGGCCTACACTCTGTCTGCACCTTTAATATGTCTGAGATCTTCCGAAACAATGCACTTTGCCAAGGAGTCGTTTTTAGCCCACTCAGCTGATATCGCACATTTTTTTTTATCAAAAGAGACAGAATAATCTCCTGCAGGTACTTCAAGATTTGTAGAGCATAAGCTGTGTCAGATGAAGTTACAGTGGCGTAGTATTTGTATGACTTTTTTCCTTAACAGTCCGTATCAGTGTCTACGAACCACTAGACAGATGTACTCGAGTTAATTTTCGTGGATGGAAATGTAAAATTATTATTCAGCAAAATATTAAATTATATGAGTAATGGGTTGCAATAATCATCATCATCGATATCAAAGCTTGGTCTTAGAAGATCGTTCCGTCTTCAAGGTTTCAGAAGATATTGGTTCCTCTATCATTTGGGGGGGGGGGGAGGGGGAACTTCTATATCGTTTTCCCGTAGCATCATCTGGTTTCTGTAGGTTTCGAATATTCCCATGTTACAAAATGGCAACACATGGATCTCCATAGTCGAAAATGAACTTTTGGTAAAGACCGCTAGATGGGAGAATAGTTGTAAACTCCATGGAGCAATACCACAGTCTAGTATTATCGCCGCGTTCTCATGGTTAATATTCGGCAGGTCTTTGAGCGGCCTCGTCCATAACATTCGGCAGATCTTTTAAATTTAATTGTATTATTGTTTTCAATTTCTTATGTCGCCACTCCAATCACTCGCCTCAATTTCAATATTGCAACCAATAACCTGCTTCCATTATTAAATGACACCTACTTGTTTAATCCACGTGGACTAAAAGCGAGGTTGCAATGTCTTGTGCTGAGGACGAACATTAAGGTATGTGATTAAAAATTATTATTAAAGAGATATTATTAAGAGTTAAGAATGTCAACGTACTCGTATATGAAATAATAATAATAATAATAATAATAATAATAATAATAATAATAATAATAATAATAATAATAATAATAATAATAATAATATAACAAACTAGTGCTTATTCTTATCGAGGAAGTAGACGTGACAACGTGACGCTTAGAGTGAAACCTACAGAGCAACAATCGATAATAATGAAGCAAGACGCCTTTTGTTGAGATTGTCACTTTCGTGAACTCCATTTTATATCGAAGATTGAATGCCCAAAAGAGATTTAATAATATCCACAACAGAATATATTATATCTACGCTAAAGTCAACCTAAGAAAGAATCAAGTGATGTAACACATGTATGTGGTCTTGAGATCTCTGAATTGGCAGTGAATCTTTTGTTTGTTGCAATGTGAACACATTCATTGGTGTTCAATGGTTTACATCACTTTCTCCTTTCGCTGGGCAGAGTGCAGTGCCTGTTCCTTTGCGTTTGATTAATTCATAGAGATCTCTTGATCAAGAGCTTATAATTGGAGCATTGTATATCAAATATATAGCGGATATATAAATGTAATTGATATTAAATCTGTATATATTATATGTTCTGTTCTATATTATTATATCAATTTGTACTTATCCGTGTTATAACATCTTTCGTTGCATATGAAATTTGAAATAAATATTTGATTGTATTATTATTATTATTATTATTATTATTATTATTATTATTATTATTATTAAATGTGGGAAATGCCTGTTATTATTCGGTTGACAAACTTTTATCATCCAGTCTGCTGTCGAAAAATCTGAAAGTTAGAATTTATAAAACAGTTATATTACCGGTTGTTCTGTATGGTTGTGAAACTTGGATTCTCACTTTGAGAGAGGAACAGAGATTAAGGGTGTTTGAGAATAAGGTACTTAGGAAAATATTTGGGGCTAAGAGGGATGAAGTTACAGGAGAATGGAGAAAGTTACACAACACAGAACTGCACGCATTGTATTCTTCACCTGACATAATTAGGAACATAAAATCCAGACGTTTGAGATGGGCAGGGCATGTAGCACGTATGGGCGAATCCAGAAATACATATAGAGTGCTAGTTGGGAGGCCGGAGGGAAAATACCTTTAGGGAGGCCGAGACGTAGATGGGAAGATAATATTAAAATGGATTTGAGGGAGTTGGGATATGATAGAGAATGGCTTAATCTTGCTCAGGATAGGGACCAATGGCGGGCTTATGTGAGAGCGGCAATGAACCTCCGGGTTCCTTAAAAGCCAGTAAGTAAGTATTATTATTATTATTATTATTATTATTATTATTATTATTATTATTATTAAATGATTGCCATTAAGGCGTAATAACTGACAAAAAATTTGTGGAGGTCTTACTTTCTCTGATGAGCCGCCACTGTCAGTTATAGCAAGATTAAAACATCTTATATACACAGATGTCAATGATTTTCTTAAAGTTATATCTGTAACAATATTGAAATAAAATGAATAACGCAAATATTTATGTAACTGTTCATAAGAACTGGCTTATCAAAGTGTATTATGATCGTTACATACGCCATGATAATACTCAGATGTCTTTGGTTGTTACGTTCGAAACGTTTGAGATGTGATGACGTCAAGAGCTAGCTAGAAATTGTAATGAAATAGAACACTAAAATATTAACAAGAAAACGACCACCTCTTACGCAGAGGTCCCGGGTTCGATTCCCGGTCGGGCTGAATTTCCTGCTTCCTGGTTGAGGTTTTTCAGGGTTTTCCCTCAACCGTAAGGCAAATGCCAGGAAATTCGGGCCACAACATCCCTGAATATCACCGGCCTCATTCATCACCGAAATCATATTCATGACAAATCAATAATACATATACTGTTGCCATTTAGTTCACAATTATAGAATCAGTACTCAACAATAGTACATAGGCCTTTGGATTTCACCCAAAAGATTAACTCGCGATATGATCAAAGATGTTAAAGCGAGTATAAATAACAGCGAGAAAAAAAACGACAAAATACAATAACTTCTCGTACAATAAATTTGGTATTATTGTTAAGGGCCCATTCACAATGAACATTTAATATTAACATTAACTAGAGGAAAAAGCGTTTGACATGAACATAAAATTCGCCTAGACTATCCCATTCACAATGCCAACAGAATACTAACATCAAATCAAAACAATTTAATTTGATGAGTGTGGAAAATGAAAATGGATGCTTCCACGATGAATGACGATGTAGCAATGCAATTTTCATGTTCCTACATAAAAAGAAAAAAATATATATAGGCTATATATACTATATTTTCTCATAATGTGGAAAGATCCTACATTATTAATATTATAATTTTAATCTAACTTCAGATTCAATTTCATAAGATATTTATTTCCATATACCTTCTTTTAAAAAACCATCTTTATACAATTTATATTTTTTGTCATAAAGACAACGATGACTTCGAAATATAATATCGATTTCCCATCAAATGAATCCATTTCAGCGCGTCTTTCTTTTGTTCCTGTGCAGCCTTTTGAGTCTGCAAACTTACGCGTTAGCGTGTAACGTCATTGTTAATGTTAATGTTAATATTTATGAATAGCTCCACAAGTAACCTGACCGCAAGATTCTACGTTCGCGTTACGTTTAATTTTCATTGTGAATGCACCTTTAACCAAACTGGAACAATACGGTACACATCGCTTAAACTTTTCATCAATAAAATTATAGCATTGCTGCTCATATCCTATGATTCTTTTTTCAGGGGCAATATTCACATTATTTGTTATGTAAGTGTAAGGAATAAGGAAGGAAGCGGTCATGATCTAGATACACAGTACGAATAAGATAAAGTCATCCTGTGGGGACAGTCCCAATGTAGACTTCCCCAACCCTTCCCTAACAACGCGGCATTTGGTTAACTAATTATTAATCCGTTTTTGACGATAATTAAAATAAAGATTTTATTGTTTTTACTCTTTTAGTCGCATTACATTGATATTCCAAAGGCTCACATGACGCGAAATAAGTGAACATCGCATCTAGTTTCTATAGTAGCCAATAGTAACTAAAATATTTCAAATATACAAGTTAGTAAACACAGGTTGCATGCCATGCTTGTTTACAAGAAGAAAAACTGTCGTGTGTTGTAGTACGGTATCTGTTTCCGATAGCCTCTGCAGATATTTGTTTTTGTTGGCGCAAATGCCAGTCACAACGTGTACAAATAGCGGATTATGAAACATCTTCTCGCTATTCATTTCCAGATGAGTACATTTCTACTAACCGCGTCGTCTGTGTGAGATAAAATTCAATCCTCCACATTGCGTAATAGTAGTAATGACTAGCCAGAAATGCATTTTGGAATAGGTAACGCAAAACGTATTTCAAGAAACATGATTTAGATCATTTTTCTATTTGTAAACGTAGTCGTCTCTTCTTCAGTGGTTCTGTGAAATGCTATGTAGTTCAAAATATTTTATAAGAAAATCTCGTACTCAACACAATCATAAAAATCTTCAGAAGGTGTGACACGTTCTGTTCTCGCTTTGGCTGAACGGAGATAAATTTTCACTTCCCTACAGAGAATCGAACCCAAATCTCCTGGATCGGTAGCTAGAGAAGTTATATCTTAAGTCACAGTGGAGGACAAAAATTCAAATACGCTAAATCTATTAAAACTGACTAACACACGGCGCTAACAGACCTGGAAGAGCCTTGACCTTCTCTTCTTCTTTTTTTTTTTTTTTTCTTTTTTTAAACCTGACTCTAGATCGACACATGGCGAGTCTTCAGTGACGTAGGTCAACATGATATCGTGCTTCTATCTTTTGCAACATATGACATCACTTTTTTTTTCAAGGGAAAAATTGTTCCGGGGCCGGGTATCGATCCCGGGACCTCTGGTTGAACGTACCAGCGCTCTACCACTGAGCTACCCGGGAACTCCACCCGACACCGTCTCAACTTTTCCCTTTATATCCACACAACTCGCGTGGGCTGACGAAACGCCAGAGATCCACAACGAGTGCACACAATCTCTGTGTGACTTGGAATTGTGGTTTCCTGTTAACGTACACAGTAACGTATATATTATGCAAATCTAGTCTTTCAGGTGAAGCTCCCTGTAAAGCAGATTTGAATAATTTCAAGGGAAAAATTGTTCCGGGGCCGGGTATCGATCCCGGGACCTCTGGTTGAACGTACCAGCGCTCTACCACTGAGCTACCCGGCCCCGGAACAATTTTTCCCTTGAAATTATTCAAATCTGCTTTACAGGGAGCTTCACCTGAAAGACTAGATTTGCATAATATATACGTTACTGTGTACGTTAACAGGAAACCACAATTCCAAGTCACACAGAGATTGTGTGCACTCGTTGTGGGTCTCTGGCGTTTCGTCAGCCCACGCGAATTGTGTGGATATAAAGGGAAAAGTTGAGACGGTGTCGGGTGGAGTTCCCGGGTAGCTCAGTGGTAGAGCGCTGGTACGTTCAACCAGAGGTCCCGGGATCGATACCCGGCGCCGGAACAATTTTTCCCTTGAAATTATTCAAATCTGCTTTACAGGGAGCTTGACCTGAAAGACTAGATTTGCATATGACATCACATTGAGAACTTTTATTGGCAAGGAGTATAAGTAGAAAGAGGAGCAGGTACAGGTTGGACAGTATACCCACCATTAGCAAGAGGCGGGATTCAAACCCACGACGGTGGCGTCCACGCAACGACAAATCTGTACACTGCGACTGGCCTAAACACTTTCCATTAAATTTGCCATTGTATGTATGTATGTATGTATGTATGTATGTATGTATGTATGTCCACCACAAATAGGCCCTACAATTCCGCCATCGCCGACATTTGAACTAGGGTACTGCGGTAGTAAGCAGAACTCTGCCAAGTGAGTTACCATGGCGGCAATGTCCTATTCGTAGCGGATGAAGAGCATTAGACTAGTTTTCATCAAACATTTAGCTTTCTCTTGGAATTCTCATTACATTATTGTTCATTAATGCATTACCGCCATATGTTACTAAGTATTTTGTTTTCTTTGGTGTCTTACCCGAACATTCAGACACCTCAGCCAAATGCAGGACTTTCATATGGTTACTTGCTCTGTTGAACGTTTGCCATAAGATTTCGCTGAGTTAGTTTGCTTGGGAATATGATTCGGTATCAGGGTGTGAATTAATATATCTGATGAGGGAGGGATAGAATCCTAGATAGAGAATATCATACATAAAATTATTTTTATCCTCATTCGATACTGCTCAACGCTTGGTCGCACTGAGTTGCTTGCCTTGCATCTTGATCATAATAATAATTCTATCCATGAGCAGGCTTAAGATAAAATGTGTAATTCCTAAGTTATTGATTGTTGTCAGCTTGCCGGTGAAGATAATACATCAATATTATTTTCTTTGCATACTTTATAAAGTACATATACTCGCATTAAAACAATTATATTTTGTGAGGGGGATAGAAGTTGTCCCTGTCAGGGGTGTTAATATGAATTTATGAGAGGGGGATAACTTTCCAACAGGGGGGAAATACCCCATCCCCCCGTTAATTCGCACCCTGTATAGTAGTATCCCGTTTCTACTGCACTGGTCAGGATGATAAGAAGAAACAGTAGGAATGGGAGCACGCTGAAAAAATTTTGCCCCACCAACATTTTGGCCCACTGTAAACTTCAGTTTTACTTGTCGCGATTTAAATTTGGTCCTTCAACGCGGAAAACCAACACTCGAACTATTCGGCTGAAAGTGCTTCCACAATACATTATCGGCTCTGGATAGACCATAAACCATAACATTCGGGAGGGTCGCTTATACACTATTCCTTAATCAGAGTTCGGAAACTACTGTAGTCTGTTGAGTCCAGACGTGGACCTGAAAGGCAACTGCGCCGTTCTGTTTTGATTGTTCTCTTTGTTCGACGTGTTTTCATTTTTTTCACGCTGATCTAGTAGCAGGCTTATTATTTCCGCTATCTTAGGTATGCGCAAAGCATTGTAGTCTCCTGTCTGTCACGTGGTCAGCATGCAGCCATCACGTGGAGGCGTTATAACCAACCTTGTAGCGGTAATAGTAGTAGTAGTAGTAGTAGTAGTAGTAGTAGTAATAATAATAATAATAATAATAATAATAATAATGGCGGTCAGAGCGTGGTGCCGACCACACCACCTCATTCTAGTACCGAGGTCATGGAAAGCATGGGGCTCTACCTCCATGCCCCCCAAGTGCCTTCATGGCATGTTACGGGGATACCTTTACCTTTTACCTTTAATAATAATAATAATAATAATAATAATAATAATAATAATAATAATAATAATAATAATAATAATAATAATAATAATAATGGGAGCAGAAAGGCATGTAATGGTTCCCACCATTTTCACAGCAACAGAAGTTGTATCATAGTTCTTGAAACATAATCTCGAAATATCCCAGGATAAAAAGAGAAGTTATGAAGACTGAATCAAACGTAGAATAATAATTAAGCAATATCGACAAGTGGAACGTTCTATACAGTAAATAATTATTTGGATTTTCACGAATTGATACCGAAATCCGAATATAGGAACATTCATTAATTCATAGCGTTCTGCTCAAGGACAGGTCTTCCATTGCAAACCCAGTATTCTCCAGTCTCTCTTATTTACTGCCTTCCTCTATAACAACATATAAGCCAATAAATATGAAGCGACTTGGCAGATAGTGGCCCTATCATATTAAAAATACATAGGCCTAAGTGTCTTGCCTCGAGAAATCAGCAAAAAAATTCGAGAAACCTCTTAGGAAAATAAAATCCAGACTTTTCTAAAACAAATTCTGCATTGTATTTGACTGCTTGAAATTTACATCGCGTTTTCTCGTCTGCAATTCGACCACCGCGTGGCGGTAACAATGAGTTTGCATGAAGCCACCTCGAAGTGTTGACACTGCTAGTTGTGACACTCGATCCATAAGGAGATGAATGACAGTTGCAGGTGTGCTGTGATAACAACACGTTGCGGGTGTTCTCGTGTGACCACGCGCACTCTCAGATCGGTATTGCTGCCACAACTTCGGATCCTTATAATGGCAGAATTAGACCACAAGATATAAATAAAGGAATGTGTGTATAAACACATAGGATCTTTCAATAAGAGTGTCACACATTTAAAATGAAATAAATTGTATAAACGAAAGAGATTTATTTATTTAATTACTATTATTTTCAAGCACACTTAATGTCATTACGTATGGAAGAGAACTTCAGTTATATGGCTTCGTTGGGTTGCGTGTATACGGACTTTACAATTTTCAATAACAGACAAACATAAACCAGGTCAATTTCACGAATAATAATAATAATAATAATAATAATAATAATAATAATAATAATAATAATGATAATGATAATAATGGTTTTATTTAACCTGGCAGAGTTAAGGTCGTAAGGCCTTTTCTTACACTCAACCAGGATTAAAACTTGCTTACATAGTTGAACATAAAACTGGATCAGAATTAAGTAATTACATACTGATACAATTTAGGTACATAATGAGATCAAAAGAGATAGTTACATAAAAATTTACCTCATAAAATAAAAATAAACATAGTGGAATACATATTAATGTTGTTAGTATCAAATACGAATCACATAAAAACAGAAGCCGATAATTCAATAAAAAATGTACACAGTAGAAATAAAAATAAACACATTAGTATACATATTAGTATTAGATTACAATTAAGTAGGATTTACATAATTAAGCCAGAAACCGACAATTGAATAAAATGTACACAAAAATAGATTAATAATAAAAAACAACACAGTGGGATACATATTGGCGTTAAGTGATAAATAAACACGATTTACATGATTATACAATAAAAATAAGAAACAAAAAAATAAATAACAATAAAAAATAATAAAAATAAATACAGTGGAACACATTCCATTAAATATTTGCAACGCGTTAACGCATGTAATATTGTTCCTTAGGTCATAAACTGTTTCTGGCTTGTTGGCATAAATCCGTTATTTAACATAACCCCATAAGAAATAATCCAGCGGCGTTAAATCACATTCCAGTTATACCTTATTTTATTTCAAGGAGTGCAGTTCGGTGTTCAAAGGAGCCACCGAACTGCACTCCTTGAAATAAAATAAGGTATAACATCACCACCACGCGAAATGATGAAGCCTCTGAACTTGTTGTGAGCAGTATGACACGTGGCGACATCTTGCTGAAACGAGACATTTCTGAGATCCATACTTTCAAATTGAGGCCAAAAATAATCCCTTATCACAGCCCGGTATCTTACACACACCGTACACTTCACGTAATGTACGGAATGCTTGGCGAACGGATACAATTTTTACTGAAAGAAATTATACTTCATTAAAAAAGTTATCGGTACATAAAATAGAGCTACACTCACGACCGGCTATCACGATTTTCGTCTTTAATTTTTTGTTTAAAGATAAATTAGCCAACAACTGCTTACAAAAATTATTATTTGTCACACAATCTACAAAATAATGCGGCCAACCTATGTTAAATTTTAGTACTTTGAAAAATTAAAGTTAGTTTAGGAACATAGAACAAGAAGCGAAACCTTGGCCTATTACTATTTATATTGTCACGTTCTTCTCTTTTAGTAGTCAAGATTGATCGAGAATCGGTTCTCGTACGCATCAGCAATCTTACGGTTCTGAGACAGAGTTTGGTTTGGGTTGTGGATTGAAAGTACTCTTTGTTGAAATTAAGTTTCTGGAGCATACATTAAAAAAACAGAGAACTACGGTGATAAGGCAAAATAATAGAAAATGATAATGGCAAATGAAATCGACATAAACGACAAGACTGTTATCCTCAGTCGCTTTGTTCATCACAAATCCTACGAGATAAGATTAAAACCAAATCTCTAGATTATGTGTCGAGGATTTTCACTATTATTAACAAGTATGCCTATTATAAAACGCTTTATATAAGAGCAATAAATTATTGGAGGTTCATAACGATTTCAACATTTATTATTATTATTATTATTATTATTATTATTATTATTATTATTATTACTACTACTACTACTACTACTACTACTACTACTACTACTACTACTACTACTATTTTACAATTCAAACAAAGGCATGCTGTTTTAACCACAATCGATTATAAATTCATCTAACAAGGCTACTTAGGCAAATGTTCATGACTTCATGTCGAAATTTCCTCTAAAACTGCGCACACAGAGAAATTTTAATATTTAACAGCCAAAACCAACTGTGATGATGTGAAAATTTATTTTTAGTGTTTCTATAAGAAACAACATGCGAGATAAGCTATTGCATTTAACGCACTTCATCACTTTTTCTGTTTTTTTTTTATTCAAGCTTAAATTTTTTATGTAATGCTAATTTTGTGTGTGTATGTCTGCCTGTTTTGGAGATCTAACAAAATGCGTAGTTTGAGAGGAGATTTCGACGTGAACTGATTAATATTTCCTTGTTACTATGCAATACTGAATCTACAAAAATTACTTTTCTTTGAGTGGATGTAAATAGTTCTTCTGAAAGATTGTTTTTAGAAGTTAAAGTTCTTTGCTACAATGTCTTCCACATACCTTTAATATTATGATGGTCAAAGTTTCCAGAAATGCCTGGTATAGGCGGACCGATATACCGCGGATTCATTGTAAGGTGATGGGAAATAAGTCCCCCAAAAATCATCACTATCGCTGAATATCTGTGGTAATGCTTGGAGGATTTATTGAAGAACTGTTTCCAGAACATGGGAGGAGTGCTAGTAGGAGGAAGTGTGGAATTTTTTTTAGTAGGTTATTTTACGACGCTTTATCAACATCTTTGGTTATTTAGCGTCTGAATGAGATGAAGGTGATAATGCCAGTGAAATGAGTCCGGGGCCCAGCACAGAAAGTTATCCAGTATTTGCTCATATCGGCTTGAGGGAAATCCCTAGAAAAAACCTCAACCAGGTAACTTGCCCCGACCGGGAATCGAACCCGGGCCACCTGGTTTCACAGCCAGACGCGCTGACCGTTACTCCACAGGTGTGGACAAGTGTGGAATTGTATGGGGCATAAAAGTGGACATTACGACGAAGTGAAGAGAAGCTACTAGAAGCATTTGAAATGTGGATGTGGAGAAGAGTTGATTATTTGTTTGTGTAACGGCGCTTTGTAGTGTCACTGAATACTGACCTGACATTGGTGGGTACTGGCTTCATGTCATACACCCAAACGTCCCCCTCTAAGATAGAAGCTCCATAATTGTAAATCTTTTATCCGCCGTGGTTGACATTTCGAAATGTGGGATCTTACAAATTATTCTTTCATTCTTGAAGAATATTCATGATCCACACACGAAATAAATGGAAATATTATAATAATTCGTTAAGAACTCACTATAGATGGTCATTGGAGTTTTAGTGTGCAAAATAATCATACTCATTATGTAATATTGATATGCAGGAATTTCTATTAAGATTGTTAAAAATTCAAATTCAATACGGCTATAAGATTTAATGCATATCAGCCACATAAACCACTGGCCGTGAGATTCTGAGAGGAAATAAATAACGCAGTAATAAAATGTTATCAATTTTATTAAAACTCACAATTTTATTGTACGAGTAGTATTAGGTTGTAGGATGAGAAAAATATTTCAAACTAAAGTGTTCATGTTCATAAATCTATATGAAAAAATCACAGTAAACGAACCTGAAATCTACTTGTCTGTCCGTACGTCCGTCCATCCAATATGTTAATCGACCGGTCGATCCATTAGTTGTTCTGTCAGTCCGTCCGTTCGCCCGTTTCCCTCCTTTTTTCATTCACACAGTCGTTCTTTTAATTTTATTTCTGTTCATTCCTGTTATTTTTAGTCGATTATTTAGCGACACTGTTTCAACTAATCGGTTATTTAGCGTCGATGAAATTTAGTTAAAGCGAGATGGTCTTTGGCGAGATGAGGCCGAGGATTCGCCATGGGATTACCTGACATTCGCCTCTACAGATGGGGAAACCTCGAAAAAATCCCAACCAGATAATCGGCTGAACCTACGTCCGAGCGCAGACCCGAATCGGAAGGCAAACGCGCTACCCTCTGAGCTACGTCGTTGACTAATTCCTGTCGGTCATTCCGTGAAATGAAAGGAATGAATGAATTCTTTATCAAATGCGTAAATTTTATTTTCCAATTCCTTCCATTTCCCTAAGCTCAAATATAAGTTATGTTTTTAATATTCAATCTACCTTTCTCTGTGTGAGGATGTTGCTTCGTGTGTTCATTCGTTCTTACTCTGTCGTTTTTATTAATGAACGAATTTCTAGGTTTAGATTTAGAGGGATTTAGGACTTTATAAAATCCAATTTAAGACTTTTAGGATTTTATATAAAATTACCTATTAATATAATTTCAATTTTAGTAAATATTCCATTTAAGGTGGCATATATGTACAAAGAACTGGTGCTGACAATGAGTGCTACTGAACTGAAGACTTCAATTCTATCAATGAAAGAGACTGATTGCTGATTGATCAGTTTCATTTTGCATAACGGGGATGCATTCACTCGAAAACTTAATTTCTAAGCTCTCGCCTAACGGGGCTCAAATGAAGCTGAAAGTAACTTCTAAGCTATCGCCTAACCTGAACAACCTCCCACCCTTTTATGCTAGGATGTACTTTTCAAAACGAACTTCGGTTCCAGGAAATTAGGTAAAATGAAGGGTTCAGAACCATAGTGGGCTAAGCGCCATTTCCTAAAACCGTAGAAAACAAGGGTTAAAATGAAGTTATTACCACAATTCAATGGAAACATATAGCAAGTAATATAAAGTATACACATTAAAACTAAATGACATGTCAATCTTCATTAAACTATGGTATTCACTTAACTTTAACCCTTGCTTTCTCCGTTTTTAATAAATGGCGCTTGGCCCACTAAGGCTCTGAACCTTTCAAATCTTCTTCCCTTCCTTCTAAGACCAATATAGAACGAAATTGCCAGACAAGTGTTTGTCTGTAAGGGAATTTTTTCTACGTTTTAAATAGCATTTTAGTGGTTTTTTGGGCATTTTTTCATTTTATATTACCGGTATTTTTATTTTAAATATATTCAAAATAGTAAAAAGACGCTTTCCAGGCACAAATATATTTGTTAGGCATTTATAGAAGTTTATGGTTCATTTAGGCATTTTAGGTACTATAGAATTATAATAGTGGGATCCTATGAAACGTAGAGATATCTGAATAACATAGTCTAGGACGTAGCAAACAAAATAAGTACGGAACTTGAAATCCGTTCCCTATTTCTCATACACCAGACTTACTTGAGAAGACGTATCCCACAGCCATTTTTCCATTCGTGTATCTCACAGAACCTGCCAACGATAGAACCTCAAATTACTTGAAAAGATTCTTTGTATAACTTTCACGAAAATTAACAGGTACCATTCTTGTTCTGTCCTTCTGGTCATTCATAATCTGCTGTGTGTGAGGAATCCCGCATCAGTCAGCGAGGCATGGTCACAGGAATCGTCCTACGAAGCCATCGGAACCTGACTTACGCAACGAGAATAGAGATTTACCTCACTGCCTGAGGAAATGGAAATTTGCTGCGTCACTTATCAGAACAACATTAACGATACACACAGGGTGTTTGGAAAGATACTGTACAATATCGACGTCTTGCTAAAGCAGGATTTAAGTTAATAAATTTATAAAAAAAAGTATTAATGAATTCGGCCACAAATTTAACATAGGCCTAATAGTGTTCGAGTCACAGCAGGTGAGGCCGGACTTATCTTCCTTCTTTAGACTCGTTATGTGCAATTTGTCCTGTTTGTATTGCAGTACCTTACTTGGTGTCCAGTTGATTTCATTACCAGAGTTCTGTTTCTTGTTGAATTTCTCTTTTGAAGTGTTCACAAAATTGAGGACATCACGGACTGAAGAATCCAACGTTTATATATTGATGTTAAGCATTGCGCATATGCAGTAAACGAGAGCGCCTAATATATGCTACTTGTGGACAGTCTTGCGAAGGTTGTTGCCTACATTTAGGAGGACTGCTACCAAGACTTATCACATTTTGTTTCTGTATTTGTACATACTAACTATATCTCTCGAAAGACTGCTGACAGATGAAATGGGAATCACAATAATCATCATCATCATCATCATCATCATCATCATCATCATAGTACTAACAATAATATTATTTCATTCATTCTTTCTTTCTTATTCTGCTTTACCTTCCCTTCTATCCGGCTTTATTTTCCTGAAAACAATCACCGTGAAAGCCTAAAATCTCGTAATTTCCTACACTTTAATTTCTAACTTTTTCCGATTCTGCACAATACAGTAGTTTACTTCAAAAAATTGGATATTGTATTACATTCATTTTTATTAGCACCTAGAGTTGGAATGCTTGGTAAGTCCATAGAAAATTATTCAAATATATTTTATAGAAAAATAAAAAAGGCAAACGTGCGAATTCGAAATGAAACAGTGGAACAAATAAGACAGCTTCAAAAAATAATACTTGTGGCGTAGTATAAGCAGTAACATGAGCTGCTGCCAGGAAGTCAAAAGGAGAATAGCAACGGCAAAGGAAGTTGGTAATAGGAAAAGGAATATCTCCTTCTGATTTCTGCAAAAAGAACTAAGGAAGAGACTGGTCAAATACTTTGTATGATGTATGAAACGATTGGAAGCATTTGAAATGTGGATAAGGAAAAGAATGGAGCGTCTGAAGTGGACAGAGAAAATAAGAAAGGAAGCTGTGCTAAAAAGAGTGGGAGAAGAAAAAATAAATCTCAAATTGATCGGGAAGAGAAAAAGAAATTGGCTAGGTCATTGTCTAAGAAGAAACTGGATACTACAGGATGCACTGGAAAAAAATGATCAACAGGAGAAACGTTCGGGGCAGAAGAAGATTTTAGATTATAGACAATATTAAATGGATTGTATGTGGAGACTAAGAGGAAGCCGTAAAAGAGGGAAGATTGGAGAATGTTGGGAACGTAGTGAAGGATTTGTCCTTGGGCAGAAAACTACGAAGGAATGAATAAACATTTACTGAGTTACAATACATTTCCATTTATCCTTTCTTTCTAAGTTAAAGGGATTCGACAAAAATGTATAAAGCAATTGTAGCGACTTTTCGGGCTGAAATATAATTACTTTGTTGCTATTAAACCACATTCTTTTCATATCGACTTTGATAATAATCGATAATATTTACCTAAAAGTCGCCATCAAGCACAGAATGTGAGCATTAGCAGTAATAATTACCAATTTATGGCGTTCGAAGAGGAGCAGATGTGCACATGTGCTTGTGAGTAAGCAGTATTCTGTGAACGCCAACGAGGAAGAAGTGATTTACGCTAAGTTAATTGCATACTTGACCTTGATTAAACAAGTCCAATAAATATCTACCATTAGCATTAAAATACAATAGTATGGAGTTCTACAGCGCACCCAATTGATATGTAACGCTTCTCGATGGATTTTAAGTTCTCATTGTGCCTGTATGTCTCTCAGCAAAAGACAATTCGGCTCAACGAGCGTAGCTAATAGCTTCTCATTGCAGGGGGCCGGAAATCGATTTAAAGTAAATGCTGTGATATTTTAATGAATTACGTAGCTGCGAAACAGATTTTTTTTAGAGTTCTGTGATTTCTGCTCCATTCTCGTTCACCATTTCACGGTGATTATTAAGTCACTGATTCGTAGTCTTTGGAACCGCTTTTGTCGTTGAATACGAGTGTTGGATAATTTATTTTAATATAATTCAACTTTCATTTTAACAAATTGGTTAGTTGTTTAGTTTCTTTCTGAAGAATTAGGTAAGTCGTTTTACAACAAGAATAATAGTATAATGCAAATTTTGTTAAAACTCGGTCAATTGTTTATACAACATTTTCTTCTCAACCCAGAAGTAAGAATACTAAAATAGTGAATAATGAATCACAAAAGGCATGACGACAATCGGCTGATAGTGCTCGAAGTTTTCCTCGTACTTAAATTCCATGTTGAAATACGAAATTTGTCTAAGTAATTGCGTATTTTGTAGTTTCACAGACAAGAATGCAACGATATGGATGATGATGCTGATGATTATGATGATGATGATGATAATAATAATAATAATAATAATAATAATAATAATAATAATAATAATAGACGTTTACAAGCAGCGGAACTTCCTGGTGACGTGATAAATATGACGCAAGATCGACTGAAACAACACAGGAAAACACGACTGAAAGAGTACACACCCTAACATATTCCTATAGATGCTATGTATGTACAGTATGTTGACAGAAACAATGGATGTCTGATTTCGATTTACCATATTAATTACGAGGTAATCACAATGTACGCGACAGGTGCGGCGCGCAGTTTTATCGCTATGTAGAAACCAGTGTTATGAGTTCGAATTCCACTTATGGCATGGATCTTTGCTGTTGATAATGTGATGCCTGGTGCTGTGCTATGTGGAGGTGTGATGCCATGTTAACCATATGCCACGGAGTCCAACTATTTCTCCCTTTAGTTTAGTGAAATATTGAAACCTCCACACCAAGCGTATGCCAAAGACAAACTACGATCAATTGAACGTATAATCTTAAGCTCAATATACTCAGCATTTATTATAATAGAATATAATATAATAAGAGAACAAAAGTGAATTGAGATTGAAAAAAACGATGTATTCGGAATAAATTTTTTCTGTAATTGCGATGAGTACTATACCGTAAAAGACAATCCCTTACAGTCTTATTAAATACGAGTAATAATTATACACTTTAGTATTTTATTTTTTATTTTGTTATTGAATTGATTGACATAGCTTGACAGCAGGTGCCAATGTAAGATAATTAATGTATTTTTTACTTGATTATTTAACGACGCTGTATCAACTACTAGGTTACTTAGCGTCGATGGTTTGGTGATAGTGAGATGAGACTGAGGATTCGCCATAGTTTACCTGACATTCGCCTTACGGTTGGAGAAAACCTCAGAAAAAAACCAACCAGGTAATTGGCCAAAGTGGAGATCAAACCCGCGCCCGAGCACAAGTTCGGATCAGCAAGCAAGCGCCTTAGCCGACTGAGCTACGCCGGTGGCTCAATCTTACAGCAACAAATTTTACATAAGAATATATATATATATATATATATATATATGATCACAAATTTAGAAAAATTTTACAGTAATTTACAAATAATTATGCCGTTATAATTAGTTTTTTTAAATTTAATTATGAGTATATGACGTAATAATGTCTTAATCTATAAAGATTCTGTTTAACCAAGATGTCAGATTTTCCTTTAATAATTTCATACTCCTACAATTCCCGAAGTTTGGAATTTGATTAAAAATCCAAGGCACTTCGTAATTTAAACATCTTTTACCATTATCTTTTTTATTATTGTTGAGAGTAAAATGCACCTTTTCTGATTGTGAGTGTTGTGTTCATGACTGGCTCTAATATTATAGAATAGAATGTTTTATTTTCGCTGGCAGAGTTAAGGCCATAAGGCCTTCTCTTTCACTCAACCAGTCTTAATCAATACAACAGTTACATACATATTTAAATTATGAATATTTACAATACACTTAAAAGATTCTCCAGCAATATTCTTCAGTTAACGACCCGTACATGTTTATTTAAATTGAGATAAACCTATAAGATAATATTATATTCCTCTGAAAAGAAATAATGTAGTCTTGTATAATAATAATAATAATAATAATAATAATAATAATAATAATAATAATAATAATAATAATAATGTAGTCCTTTTGGTGATAATATGTTGCAGTAGTTATATATGTCATGACCCAGGTTTTGTATTTGTCTCGATTGAATTTGCAGTAATAAATTTTACACTGCTTATTTGTATTCTAAATAGACGATTTAGACAATATTTCCCAAGCCTGAATTGTTGCATAGACGGATTTAAGTAAAGACTGTTGGACATAGATTACAAGGGGCTTGAAAGTGATTAAGAGCTATTCAAAGATATTATAAACTTTACTACAAAAAATTGATTAAAACACAAAACACCTCGGGATAACATGTATTGAAAATAGAACCCCAATCTCGCGAACACTATAATCGTGTAAGACACAAGTTTTGAATTTGTGTATCCGTATGCTACGTTGCAGAAAATGGGACTGAGTAAGTTCTAGACAAAATATCGCAAGTCATTTTTCCAGAAATTAAATTGCCGCTACTCTCTGCCTGCAACAATCCCTCCCGGTCGTGCGGCTATGCCGTTTTTGCACGCAGCTTGTGCAATCTTCGCATTATAAGCTGAGCGCCGGCATGGCGGCGGAGCAGTCCGCTACTGGACGGGGAACAAGCAGGAGCTGGGAGGCAGCATTTCATCGCCTCGTTTAAACAGTAAGTACCGGTAATTCATTGTTGTGCGCCCTGAAGTGAGCCTCATGGAAGGCACCGCATAAGAAGCGGCAAAATTGAAAATCACCTCTACCACCCTACCTTCGTATAGGGTTACACGAAAAAAGCGTAGGGTAGGTGTACGTATTGTGGTAATTTTAAAGGATGTTTACTTTTGGCAAGATTGTGGACAGAATATACCACATAATGTGATAATTTTTAAAAGATATATCACCATCATAAATCATACGATCAAGATTCACTAGCTTGTCCCTACATCACAAAGTTTATTGCAAATCAAGCTTTCAGGTATAACTCCTGTAAAGTTGATTTGAATAATTTCGTACGTTTAACCAAAAGTCCCGGGTTCGATCCCCGGCCCCGGAATAATTTTTCCCTCGAAATTATACAAAGTTTATTGTTGGTCTGCTCAGAGTGTTCTGGTTTTTAAGATTCTGTCTCCCACTTGGTTCGTAATTCCAAATTCTAAATTAAATCCGATATGGCTTACTTCATAACAGATACTTATAGGCCTACATTTTAATTTATATTGTGCGATTTCTTCCATAACTATTGTAACATTTAATTCTTTTCATGTTTTTTTACTTCGATAGTGAAGTAAAATGTAGTACCGGTACCGTATTTATTCGCGTATTTTCTCCCAAAGATTTTTGGACATGTTCTTCAGGATTTTATATTTTCCTGACGTAATTTCCCCTTCTTACATAAAAAACAGACATCTTATCTTTCAGGAGCGTCTTTTGTGAAGATTCTTCCGTGAAAACACGAACTGAAAATCCAAAGTCGTAATTAATTAAATTCCTCTTCAGTGAAAAACGCCAATAATTTTTCTGACAGCACGGAAGATGTTGTGGATTTGTTGTTTCAGCAAAGTAGTGGAGTGTGAAATAGATGTATATTTATTATCTTTACATAATTAATAAATTAGTTTTCATACAAATATTTGACACCGTAATACAAGGTTAGGATCAGGCTATCGGCGCGGCATTAAAAATGTCACACATCAATAGAAAAGAAAGCCGCAAAACTGATCAAAATTACTCAAATTGTATAAATTTTTAATTATTTATAGTCAAGCCTACTTAGTATAGAATATTAATTTGATTACTACATGAATTTTAGATGTTGTTTATGACGAGATTATTCCCGATATTTTGTACTTATCGCTTATTTTCTCTCTCGATTTTTCGTCTCCGAATTTTCAGAAAAAAGAGAGGGATCAAATATGGAAATATGTAACTTGCCTTTATTCTTTTTCTGCCAGTTATTTTTGGAAATGATTGTTGTAAGTAACTTTCTCAGCCATCGGTTGGTATTAAATTTTGCCAAAATATTACAAAATTTTAATATTTTACTCCTTCATAATTTTTATTTCTTATTTATTTTCGAATTCGCGTAATTGTTTCTGTAAATTATATTTGTTAAAGAAAGTTTCTTTGTAACATTTTATTTAATATATACTTGATTTAATTTAATGTATCGTTATTAAAACTCGTGTGTAATAATCGTATATTGGTATATGTGCAAATGAAAAGAGTTGATCTTCCAGTCATCTGCATAGTCTAATGTAAAACTAGACGGATGAAGGTCCAACGTCCATGCAAAAATTAGGTAAGTGTTCCAGTTGTGATAGTTACAATTTTGTAAACATGTAAAACTACATGTGGTTCGCTTTTGACCGAGGAGAACGCTTGATCGCACCCTGCTTCTATGACCACGGCACGAGGAAGTCAATGATCATCACGCTTCATACTGCTAACTCGATTACACCTTCTTAATTATCCCGATGAAATAAAAATATGTGTGCGAAAGAAGGGAAAAGAAGCTGATCATTATTCCAGCCATTAACAATGTTAATAAGTAATTTCATGAAAAGCAAAACGTAAACAGAATCCGGATCATGTGTACAAGAGATAAATAAACACTTGAAAGGGATGGATTCTTTACAGTAAACCGTTAGAATTCCAGAAATTATATATATATATATATGTATATATAATATTTATTTATTTTATTTATTTAATTAATTTATTAATTTAATTTATTTATTCATTTAATTTATTGCTGAGCCATTTATACCCGAACCCACGCTTTCAGAAGTCGAAATTGCAATAGAAAATCTGAAAAAGTACAAGTCTCCAGGTATCGATCAAATTCCAGCAGAATTAATACAAGAGGATGGAAGTGCATTATATAGCGAAATTTATAAACTTGTAGTTGCTATTTGGGAAAAGGAAATTGTACCTATTTTTAAGAAGGGGGACAAAACCAACTGTGGTAACTTTCGAGGAATATCACTTTTGTTGACGTCGTACAAAATTTTGTCCAATATTCTTTTGAGAAGATTAACTCCGTACGTAGATGAAATTATTGGGGATCATCAGTGCCGTTTTCGGCGTAATAGATCGACTATTGATCAGATTTTTTGTATTCGACAGATAATGGAGAAAAAAGAAACTAGTTCGATTAATTAAAATGTCTCAGTGAAACATACAGCAGAGTCCGTATAGGTCAGTTTCTATCTGATGCTTTTCCAATTCACTGCGGTCTAAAGCAGGGAGATGCACTATCACCTTTACTTTTTAACTTCGCTTTAGAATATGCCATTAGGAAAGTTCAGGATAACAGGCAGGGTTTGGAATTGAACGGGTTACATCAGCTTCTTGTCTATGCGGATGACGTGAATATGTTAGGAGAAAATACACAAACCATTAGGGAAAACACGGAAATTTTACTTGAAGCAAGTAGAGCGATCGGTTTGGAAGTAAATCCCGAAAAGCCAAAGTATATGATTATGTCTCATGACCAGAATATTGTACGAAATGGAAATATAAAAATTGGAGATTTATCCTTCGAAGAGGTGGAAAAATTCAAATATCTTGGAGCAACAGTAACAAATATAAATGACACTCGGGAGGAAATTAAACGCAGAATAAATATGGGAAATGCGTGTTATTATTCGGTTTAGAAGCTCTTATCATCCAGTCTGCTGTCCAAAAATCTGAAAGTTAGAATTTATAAAACAGTTATATTACCGGTTCTTCTGTATGGTTGTGAAACTTGGACTCTCACTCTGAGAGAGGAACATAGGTTAAGGGTGTTTGAGAATAAGGTGCTTAGGAAAATATTTGGGGCTAAGCGGGATGAAGTTACAGGAGAATGGAGAATGTTACACAACACAGAACTGCACGCATTGTATTCTTCATCTGACATAATTAGGAACATTAAATCCAGACGTTTGAGATGGGCAGGGCATGTAGCACGTATGGGAGAATCCAGAAATGCATATAGAGTGTTAGTTGGGAGACCGGAGGGAAAAAGACCTTTAGGGAGGCCGAGACGTAGATGGGAGGATAATATTAAAATGGATTTGAGGGAGGTGGGGTATGATGATAGAGATTGGATTAATCTTGCACAGGATAGGGACCGCTGGCGGGCTTATGTGAGGGCGGCAATGAAGCTTCGGGTTCCTTAAAAGCCATTTGTAAGTAAGTAAGTATTCATTTAATTTATTTAATTTATCTGTCTGTCTGTCTTTCTGTCTATTTATCTATCTATCTATCTATCTATCTATCTATCTATCTATCTATCTATCTATCTATCTATCTATCTATCTATCTATCTATCTATCTATCTATCTATCTATCTATCTATCTATCTATCTATCTATCTATCTATCTATCTATCTATCTATCCATCCATCCATCCATCCATCCATCCATCCATCCATCCATCCATCCCTCTGTCTGTCTGTCTGTCTGTCTATCTATCTATCTATCTATCTGTCTGTCTGTCTGTCTGTCTGTCTGTCTGTCTGTCTGTCTGTCTGTCTGTCTGTCTGTCTGTCTGTCTGTCTGTCTGTCTGTCTATCTATCTATCTATCTATCTATCTATCTATCTATCTATCTATCTATCTATCTATCTATCTATCTATCTATCTATCTATCTATCTATCTGCCTACCTAGCTATCTATTATTTATTTATTTATTTATGTATATATATAAACATATACAACGTGCCCATAAAACAATGTCACAAAATCAAAATGCAGTAACTTTACAATCATTGAATATACTATTTTAGAAAAGGTTAGTTGTGCCGAGTTGTTTATAGAGACTGTTCCTCCTATTTTAGCATCAGAAACTTCACCGAACCAACATCATTTAGCAAGATGGGAGACCTCCATATTAGATGGGTACATCGAAGTGACAATTCGCCTGGCAGACGTCACCAGATTTAACCCGTTTAGATTTTTTCTTTTGTGGCTACGTAAAAGTCTGATTTACAGAAGGCGCGTTAGAAATCTCCAGGATTAGTGTTACAGAATCTCACACGCCATAACTACAAGTAAGTTACACGGGACATGCGATGTACACATGAATCGAAATCGATCGGGTATTGTCCGAACAACAAATGGCGAACGTGTGGAAAATGTAGAACAAAGTGATGATGATAATGTCGAAGAAGAAAAAGAAGAAGAAGAAGAAGAAGAAGAAGAAGAAGAAATTACGATGTTAATCATGATTGTGGTGGTGTTAATGAAATTCTATAGTACGTAACTAGAGTGTCTGTGATAGGTCTAAGTGTATCTCCCTAATTGATTATAGTATGTGTAATAACGTGGATTGGTTGGTAGTGTAGTAAATGTATGTATGCGCACAGGCATGGCGGGAGATTAAAGCTCCTGTCTTCTGCAGACAATCAACATTTGTGGCAGTAGTGATATCAGTCCTACGTGCTTGCCGCCTTTACCTTGAAGGAAATATCCCTAGCACTCAATTTCTATTAGAGGTTGAATGAACCCTATACGATGCGGTCGGAGGGATGGGTGCAGTGGAGAAAATTCATGACTCCATCGTGAATCGATACGAAGACCTTCCGGCTTGCAATGCAACGCTTAACCATGCCTCTTCCGCGCTCCCCTATCTCAGTGATCACCTGACTACTATGTTCCCCACACAGTAATAGCCTACTAATGACTATAGATAAAAGGGTTCAAGTACACGCCAGTGAGCAGACAGGTGAAACTTCCATTTTTATAACCTTGGCTCTGGAAGTAGGTGAAGCCGTCTCGCGCCTCAGGAAACCCGCTGTTGAATTTACGAAAGACTGAATGGGTTCCGGAGTAGTTAAGGATGTAATAGTGAGAATAAATATTTCACCTCATTCTGAGCTTGTATCCGGGTATTTTCTAGTCGTTCTCCCTAATACTAAGATGCAGAAAATAAAATATGTGTTTACATATTATGTAGGAGACATAAATGAATCATTTTCATAACAGCGCAGATTTAAGCTCAAGGAGTGTATCTTCTTTTGCAAGAAAAAATTAAGATATTACACACTAACGAGTAGCTTACCTACTCTAAAATAGTAAATATAGAAGCTAAAATATGTACAGTAGTGGCAAAAAAACCGGACCGACCTTGTATGTGATTTCAGAGCCTTGTTCACTCCAGAGCACGATAGACTGGTAACTAAGACTTTCGTGGTTCGAATCCTGCCTGGGAAGGAAACTTTTTTTTGTTCCTTATTCAAATTTATTCGCAATACTTTTCTATTGCAGCAATATTTTACTACTTAATTAACTTATTATTCTCAGAACATGAATTTTACCAGCAATCGAAAAGTATTGGGAATAAATTTGAATAAGGAACAAAAAAAGTTTCCTTCCCAGGCAGGATTCGAACCACGAAAGTCCTAATTACCAGTCTATCGTGCTCTGGAAATTAGCTACAAGGGTCGGTCTGGTTTTTTTTTTGCCACTACTGTACATACTGCCTTCATGACAGCATCACTGATCTACTGGTTACCGAGAGCTAAGAACTTTTATGCGAACAATATGAGTGGGACTTTCATCGGATGAGGTAGAAAAGCTGTTGATTCAAAAATAGTAGATTTTCTATGATTGTGTAAAAAAAATATATATTTTTTTTCGTGACTGTTATTACTCAGTTCTCAATTCTTCGTTATACATGTTACCATGATAACTATTGTGCGAGTTTTTAATAAAAAACCCACTTTCAAATGCAAAGAACCTATCAACTTACATGTACAGAATGTAAAATTAAATAAGATTATTAATTAAGCCGAGAGAAGTTAAAAATAGCAAATGACTCGGCTGTCAAATATGTACTCGCCATTGGAGATCAATCAACTATTTTCTGAATTATCGATGTAGACTACTTTAGATTAATTTTATCAGTTTAACTCGAAATAAATGAAGAAGAGTGAAATCTCTTTTGATGAGCATTCAGTGACTTGCCTTTAAGATTGCATAATTGAAATATCCATTATTCATGAAGATATATAGGATATTATTATTGGAATTTTATCACCTATGCGATGCAGACGTTGCTAAGCTTCTTGTCAGCTTTTCACGAAAGGTTCAATTTCAGGCACAACATTCTGTCAAATGGATTAATGGGGTCCGATTTTATAATCTAAATGTTTTATCACAGTAGTCTCCTTTTGATATCCCGTAAACGCTGCCGTCTTTGAATGCCTATCTTTCAGTTTTATATGTTCTAGCTATTATTACAAGTCTCTGCGATCTTATGAGATATTGTTCCGCAGAGACATCTGGAATCCTAATTGAGACAATGAAGTCTGTTCACGAAGTAAGGAAGCTTATGGAGCGAAGAATTCCTTGCCCGTAATTCTGCCAGGCGAAGTTCTGTCATGTGCAATAAATTTATAAACACGGAGTTTTCAGTTTTAATTCTCTTCCTTAAGAAACTGTACAGAGGATTTTAGCACTCCTTAAAAGTCCATTGCCTTCGATCGGGTATGAACACGTGATACTTGGATCTAGATTGTGCAGACGAGTGCGATAATTACCACCCAACCCTGGGCCGTAAGCTTGAAACGGTGGAACCAAAAAGGTGTACTAGTATGGCCGTCAAATTACCCATAGTTCATCTCTTTTTCCGGTGTGTTTATCAGCTGTTTTGTTCATATTATTACGATTGCAAATGGTTACATGTTGTGATTATTTCAAAAGTGTAGTCAAGTTCAGCAGATGTTATTTTTTATATATATATATATATATATATATATATATATATATATATATATATATATATATAAACGGCTCAACTTTAGAATATGTCCGTTGATATGTCCCCCTATGCTTTAATATGAAGTAGTGCCAACATTCTTCTTGATAAGAGAAAGAATGTGGAAATGAATTGTTCAGTCCATGTCACAACCGTAACACTTTTAATAAATATACAGTGAAATGTACATTGGTATAATAATCTGCTAATACTCCTGTTACCTCCACATTAGGGTGGAGTGAATCTATACATGAAATTGTTTTTTATCTTTTTTATAAATGTAATAGTTGCAAAAATCCGTCTTTTCACTTAACTTAGAAATGTGAAAAATATGAAGTTACTCTATTTAATTTTTGAGGTGCCCCAAGGGCTTTGAAGTTTCTTAAAATCATAATTTTGTTGCCTTTTTTCTATATTTGTTCTATTATTTTGTTTTTTCATTATATATCTAGTGAATTGCTGTAAGATCACATATTTAAACTTTATTTGGAAGACTCTAAATTGGGGTTGCAATATACAGTACTTTTCTGCATTCATCATGGTAAGCACGAACCAGTTGTATTATTCTTGTATGACTGACTGTCGGAATAGTTGTCTTTACCAAGATTTCCTTACTTTTGATAGCAACTCTTTCTGGAATCTCTCCAGCAGTATGCTCTTTTGATTTAAGTCAGGTTTTAATTCATTTTTTACCATAGATAATATTTCATTGTATCATGATAGGTAGGTAATTGTGTTGGGTTCAGCCCCTCCGGCATTCCGAATACACGGCAGAAGGTCAGATTTCTTGTATTAATTAGAGCCATTGTTCTGATTTAAATACCCTGCAACATAAGAAGAATGAATTTTCATTAATTATATCATAATTAAGAGTTTTGTGATTATGTCCAATTTTCTTATAAATTGAGGTTTTTGTGACACTTCAAGATGAAATAATAGGGAACTAAAATTATGCAGCGTCTTTTAACATGTATTTTTTAAGTATTCTCCTGGTATCCTGTTCAGATTAAACCACTGGAGAATATTTCACTAAAAAATCTGAACCTCCAAATTTTGTGAAAATTTCAAAATATGGTACTCTTGGGGCATCTCTAAATATTAAGCTAGAGAAAAAATATTTTGCACTGTTCTTTATGATATCAAACCACAACTTTTCCCTGGTATTACATTTTGATTCCATAAACTTCATATTTTCACTCCACCCTACTCCACATCCAACCGTTTACGTATGACCGAAACGATAGTAGCAATTGAATATTTGGCGATTGGCAGTATTTCGCGGATTATGGGGCATAGAAGGAGTAGTTTGACGTCATATCCGTCGCACCGATTTCAAGCATATTTGCTTGGATTGCTCCCTCCTTTCTTTTTATCCTCTCAATTACCATCAATGCCGATCTGGGGCAGATCTTATCGACTATTTCGATTTCTATCATTCTACCATTGCTTCTTTATCGCCACAGCAGCTCCGATAATTTTAATAAGTTGCAAATACAGGAACAGCCTACAGTAAGCACTGTATCGTTCATAATTAGAGACCATTAAAAACTGTGACTGAAAAAGAAGGCTGCTTGCATGGTTGTTTTTATTCCTCCAAACAACGTTATATGGCTCTACTGTAGACTATTTAACCAATATTATCCCTAGCATTATTAAACACATTCCATCAACTTGGTTTACGTCAAGGACGTGCAGGTTCCTTCCAACCACTCCTCGTATTAATTAATTTGTTTGATTAAGAAATAGTCTTACGAGAGATAATAGACAGCATCTATGGAAATTACTTAGCTCAAAGGATTACAGTCATATGGTACTGTGCATGCATGGTTATCATTACGGAGTATCAAATGTGGCGGGCTGTGAGGCTGTGAACGTGGAAAGCAGACTGACACACGGTCACACCTCAACTCGCAGTATCGCGAGACCTTGGTAACTGATAACGGAAGCCGCAATACGCAGGATCGCAGACTGCTTTGTAGCGCAGTGTAGGTCCGCTTAGACTAAAATATTCATGCAAGTGCAACTTGCATTTTTACTCAGTCTTCTACCGTTGTTATAGAAACCCATTTTCTATTTCTTTCTTGATATCCTTCATTAGTTCCCACATGAATACTCCATTGTCATTTCCATAGAAACCTGTTTTGTTTCATTATATATATATATATATATATATATATATATATATATATATATATATATAGGTATATTTTTTTTTTGTTTCCATGAAAATCCATTTTCAGTTTCCAAGAAATCCTTTTACAAACACAAGAAAAACTTTTGTTTTTTGCAGAAATCCTCTCTTCCGTATTTATGAAAACTTCATTTCTCATATCCGCGGAAACTTCTTTTTCGTTTTTATGAAACACCTGTTTAATTTTCACGGACGTCTCTTTTTCGTATACGTGGAACTCCTGTTTCATTTCCATGGAAGCTTTTTTTCCATTTCCAAGAAAACTCCGAAACTTCTCTTCCGATTACATGGAAGCTTCTCTTTTCGTTTTCTTATACGCAAGCCACCTCTTCACTACTTTTACGGCATCTCTTTCCGTCTACCATCTAAACTCTAAACTATTTCATTTCATCCTGTTTGTTACCTGTATGTAAGGGAAAGGATTAAAATTCTGAAAGCCATTTTTCTATAGATTGTGATCTGCTATTTTTTTTCAAGCTGTTTAATACAAAATTCATTTTAGAGAGAAATTCCTATACCGGTACTTTACGTGTATAATACTTCTCCCCCAATAGCTTGCAATTACCGAATACAAACGAAACACATTTAGCGCATGACAAAACATCTTCAGCATAGGCCTGTGATGACAAAGACCACATAGTGGATATTTGGATTTCCAAAAGCAGGAGTCTATCCATCTATATCGATTTTTCAATAATTACATTATAATTTGATACCAGTAGCCTGTAAAGGGAAAGAATTATAATAGAAGAAATATGCGTATAATAATAATAATAATAATAATAATAATAATAATAATAATAATAATAGTAATAATAATAATAATAATAATAATAGTCTGGCTGATATGTACATCTATTATCAGGCAGTACATCTCACTTGACGATATGTGTAAGACGAAGAACAATTGTTTATATGCATCTGAAGTCTGACTGGTGTAATATGTAGCTAGTGGGCGATGTATGCAATGGAGGGGGAAAGGAACTGGCCACCCAACCCCATTATCTCCTGGCCTAGTTGCCTCATAAGTGGTGCCTTCTTGGTATCACTTGTGAGGTTCAGACCTGTCTTCGAACAGTTGACTAAACAATAATAATAATAATAATAATCATCATCATCATCATCATCCAAACAAGTATAAAGGCTGGTTCACAATAAACCGGGAACGGAAACGACAACGGAAATATTGTTAAAAATAAATGTATTTAAATGTGAGTATTCACAATTAACTATTGTGAATGCTCACATTTAAATACATTTATTTTAACATTATTTCCGTTCTCGTTCTCGTCGTTTCCGTTCCCGATTTATTGTGAACCAGCCTTAAGGTCCGGGGCCTATTACGGCCTCAGTGAGTCATTCTTGGTCCATATTGTTTTGGACGGCCCAAAGATCTCTTCCCTTGGGGACGATATTGAAGCGTGGTGTTTGGCAGTTTACGATTCATTCGGTGGACATAATTTATAAATAATAATAATAATAGTAATAATAATAATAATAATAATAATAATAATAATAATAATAATAATAATAATATAGCATACAGTACATAGGCCTACAATATATTTCAGAGAAAAATTCGCGTTTGATACTTAATATACATTCTTTAATTACTTGAATAAACACATGCATGTGCAATTATGTGACGAAACTTGCATAAAATTCCGAGGTACTACTGCAATATACGTATTACCACAGTCTAAGTATATACAGTCACGAAGCTCAATACATAGTAAATATGCATCCATAGATAGTTGCTAACCACTAGGATCGCTAATATCGCCTCATTACAGACAATGCGAAATAGTACCGGCACAGTCTATTGTTCCTAGCACCCTCACAACTCAAGCTTCGTGACTATATATACTAGACGGTGGTATTACTTTGCCACGGACCTACTCCGTGATTCTCATTGCGAACGTTCCACGGAGTAATTACTATTCAAATGTAACTGATTGTAAAGAGAGAAGAACTAATCCACCGGTTTAAGGAAAAGCGGCCTAATAGTTGTCAGCACACGTTTTGTTTAATCTGCCTCCTATCAGTCTGGACATGGCAGCTCTCAGAGATGAGATGTGCCCGATAAGAGATAAGAGCTGGCGACCTTCGAGTCTAAGATTGGCCTCTGAGTCTATCCTACTTTCCTAAGTTTACAATGCCACTTGTTAGATTATACATAGATAATTATTGAATAGACCGATTTTCAGCAAACTTGGCAGATAAATTAGCCTACTTTGTATGACAAATCGAATCCATTTCGTATCTTCTATCTTGAATAGATTAAGAAAAACAACGAAATAACTTCGAAGCTCTCCACTGTAATTCAAGTGGTACGTTTTCGGCTATAAATCTAGCGGATCTGGGTTCGATTTCCGGCAGTTCAGTCGGAGCTTTGTCAAATCAGTTAAGGTTAACGTACAACAGGAGTGTTCTCAAAATCTTCAACAAGTTCTGTAAATTGTTAGGAAGAAGAAGAAATACAGGAAGTCTTGTTAAGCAAACAACGTCTGTCGTCGCACTGTTTAGAACTACGGTACGTACGTGGCTTGTACTGGTATCTGCTACTTAGCATTGATAAGTGAAGATAATTGTGTACCACGCGTTAACCGGCTATCACGTGATGACGTTGAGTAGCATTTCATGTTTTTCATAGTCGGAAGAAAAGTTTCAGGGCTTTTCCTCCGTGTGTGTTTACGTGTTTGTTTGCGCTCCAGCATATATTATTATTCCAGTGCGCTGTTACCTTAATTATACTTTTCCAGTTAATGGATTTGTCCAGGGATGCACTTACAAAAATTTAATAAAGGAGTCGCAAAGAAATGGGGCGGCCAGCGGAGAGATGGTTACTTTACAATAATACAGTAACAACAATATAATAATAATAATAATAATAATAATAATAATAATAATAATAATAATAAACTGCCATTTCGTTCAGCTCAATTGCGGGACACACTCGAGTGTCAGTAGCGAGGCGATGATTTCTCAACCAGAATAGCCCAAACGGGACCGCGTCTTATTCTTTCATAAGTATACCGATAAATAATAATTTTAATAGTCATTAAAAATCCTTTAATGGAGTTAATTTCTATGGATGACCTACAAAGAGTCTTGGCTAAATTGAAAAACAATAAATCTCAAGGAGAAGATTTAATAAATAGTGAATTATTTAAATATGCTAGCCATAAATTTCTACAAAGATTTTTGAGATTTTTAAATTTGATATGGGAGGGACAAGGATTTCCAGAAAGCTGGACTAAATCTATTGTAATCCCTATACATAAGAGAGGATATTTGAAAATTACGGATAATTATAGAGGAATAAGTTTATTGAACGCAGGATATAAAATTTATGCAAATATTTTGAAAAACAAACTCAACAAGCATTACGACAATATTATCAGTGAGGAACAAAATGGTTTTCGTCGAGGAAGGTCCTGTTGTGATGGATATTTCGCATTGAAATTACTGGTTGAGAAACATAGAGAATTTAATCTAGAAACGCATATGGCATTCATTGACTTTAAAAAGGTTTTTGATAAAGTTAATCGGAACAATTACTTCAGATTTCGGCAGATGATCAAGTGCCTCAACAGATTATACAAAATATTTACAATATACAGTATATAAAACAACCATCATAGCAATTCGAAGCAACAATAAACTTTCACAGTGGCGACCCATTTATAGTGGAGTACGACTTCTGTTTATTATATATATATATATATATATATATATATATATATATATATATATATATATATATCATTCAAGATTGGCGACAGACACGCCATGGATTTATTCCAATTAATCGAAATTTGCAGCTTGATGTTTTACTTTTCGCTTATGATTTAGTTCTCATGGCATCAACTGAAGATGATTTACAATACTCAGTACACAATTTAAATATGGTCAGTGAAAAATATAACATGGAAATTAATATTGAAAAATCGAAAATCATGTCATTTTGTGGGAAATTCCCTGTACCAAGTAAAACCTGTTTGAATAATAAAATAATAGAAAGAGTAAATACCTTCACTTACCTTGGCTATACACTATCACCTTATGATGAAGTAGATATTGCTGAAAAAATATGTAAATATAATAAAACAATGGGGATCATTAATAAAATCATGAAACCTTCACTAGTACAAAGACACACAAGAATAGGCTTGTATAAAACCTTAGCACAGCCAGTATTAAGCTATGGTAGCGAAGCGTGGACTGTGAAGAATAAAGATGTCAGTAGAATAACAGCAAGTGAGATGAGGTTTATGAGAGCAACAGTTGGATATACTCGCTGGGATCATAAAAAATGAGGACATACTGCAAGAACTTCACACAGAACCCATTATACAGTTCATCAGCAAATATCAACTTCAGTGGAAGGGTCATCTCGAACGAATGAATCGATGCAGAATACCAAAAGCACTGTTTCATTACCATCCATATAGCAAAAGATCTCTAGGCCGTCCAAAGAAGAGATGGACTGAAAATTCTAGTTTGAGACCGTAACAGGCCACTTGGCCTAATACTTGTTAGGAAGATGATGATGATGATGATGATGATGATGATGATGATGATGATGATGATGAACAGTCATTAAACTGGACAAGTGGGAGACTGAAAGCTTACTTCTTTCACAAGTGGCAATGCCATTCACTACACTACAGCCTCTTTCACCTTCAACGCTGGTAATGGTAACAGAATTCGCGATTTTTTAAATTTTAGTCTAGTTAATGGCAAAAGGATATTGTTATTTCCTATTATGATGATGGTATGATATATATTTGATGTCAACATTTACATCCATGTAATGTGGACCTCACAATTTGTATCCGGTGCCACAATTACATTCATTACAGTTATACCTTTTGTAGACGCTCTTTTTAACTTTCGACCCCATTTAGATCATTCAAAATTGACACTTTTACGACTCTGTTTTTGATTTTCAGTACACTTATCTCGAACACACACTGTTTCTAATAATACTTGTTACTAAAACATACTACACCATTGTCCAATATGTTCGTTATTATGTCAGTTTCTTGTGTACATTTCATTTTCAGATCTCACTAATTTTCTACATATTATACTTCATTATCCTAGCTAGCTTCCCCCGCCGTACACCTCATCTATTTTCATTATCTCTATCGTTTTACTTAACTTCCTATTACTCTCCTCTAATTCATTCGGTCCTAAGCCTGTTACAGTCTTAGGGAATTAACATAATTGATCCCAAGGCAGGCCGTTAGCCTCGCGAACGTGAAGCTGCAGTCAACTGTTTGTCAAAAGTCAAACTGTGTTAATTGAGTGTAACAGAACAAAGTCCAGTGTATGTAAGACTACGGTAAGCGTTAATATTTAGGGCAACCTTCGACCTTCACAAGCACTCAGATTTATTGCTCAGAGTATTCCAACTGCTGTAGACTCAGTGGCTTCACTATACTGTCAGTCAACAAATGATTGAGAGATATCTTGAGGTCTCCTGCGTGTTTATCAGTCAAATCATTTAGACAGCTGGATTAGCAATATACAGGGTGTTAAACTGCTATGTGAAAAACGTTTGGGAAATGGATAAAGGATCTAAAAGAGCAAAAAAATAAAATAATAATAATAATAATAATAATATAATAATAATAATAATAATAATAATAATAATAATAATAATAATAATGTAAATATATAGTGAATTTCGCTTTGTCTTTTTAATTATAAGTACTTTTTATTTCATGTGGCTTAGTTCTTATAATAGTGAGTCATATTTATTAAATAAAAACAAGCAGCCAATCGTGAACTTGAACAGTAGTCCTGGTTTTTATGCAAGTTTTTATAATCTAGTGCAGACCATCCCTTTTCTCTCACCAAATACATCGTACACGACACCCCGGTGAGGGATGACCAGTCAGAAGAGAGTATTGTGCCAGACAAGCAGCCAATCGTGAACTTGAACAGTAGTCCTGGTTTTTATGCAAGTTTTTATAATCTAGTGCAGACCATCCCTTTTCTCTCACCAAATACATCGTACACGACACCCCGGTGAGGGATGACCAGTCAGAAGAGAGTATTGTGCCAGACAAGCAGCCAATCATGAACTTGGACAATAGTCCTGGTTTTTATGCAAGTTTTTATAATCTAGTGCAGACCATCCCTTTTCTCTCACCAAATACATCGTACACGACACCCCGGTGAGGGATGACCAGTCAGAAGAGAGTATTGTGCCAGACAAGCAGCCAATCGTGAACTTGAACAGTAGTCCTGGTTTTTATGCAAGTTTTTATAATCTAGTGCAGACCATCCCTTTTCTCTCACCAAATACATCGTACACGACACCCCGGTGAGGGATGACCAGTCAGAAGAGAGTATTGTGCCAGACAAGCAGCCAATCATGAACTTGGACAGTAGTCCTGGTTTTTATGCAAGTTTTTATAATCTAGTGCAGACCATCCCTTTTCTCTCACCAAATACATCGTACACGACACCCCGGTGAGGGATGACCAGTCAGAAGAGAGTATTGTGCCAGACAAGCAGCCAATCGTGAACTTGGACAGTAGTCCTGGTTTTTATGCAAGTTTTTATAATCTAGTGCAGACCATCCCTTTTCTCTCACTAAATACATCGTAGACGACACCCCGGTGAGGGATGACCAGTCAGAAGAGAATATTGTGCCAGACAAGCAGCCAATCGTGAACTTGGACAGTAGTCCTGGTTTTTATGCAAGTTTTTATAATCTAGTGCAGACCATCCCTTTTCTCTCACTAAATACATCGTAGACGACACCCCGGTGAGGGATGACCAGTCAGAAGAGAGTATTGTGCCAGACAAGCAGCCAATCATGAACTTGATACGCGAACAGTAGTCCTGGTTTTTATGCAAGTTTTTATAATCTACTGCAGACCAGCCCTTTTCTCTCACTAAATACATCGTAGACGACACCCCGGTGAGGGATGACCAGTCAGAGGATAGTATTGTGCCAGACAAGCAGCCAATCATGAACTTGATACGCGAACAGTAGTCCTGGTTTTTATGCAAGTTTTTATCATCTAGTGCAGACCATCCCTTTTCTCTCACCAAATACATCGTACACGACACCCCGGTGAGGGATGACCAGTCAGAAGAGAGTATTGTGCCAGACAAGCAGCCAATCGTGAACTTGGACAGTAGTCCTGGTTTTTATGCAAGTTTTTATAATCTTGTGCAGACCATTCCCTTTTCTCTCACCAAATACATCACAGACGACACCCAGGTGAAGGATGACCAGTCAGAAGAGAGTACTGCCACTTGTCCAAGGTGCGAATTAACGGGTTGGGGGAGGATTCCCCCTGTTGGAAAGTTATTCCCCTTTTATAAATTTATATTAACATCCCTGCCAGGGATAACTTCTATCCCCCCTCACAAAATATAATTGTTTTAATACGAGTATATATAACAGTTGTATGAGCACTATGTCTGTTAAGCTTCTTTCTTTATCGTACATGTTTCAGGAATTGCATCCCTATCATCAGTGATGTCAAGACAGAGCGATTCCGGATGTTTGATCTGTACTCCTGTACTCCGGAATCGCTCTGTCTTGACATCACTGATGATGGGGATGCAATCCCCGAAACATGTATCATAAATAAAGAAGCTCAACAGACATACGTAGTGCTCATACAACTGATATATACATATTTTTCAATTTTATTGTATTTTATCAATGTTAATGAACACTGTTATAAAATTGACCAAAAACGTCTATTTTATCATTATTATTGATTTGTTACGAATATGATTTTGGTGATGAATGAAGCCGGTGATATTCATGTATGTTGTGGCCCGAATTTCCTAGAATTTGCCTTACGGTTGAGAGAAAATCCTGAAAAACCTCAACCAGGAAATTCAACCCGACCGGGAATCGAACCCGAGCCCTCTGCTAAGAGACCAGCATACACCACACCACATAGGTCGAATTCCGGCAGACAAATGACAGTTTACAATAATGTATGAAGGCGAAATGGACCAAAGAATCCAGACAGTGGAACCAGAACATGATTGACAGTGTTATCATTATTATCAGTCCAACTATTATCATTATCATCATCCTTGTGGTCATCTTCATCATCTACCTTCAGGGCTTTGGCTCTTTTAGCCTGTTACACCTCACGAGTTTTCTCCGCCGAGTTTTGTACTTGGGTTTGATATTTTTGGAACTTCACACGTTACCATTAATATAATTTTTAATTGTAATTTCCATGTTTTGAAAAAATATATTGCATACAGTCACAGTGATGTAAATAAAGATGTTGATAAATGTTATGTTATCGCCACTGCTTTGCTTAAGTACACACAAGAAAGTACGTTGAACTCAGTTCTACGTATAACAACGGTGAACTCATTGTGTAAACCATACTCCTGAAATTTCTTGCAGATAACGGTTTATCTTCTAGTCGCAAATTTCATGCACAGAAACATTTAACATTCTGTATGGTCTTTAAGTTGACGTGAACGAAAAAATACTTCCGCTCTTACACTTTCTATCTGAATAACGTTAGTTATGAAACTACATACTACAGTCATGGCCTCTTTGATCTCTCTATCTTCAAATCTATTTTGAACAGGAAGCAGGCCTTGGTTTATGATTCTTAAAATATGACAATCGAAGACGTTATGTCTAAGCGGATTTATATAAGACTATGGTTTATCCCTTTCTAAAATATAGAGATTCGAAGATAGTGCCTCATGTTTTATTATTATTATTATTATTATTATTATTATTATTATTATTATTATTATTATTATTAATCTTCCCACACCACTTATTATGATCTTCATTACAAGTGAGAGAGATTCTTAATCCTTCTAATCGAAAGAGACAGCCATAGATGAAAATGTGAAACTACAGCAAGTTTAGAAAATGACAACTAATTTTGGCATTTTAAAACATGTGATATTAAATTACAAAATTTATGACGCAATGATTTCTTTTCATTGTTTAAAAAGAGGTGACATCATGGCTCACAATTTTGTTATTCTACATTTATGGAAATGAAATATATCATACTTTCTCATTGCACATTTCATGTAGTATCGTAATTTTAAAGCAGATACTTCAAGTAAAGTTCCAAATGAATTATCCGCAAGCATTTTCTATTTTCAACTCGCTCTCTTCTTAACACAAGTATTAAGTGGCAAAGGTATGGCTACGATTTGAAATGAAATCACTATAGCGTTTATGAATCTGTCGATTCTCAACTTAAAAAATTAATGTGACATATTGTCAGTGCAGAAATCTCTTGTACTTCTTGCACATACTTCCTTCACAGTCGTAAATCGGTATGGAATTTCTCTGTAGCTGAACCTTGGAACAAATTAACCCATGGCCAGCCGGCAGATAACTGTCACTTGCATTTGTTTCAAACCCACAACGTGACGATTCGTCACCATGGAGATAACTGCGACTATTAATGGTTTCAAAACATTAAGAAAATAAAGTACAGCTCAAGTAATCGATATATTGAAAGGAAGGCATAACAACGACATACATTAGTTGAACGAGGAGGCCTCGGTTGAACACATGCTTTTCTCCAAATTCTTCAGCTGTTTCTTAGGTTAGTAAGATCATTTTGTCAACATTTTATTATATTCAAAATTAGCCTTTATTAATTGGTGATATATAGGCCTATATATAATATACTATGTAGTCTATATATGTATGTATGTATGTATGTATGTATGTATGTATGTATGTATGTATGTATGTATGTATGTATGTATGTATGTATGTATGTAACGTTCCCAAACATTTTTTCGAATCCGTTTTCCTAAGACATGTTTTTTTCGAATTGTACTATTTCTAATTCTCTTTTTCGAAACCAACTTTCTGAAGCAGTTAACGTAAATTAAATTCTTTCGTTATTATTTCCACATCCGAATTCATGAAAGTGTAACAATACTTTGGTGTTGCTAAGTTTATATGGTATTATATT
This sequence comes from Periplaneta americana, assembly GCF_040183065.1. Taxonomy (NCBI): domain Eukaryota; kingdom Metazoa; phylum Arthropoda; class Insecta; order Blattodea; family Blattidae; genus Periplaneta; species Periplaneta americana. The sequence goes on along the minus strand of NC_091131.1, from coordinate 53,570,770 downwards.
TCGACGTAAAATGTTTATTTTTTTTATCCTGTTCACTTAAAACGAAAACATGCAGTGAGAACCTACAATACTTCAACCTGAAAGGGAGGGATGAAATAAATTGTTATTAAGTGGATTTGCAGATTGTAAAACAATATCTGGAAGGCAGGGAAAAATGTATTGGGAATGTAAGCGACTTAGAACGAAGAAATGTTCTGCAAGGGCCATCACTATCGACAGTGGGCAACTTCTTCCAGTACTTAGGGTAACGAACTATTATATCATTCTCTTCCTTGGAATAGAAAATAGAGAGAGGCAGAACGAGTAGGACAAAATATGAAGTATGCAGCCCATGACCACCCGGAACTTATTCCATCACAAATATTGTGTAATGAACTGCAACGAATTCCTTCGGATGTTGTAAATATTTTGTCCGACAGGAAAATTTAAAGAAATGAATTCGAAGGCAGAGAAGACGAGATCAACCCCCAAATCCGATGTCATTAGGAGATATGTTTGAGATTCCCAAGAGGTATACGGGGGGGGAACTCTTTAGGGTGAGAGATTTCTATTATTTGATTCATATCTAAAGAAAAATAGTGATGTAGACCGGGTACTTTTATGTTTGGTTCGAAATGAAACTTACGGATTTTCATAAAAAGCCACGAATGGTTTGTAGGTGGCACGTTCAAGGTTGGTCCCACTGTAGCCTATTATATCCAGTAATGTATAATATGTATTATGCATTTTAATTATTACTAACTTCCGCTATTCGTAATTAATGAGTTTCGGTAGAATGACTTTCGAAATTTGTTTTTCGGGTACTTGAAAATAGGGTCACAGCCTTCAGAAAAATGACCTTTTTTATATATCTTTCAGTGTTACACTTAAACCGTCCACACCTGTGGAGTAAGGATTAGTGCGTCTGGCCGCGAAACCATGTGGCCCGGGTTCGATATCCGGTCGGGGCAAGTTACATGGTTGAGGTTTTTTCCGGAGTTTTCCCTCAACCCAATATGAGCAAATGCTGAGTAACTTTCGGTGCTGGACCCCGGACTCATTTCACCGGCATTATCACCTTCATCTCATTCAGACGCTAAATAACGTAAGATGTTGATAAAGCATCGTAAAATAACCTAATAAAAATACTTAAACCATAACATTTCCAACCTGACATTAGCCGGACATATAGCTGGCTACCGCAACGTGCGCTTAGCTCGAGTCTGCCTCCAGACAACACATTACATCACATTGACAACGGACGAACATGAGCGTCGATGAGATTAGTGATAGCGAGATGGTATTTGACGAGATGAGGGCGAGGATTCGCCATAGTTTACCTGACATTCGCCTTACGGTTGGGGAAAACCTCGGAAAAACCTCAACCAGCTAATCAGCCCAAGAGGGAATCGAACCCGCGCCCGAGCGCAACTCGGGGTCGGCAGGCAAGTGCCTCAGCCGACTGAGCTACGTCGGTGGCTTCCATGCAATGTTAAAGATGCTGCAGCATATTAAAAGGAATTTTTTTTTCTCAGTTCGAAGGTCATGTACAGTTATGAAACGTTATTCTCTGTTACTCAACATTAAACAAAATGGTTACGTGTCAGTATAATCAATGTTCTGTACTTGTAACAAATATTTCTCCACAAACACTTTTCGTTTATGTTGTTTATTCAATTTCTTCGTAAAGTATACAGTTATATTAATTTAAAGTCACCGTTACGATCCGCATTTTGCTTCAAAAGCAAAAATACAAGATCTGGTTTTTATCCCGCAGCATCGTAATTTTGGTATTTGTCATGTTACAGCAACGTATTTAAAATAGATAGGAGGGAATTTTTTTCCCTTTCTCAAGCTGTCATTTATCTATGAACCATTACTCCCAATTGCCCAACTCTGAACAAAATGAAGCTACATGTTGGAGGTTACTAACATAACTTCCCCAAAGTATTACACGTTAATTTAACACTTAAAAATCAACATTCTAAATTACAGAAAATATTCACAAAAAATATCTATTTGTTTTATTTCCGCGTATCAAATTGTGTATATTTAAAATGGGCGTTGCTATCTGCATTTTATTTGTTTTTTTATTTAAATGTGATAAATTAAACAATGCAAATATGATATTCTCTCACAGCCAACGGCATTTTCACATTGCATAACGAATCTAAAGTTGAATGACTGAGTATTATGCTCGATTCCTCCATATTGTTGTAAATCAAGAGGAAAAAAATTAATTACCTCTTCAAATTTCCCATTAATATTCCTCGGTAAATAATCACTTTTATTTAGATCGAGATACAATCATGGAGATACTTATAACATAGCAACGATGTGTACACGCGTTCATGAGAAGAAAAATATAATGCTTCATCTTTTAATTTTTTCGATGACGCTTTAGTTTTCAGAGAAACTCAGCTTTTGTAGTTGTAAAACAATTTTTAAAACAGGCTTTTATAACACTTTCTTTCTCGTAATAGGGTATTATAATTTACTCAGGCATTTCGGTACTTGTACACTTATCGCAGTGAATAGTTGGAAAATGTAAACAGTACCGCAAGATCACATGCTCTCTACCTCCCTGTGTCGTCCCGTCGGGGGAAGGAACAGGCTATGGCGTGTTTACATTGTTCTCCTATCCACTGTCTGTTGCATTGTAATTTCACAAGACAAGTTCAATATCTCACATAAAATACATTATATCCAAGAACACATGTCAATATGAACATTTTTCTTTCACTCATCTGGTATGATCGTTTGAAATTTTAGGACCTATTACATTCATTTAATGTAAGAGGAGCTTATTACTTGAGAACTGAAGTGTTTTCTGCAAGTAGTAGATGACCATTATTTTTTTTCCCAAGAACGCATTTTCAAATTCTGTCTAGAGTGCGCCGGAACTACTCTTATATGATGATGATGATGATGATGATGATGATGATGATGATGATGAGGAGGAGGAGGAGGAGGAGGAGGGGGAGGTCTGTTTCGTCTCCACACATTAAGTTGAAAACTGATGACTTCATCGCGTTCACATTTAATATTCCTTTTCGTTCGCGGTTGCATAATGCACGTTATAGGATACACGAAGTGGTTTTATCTTAAGTACGCGGTCATGCAATGCTTTTGATTGTTAAGTGAGTGCTGGTGTTGTCTATTTAATGTTACGATCATGTTCTATTTTACTCTTTCGCATAATGTTCTTTCTATTGTCCCCATCAATTGTCAGAAACTGTATCTAGTCTATATCACTAATTTGTTTTTACAAGAAACTGCATTACCCTGTGAACATCTGATGTAAAAAATGAATTAATATTGATTTTAAATTGCCTCGCTATAGCTCAAGCAGTTGATATTTGTTCCTCAAAAAAGTTTCCAGTGTTCGATTCCCGACAGATCCTCTAAGAGCTTACATAAAGCATACCTGACAGATTTCACTGAAACACGTTGTTTTTCTTTGCCACACCCAACTCACTATTTCTCCATTGCTCCTTTAATTAATTTATTTATTTACTAAAAAGATTTGTTAAATTAAAAGCGACGTAACAATTTTCATTTAGGGTGTTTGCGATCTGCGTATTAGACGAACATATTATTATGAGATTCTTGTGACGTAAGATAATATTGAAAGCAGTGAACAACACGTCGACAGCGGATAAATATTCACACCCTCAGCGGAATTCGAATCTAAGGCCATGGCCTTCACGGAGCGTTAAAGCTGCTCCTTGGCTGTTAAGCAAACCATGCCCGACGTACCCTACTCTGATGATATTCTACTAAAAAATCTCCGTTTAATATAAATTTATATTTTTATATCTGATTTCTGCAGGCGTAAAATCCAATTGTAGCTGATATTCTGAAAGAACTCACAACTCGCAGATTACTGAATGAACTTCCGAATGTCTCAAAACAAGATAAACATGCCTTGGTTTACATGCTGTACGTGGTATAAGAAAGCTATTTTTGGCTTTCAATACAATATAACCAATGTAAATATCATGTAAAAAGCCTGTAAATTGATTTGAACATAATCTAATTAAGAAACCGACAGGAAATCTCACCTTTGTTCACGATATTTCTCATTTCCTCGGCACCTTGCTCTTAACTAAACAGCGTTTTAAAAATACACAATAGGCTAAGTAAGCAAAAACCTAAAGATGTTTTCATGGTAATTAAATACAATCGTATGGAAATATGACGTAATTATTATGTCTCACAAACATGTTTGTTGTCTGCGTTTCCTAAACTACAATGTGACCTAGTTTAAACACGTTGAGTAGGCCTATGGAAGTGTGACGTAATTATCATTACAAAGAATGTTTATTGTTTTCGGATTTTTAGTCAACAAATTGAAGCTTAGCGGTGAATAGCAATGATTACTGAAGTAATGTGTCCAATATGAAACATATTTTATTATAACATTATTATATAGCACACTGTCTTCTGTAACATAAATGTCGTATTTTTCACGTGGCTGCCATTATTCTACGAGACGTGGTGTTAACAGTGCTTTTAAATTATGTTTTAATAATCTTTACGGTTTTTGCGATGGCACTTGTAACGTGACGCAATCGTAATGCAACTTAAAATGTAAAACTTCATCTTTCAGTAAAGTTTAGATGTGCAAGACTTTTAATTTATGTAGAAATACGAAAGATAATTTCAACTACTGCTACTGCTACTGCTAAGCTAATCCTTTTTACATTTTGTATGTGTTTGTTATGTGCCATTACAGCTGATACAAAAACACTGCCAAAACTGTTAGAATAAGCAAAATTTAGTAAATGAACGACATTTTATTATTTGAAACAGTCGTATTGCTTGAAAAAAAAAATAACTCTTCATTAATAGAAGTTGTGAATGAACAAGATATTTGGGGTGCCCCAAAAAAAGATGGAAAATGTTAAGTCGGGACATGTCGTGGTGGTGGTGGTGGTGGTGGTGGTGGTGGTGGTGGTGGTGGTGGTGGTGGTGGTGGTGGTGGTGGTGGTGGTGGTGGTGGTGGTGGTGGTGGTGGTGGTAGTGGTGGTGGTGGTGGTGGTGGTTAACATTTCATATCTCCTCTTCAGAAAGTTGGATGTTAATTGGAGTGGACAATACACAACCGACTAAATACAATGCTCGTGGTCAAGAATAGGGAGAGATAATACGTAGTGATTAAAATAATCATACTTCATTCTTCAGTCCATTAAGAATTTATTCACAATCATTTATTTTCAATGAATTTATTGTTTATTCCCCTGTAAGTCCTATAGTCCTACGTCTTATTTGTTACGAATGCAACTACCTTGATAGGCCTATCTCTTTTACATTCCATGAAGACGAAATTACAAGCGTCGCTAAAATAAAATACTGCGAAACTGAGTATAATTTGCTGTTTAGGTTTCTGGACGCACTAGTGCATAGCTAAGGAAATAACTGATGTCTCTAGATCGTTGATGGATAGCACAAGAGCCATTAACGCTAGGTACCCTTGTCATATTGGAGAAGAAGAATAAGAAATGTAAAAAAAAAGAACGATATGCTTACTGTATTATAAAATCTTTCTTTTTAAAAATGTTTCTGTCTTGCAACGTCTAATTGTGTTTCTTATTATAATGCAGACACGAAGCGGTGTTTATGGTTATTTGAATGGCATGAGTAGCTACTACACGCTGAAAGTCGCCATTTCCATTACGTGTGGAGACACGTGTGTTGTGACTCATGCGTGACAGCAGCTGTTAAGTTAATTTACTGCTGTATTGTCTGAATTTACGTGTAGATACCACCTAATGAAGATCTGGAACAAAAACCGTTAAGTCCACTGATTCTTCAGACATAAGTTAGCATCATATTGAAGCTGTTATGATTATCGTTTAGATCTATTCACTTCTATTCATTTAGTAGGCTGTTGCCATACCGAATGTTGACATTGATGAAAATGGACAATGTTTTATGATTTAATGTATACGATACCGAAGAATTAATCAGTATTGTTTTAAAAGATAGAAACTTGCAAATAAAACTGAAAATCCAATATTAAAAAGAAACTCAAATTCACCTTCATTTTCAGACTAGGTAACGCTTTAAAGTTTTGACGTGGATATGTCTAGTTAAGTTCGGTCCAGTACTAGGATGCCATCCCAGAAAGTTGAGACATTTTCAGGTGAGTTTTGTCGCGCCTATAATTTCTAAACTACAAGACATTTCAAATTAAGTAAATGGAGCTTGACATACGAAGGATCAATCTATCCAACATGACCTTGAGTTGGAGCGGGTGACGCCATCTAGCGATACACGGGAGGGGAATTGAGGCACAAATTGGCGGATCGCGCGGCAGCCGAGGCAGTGTAACTCGAGAATGCGAAGCGATAGAACGTTCGCAGTGGCGTTAAACGATTCGTAAAGAATCATGCTTCAATCTCAATTGAGCAATAATCAGCAGTCGACAAGTTAAATGGGAAGAATTCGCAAATGAAATTGAGTGAAACGAGAAAATTCACAATATCGGGAGCGCAAATTTGAGCTGAGAGCTTACTATAAGCAACGGATAGCAAGCGATAGAGCACGACGATTACTATAGCAACCGACATGTTTATTCTCAATGCATACAAGATGGCTATTTTCAGGAGTTCCAGCACAGATAATATATACCGGGTTTTCAGAGTATCTTGAGAGAAGAGAAGCTTATTGTAACTGCTGGCGTTTACCTTAACAGAAATTATCAGCGAAATACATTTGTATGCATAAAATTTGCGACTGTCTCTCAGATACTGTCAACCCCGATTTTTTTATTGGTCGCAATTAAAGCAAAAGACTGTTTAGAATAATTCACGCATTCATTTTTTTCTCTCTGTAGCTATGTGGTTGAGTGTTATCTCGGTTTCAGCTGCTCTCATGTTTAATTCCATATAGGTTATCAACAATGTAACATGAGTAGCGATTATTTCTCTCCTCTGCAAGCCTTATCCCAGTAACGAGTTTATTGACTGGGCGTTAGTATAATATGGAATAACAATAAAGCATAGGCCTATACTGATGATAAGAATAATACGGTTGATGATACCATGTTCAATCAATATAATATGAGTAAGTGTAAGTTAAAAAAATAAATCAATTATTTACTTGTAGGGAACAGCGTATTTGGAAAAACGTTTACGAATTATTTTAAAATAACAACTTGTAAGACAAGATCTGTCACTTGGAGGTTATTATGCTGGCCGTTATTCAAAGTTCAAGGTTTCAAACCCGGCCGCCGAGGACAATAAAATCCTGAACATGGCTTCCTCCAGGAGGGAAGTGAAGCTTGGAGGTTAGTGTCGTAGACTTACGCCACGTAAAAGAAACCTGTCGATGAGAGAGAACTATAGGCAAAATTTGTCGGCAATTTCTCGCCCTCATTGAATTTCGATGCTGTATAATCTTTGCAGTTGAAAGAGACGATAAATAAAATACGTACTACTGCTGTTACTGCTACAGCTACTACTATAACAACAACAACCACCACTACTACTACTACTAATAATACTATCACCACAACCATCAACAAGAAACTAACTTTTAAAACAAGGAAATTATTTAAAACTACACGATATATTAACAATTTTTAGAATTAATTAAGAAAAGTAAAAATAATAATAATAATAATAATAATAATAATAATAATAATAATAATAATAATAATAATAATAATAATAATTTAATGTACTGAAATGGACAAAAGCGAAACTTGAAGAAAGGGTATGAGCAAGACTGGCTGATGTAGGACTATCTACAAATCCGTATTTTATATAAGTATTCAAAATATACACTATTCTAGAACTTTAAGAGCAAGATATACTCTGTTCTCATGAAATGATGTCCTCTTTGTTATTGTGATATAGTATTAATAATAACAATAATTATATTATAGCGGGAATTGGCTGGACCAAGTTCTATATCGACCAAACGCATCGTAATTTTGCCGTATTCTGTGGGGAAAGTGTTTCTCTCGTTTGGCTTGAGGAAGACGATGAGATGTTATCGCGTCCCTCAACTGCGATAATTATGTGGGACAGCGATTTAATTTTCAACGATGATACTTTCTCCCGTGTCCCCCACGTGTCGTCTTCATGCATAACAAACACAATGTGCTAAAGGCGACGTGTTCGTGACCCGATTGTAGAGACCGTCGATTTATGTGACATGCTGAACGCCATCCCATTGCCATGGTTCCAGAGCCGGAAAATATAGCACTGGTTACCATGACGACTTCCAAGGCCGCCGTTTTAGAGACGCACGAAATTAAAAGATAGACCTATTTACATACGCATTACAATATTATGAATAGTAGGCCTACTCTGGCATGCTATTTTATTACAATAATCAAAATATAATTTGTCACATGTATTATTTTTGATTACTGTTTATGTTTTTTCGGACGTAGTAGAATTTTAATCAAGAAAAGTCAACCCCACGACAGGCCAAATTGGCCCAGAGCATGGCGGGAGATTAAGGCTCCCACCTTTACAGACAATTGGCATTAATGACAGTATGGATGTCAGTTCTAAGTAACCGCCGCTTTTACCCGCAAGGAAATGCCCCTGGTACTCATTTCCATTAGAGGCTGAGTAGACCCCAGAGCCATAATGAGGCTGGAAGAATTAATCAATGACCCTATCGGGAATCGAACCCTCGACTTCCGGCTTCCAGCGTTACGCCTTAACCGCGACGCTACCGAGCAGACTCGTAGAATTTTAACACGAATATAAAATATTTTTATCTTTTTTTTTTGTGAAAGAAGTATTAAAATTGATAGAATATATCAATACGTATAGGCCTACATCGTGTTTATGAATTCTTATGGACATTATGGATTTAGGCTTAGTATGGCCTGTTCCCATGAAATTCATATGTTACTAGTTAATTCGAATACATTATAATTTTAAAGATAATTACTTAGAACTGCCATTTATAAGTAAAATTATTTAGATATTTAAATATACTCACAATCACTGTTTAACATACTAAGAGAAAATCAATTCAGTAAACTAGTCTGAAAACAAAGCTCAAATTATCAGATATCGCTTATGAGTAGTATTATATTTACGCGCGAATGTAATTGAAGAGTGTGGTCCCAAAACGCGTTAAGTCCATTTTTATGAAAGGACTGGGCTTGTTTTTTATCCACCGGTCTACGGACTGAATGTGTTTTCAAGTTACATGCATAATAACACAAACTTTTAGACAAGGATTGATGTTATTTTGGAAGAAAATAAGCTTAAAATAGAATGATAGAAGTCTCAAACATAATCATATGTATGTATAAATCATAAAAATAGCCAAATGGACTGAGTCCGATGAATGGCCCGGATGGAATTTGTGAATACGATGCTGACAGGCTGGCCATCCTTCCTGGGCTCTGCATTTAAGATTCCATTATCTATTGAAGAGCTTACACCCAGACAATTTTTACTATACAGATGATAAATGAAATGAAGAGGAAGTGGAGAGTGTTGGTAGAATGAAAGAGGGAAACGGAAGTACCTCGAGAAAACCCTACGTAACGTCTGTTTTTTTTTCCACCAGACCTGACTGGGGATCGAACTCGGGCTTCCTGGATGGAACACCAGCGCGCTAGTACCTAATCACAAACGCTGCCTTTTATCGCTTTAATATCAAATATATTGGTTTTCTGTAATTTTTTTTTATTTTACAATATTTATTCGGTGTAACGTTATCTTACTCTTCCTTACAAACACTATAGGCATAAGTACGCGGGCTTATTTTAATTGTAAATAATTTAGTTTCATTTGCAATAGCAAAATCTTATATACTATAACATCTGAAGTCCTAATGCTACCTATATGAAACAAACAGCTATGAAATAAGCAGTTTTACTTCTAGACCTTCAATGATGTTTTTATTTGTATAAATTTTCATTAAGTTTTTACTGAGACTATGAAAATATTATTTTAATCTGAACGCTTTGAATTCCCTGAAAGGGGAACGATTTTCATATCTATGAGACTATTTAAATTTATGAGGTGATTGTTTTTATTACTGCGATAAGCGACGGTTTTCGAGTGAGATGAAATTTAATGGAATTACAGAAATGTTTCTATATCGAGAAATAACAATTACAAGCCAGACTGACAGTGAGGGGACATCTTAAATAGATTCTCCCTCCTTTAATGGGGTAAAAAAGTATTTGGTTTAATAAAGACATATCTTTATTATGTATTTTACTTCCTCTTTCTGCGCGTTATCTCACATCGTGATGCGATCGTGATGTCACAGTAGAAATTATGGTCTGTGCAGACATAATTCAAGCTGTATTCGCTGTCTAGTTATATTGGTGAATGCATCGGAATATTCATTACTTTTGTTTCCAAGGTTAATTCGATGATTAATGAAGGTTTTAGAAATGAGTAATCTACGGACTAATTAATTTATGGTAGCGTCTTTTGTAAAAGATAGTTACTGTTTCGTGTCGACTCAAATTCGCGGCACCAAGACCACAAGGTACCTAAGCACTGGCATGATCTCTCCTTAAACCACTAATTATGCACATTTTATAATGTAAAACATTATCTCCCTCCCCTATCCATAGTGGTGCGTAAGTCGGAATAAAAGGGAAAGTTAAGCAAGGGAAGAAATAAATAATGGAATAAAGTTTCTGGTATTAAATATAATAATCCAGCATGGAAATCAATTGAACGTATATTTAATTCATTCACAGTTTTCTGCGCGAGGGCAGGTCTTTCACTGCAAATCCAGCATTCTTCAATCTTCCCTATTTTCATCCTTCCTCTTAGTCTCCGCATATGATCCATATATCTTAATGTTGTCTATCATCTGATACCTTCTTCTGCCTCAAACTTTTCTTCCGTTTACCACTCCTTCCAGTGCATCCTTCAGTAGGCAGTTTTCTCTTAGCCAGTGGCCCAGCCAATTCCTTTTTCTCTTCCTGATCAGTTTCAGCATTATTCTTTCTTCATCCACTCTTTCTAGGACAGGTTCATTTCTTATTCTATCTTCCATTTCACACGTTCCATTCTTCTCCATATTCACGATCCGTGTTTAGAGGATGGCAAGTCTTAACCTGAGCCCTACATCGTGTTAATTTTGACAAGTTATAAAGAGTGTCATTTGTCCTTAATTTACCGTTAACCTTGCCTCTTCCCAACGTTTGTCCAATATTAGCATACATTTATATTTTACACAAAAAAAAATCAATTGAAAAGTTATTTATCCCGCGGGCTGTAGTTTGTCCAACCCTGGTTTATGGCTCTATGACAGCGAACATTTACACTCATGGCCATAGCTTCCACGCAGTGTTAACCGCCGTGTACATCACGACCGGCTCTGAAAGTTGTACAAAGAGAGAAATCTTATGCCTCTTATGGGATCAATCCCGCAACATTTCAGTCTGCAACCAGATAGTTCAATTTCATAGGTTAGCGGTGTCCAAACTTATATATTTGGAGGGCCAGTAACTACAAGGATGATCGGTCGCGGACCATGTGTTGTATTAAAAATAATTCTTTGAAATAAATCTATACATACAACAATTCTCAGTAAATATTTCGCAAGAAAAGTTATCTAACATATAATATATATCTGATACTAGTTAAATTTGCAAATTTTGGTAGAAAAATGCATGCGTGATTGCCTAACGAGAGCTCTAGAACTGACTTTTTGAAGATAATAGATTGTTGATGTCCTTGATTGATATGTCTTATTGGGAATGGACGGGTATTTATGAAATATATGGAAATTCAACCATAAGCAATCTCCTACATTCTTCAGAGTAATTTCTGAAAATACTTTTGCGTAATGTAACAATAAAGTACGTAATGAACTAATCGTCCCGCAAGCAGCCAGGCTAGGTTTCACTGCCGAGACACGCTTAACAGTCGTGTTCAATAAATAGTCGAAAACTCTAAAATTGTTAGTAATTTAATATACAATGTTCATTGTTTACAAGAATAAATGCGAGTCACGTACTGTTCTCCAACCAGGAGATCAACCGTGAAAGGAATGTGCTTACTATTGCGTCATATATTGGAACGAAGTAGATAGATAATATTACCGTTATAACGTCAGTTTAAAAACCATGCGCTCTCCTGCATATGTTATTTCCTGTATGGAGAGATTAAAAGACCAGGAGATTAACACTGATCTAATTTTGTAACTATGGTAGTATAAATATGTGTGTATCAATGTTATGGTTTGTGCTGTGAGAGCTAGCCAATAGAGATGCGAGTGCCCACGTGTTAGACCTTATGACATCAACATTCATTCACAGCATCACCCCGCTTCGTCTCATTCCCCAAAGACTTTCTCGTGGTTGGAGTACAGTATAAAATTGTAGCGGGCCGAATGTGGCCTGCGGGTCGTAGTTTGGGCTGCCCTGTCAGAACATGAACAACCGTTGTGAAGGGAAGTTAAGAGGATAAGAGGATGTACCTACATATTATCATTGCTCTTAGTAATGAAATTTTGAATGAGCATAAATTACTTTCCGTTATAACATTTTCAATCTCACAATCATACAAGCAGACTATTGACAATTGATCTCTATACATTATAATGTTGAGATCACTGCTGTTGACTTATGCTAAATGTGAGGTTATGTTTCGTCTCCTCTCCCTTGACGTGATTGGTTCGTTCACAGCTGTTTCACGTGATATTTCCTGTGGTTTGAGCGGTTTAAGCACGATAACGGAAGACTAGATGGTGGAATAGGTGTCCTTAATTCCTACATAAATAATACATTATTTTTGTTCGTGTGAGAAGCAAACTCGTATTCCGAAGAAAACACTGTGTGTATAACATACATAAATCGTGTATATCTTTTTACTTACATGGAGAACCGGAGAGTCTTCCTTCTAATGTGGTCTGAAATAACGGTACAAAGATGCCCGCACACGGCAACCAGTTCTTCGTTCCTTTTGATAGGAGGATAGCAGAAGATACGTTTTATGAAGGTAGGTCCAACATTTCGGCGGCAATAATGTCCATCGTAAGTAGCCTACGTGCCATTATTACGGATATGAAAAGGAATCGTCATTCTGGTCTCGTAGGCCCACATACTGATTACGGTACGTACTTAAGACTGCTGCTAAATCGGCTGAATCGGTTACTAAGCGAATGAAATTATATTCAAAATTAGGCCTAATGTTCTGCGATAGCCAAGGCAATTTGGCAGTGACAAGGGCAATGGTAAACTTTAGCGGTCCCGCCTGATTTACTTAAATGTAATATCTTGTGCCGGTGTAGTGCTACAAGATAAAGTTATAGAGTAATTACAGTATGTCATTTTACTTTTCCATTTTTACAAATTCTTATTAATTCGTTAAGATGTGATTTACGCCCATAAGCCTATGTGTTGCCATCTTCTAAAGTGGTGGTGGCAGAGGGGAAGGATGGTTCCGTATTTTGAAATTTATCCCGAATTACTTATCTCAGTAAGAGACGAAGATGATACCGGTATTGAAGTTTAGTGTGATTACATGAATTAAGTTACAGGGATAATGTTCTTCAGAATCAGTTTTTATATGCAACAGTTTTTTTAATGATTACAATGTGGTGAATTTACGGCATTCTATCATTGTTCCAGTTATCAGCTTCTAGAAATGGCATTTAAGTTATATTGTGTTTTACGCAGTTGTACACAAACAACAAAGACTTCAATTATTCCAGTCTAAAACACAAAGATATGAGAGAGAGTGGGTATTTAAGTATGGTGCAACATACAACAAAAATGAATAATTAATTAATTAGGCAGTTAATTTATTGAACACTTCCTCATTGCAGGCTACATATACAATGACAGAGTTTAAAATAACAAGAAATACAATAATTTCATATACTTATATACAAATGTTTGACACATTTTGATAAAAATGAAAAGTAATAATAAAAATCAATTTATCTTTAAAATATTAAATTAAAAATTACAGTAAACTACCGTAACTCAAATATTCGACAATTGAAAACAGTGCTCAAAACAATAGTATGCTTCTATTTAAAGTAAGGTTTGTATACTTACATGAGCTATAGCTAGGCCTAACATATATTTCTGAAAATTAATTTACACTTAACTACACTAGGCCTATTCGATTATTCAATACCCTACTTGCAAATGCATAACATTTCACTAATTTATAAAAATCTGAGCTTAATTTTAGGCAGCTGTAATTCAAGAAAACACAACAGAAATATTCAGTATAAAGCACAGAAAGTTACGGATATAAAAAAAGGTACAACGTAAAGAAGATGAGAAATTACTGTATGAACACAGTAAAGAAGTAACAAAATTAATAATTGATTATATGTGCAATATAGAACAATGAAGTAAAAAAAGATTGTAATGTATACGTTTATTGAAACCAGTTCGTATATACAATCATCCTACTCAAATAAGTTAAATAACGATACCTACATTATGTATGTATGTATGTATGTATCCAATGCCTACCTACTTCACTTTACGTGATTCGGGTTCCGCATATTGCGGATAGATGGCAGGACTCATTTTTCTAGTTGTACACCACTTCGGTGGGCCACACTGTACATGATGTGTATCTGTGGAGAGTTGTCGTGTACTAGGGTGAGTGTATGTGTAAATGTTCGTAAACTTCAATATAATACACCCACTAGAAGCCTCAAAGTTCTATTATAATTTGAGGCTTTTACGAGGGAATTACCGCATTGTTATGAGAAGGAGCTAGCTATCGTGATTATTGTTTTGTTGATTAGTTCGTTACACTTTGCTATATTATTTCAAAGAAATAGACTGATTTCTGTATAGTCTATTTTGGTATGTGTGGTATCTGTCACAATTCACTTATTAAATTATTATTATTATTATTATTATTATTATTATTATTATTATTAGTATTATTATTATTACTACTACTACTACTACTACTACTACTACTACTACTACTACTACTACTACTACTACTACTATTACTTCCTTCAGTGGAGCATGATACAATCAGGCTATATTTTCCACTAGTTGGCGTTAGTCATGGTTAATCGTAAGGTCCACTATAAGATCCATACTCCCCCCTTTTTAAGTAAACATCTAGCGAAAACTTAATATTATTATCTGTTTGGTTCTTGTATTTACAGAAACTGGAGTAGTGTAGAAAACAGAGCGTCATAGAAGAATTTACCTGCAGGCTGTGAACTGTACAAAGTATTAAACATTAACGTATACAAATAAAAATGGCACAACTTCATCATTATGTTATGTTTTTATTTGGAGGGATTTTATGTGGTAAGTCTACATGTATTTTAAATATACATAATTATATGGATAGCATTTTCATATTTATTGTAATTAATTCTTGATCTGATAATGATATTATATAGCCTACGTAAAGGGATATAAATACGAAAATGGACTCAAAAAGGATTTTTTTTCGTTTAAAATTGTACATGATACCAGTATCACTTAAAAATAATGTAGGTCTATTGTATTTCAAGAATAAATATCACCGGCAGCCTACTTCTTAGTTTATAAATACAACTATGTACCAGAGTGCGGCCGTTCAGCTACTCAATCATTCGCAGAATAGGAGTGGTAAGCACAATAAGCCTCAAGCTGCAGTGTAAGCCTTTGGGTTCCTCTTCCGTACAGGCGGGGGGGGGGAGGAATAAAATTATAAATAAGAATTACAGATACAGTTAGGGAAATAAGCATTATAATATTCTCATTACCACAAAGAAGAGATTTTGGTTCCCAATCATATAGCCTATAATATGTTACAGAGACCAGAACACTCATTCATCTATTTTCTCTTGGCAGGTTTAACCAGAGGTAGTCCTGAACTCAGTGTGTTGGAACAAGATATGAGGATATTGGTTAACAGTAGAGCGACAGTAGAAATATTTTTATCGTAAGTATTAATATTTTACATATATTCCAAAAATTTTTTATTTATTTAGTATAATACTGCGATATCTATTAGTTTATATGTAATTTGCAGAGGCGTAATGTTTTGATTAAATTATTCAAATTATAGGGTAAAATGCTGCTTTCATGTTCAAGAAACTTTTAGTTTCATGCAAGTGATTCTTTCTCAATTCCTCAATCCACATACCTGGTTAGTAGACCTTCATTAAGATAGCCTATGAATGATTCCTTTTAAATTCCTTTCTCTTCACAAGTTCTTTTTCATATTCTCCTTCACATGATAATTTTTTACCTTTAGCTCTCGTCATTCCTCCGAAGCGCCTTCCTTTATTGTTTCTTTCCTTCCTCTTCTTTTGCCTCGTCATCTCCCTTCTCTTGCTCTTGTTCATCCTTCATATTCATTCATTCTCTCTCTCTTTTTGTTAAGTTTATTTGTACCTGTTTTAACATCTATCGCATGTGTAGTATCTTTGGGTATATCAGTAGACCGTGGACTATTGTTGTGATTTTGTTTTTGTTGTCACATAATTATGGTAAACTATATGGTTTGTATTCATTTTAACTGATTCTAGTTTGTAATGATTATGATAGTGATTAAGGCAGTGGTGGATCATGGTATATAAGTTTCTAATCTAGCCTTTGCCTTTGTGACTGAGGGAAACCATAAAAAACTTCAGTCAGATTGGCCAGCCACAGGGTTTGAACCCAGGACCTTCAAAATGCGAGTCTAGTGCGTTACCACTGAGCCACCTTGCTCAGTTATATCATCTTCTTTATTGACGCTGTGTTTAGGCGTATGAAATTTTGAGCCAGGGCCACACTTTGTAACATTGTAACCTAACCTTCTTGTATAAATTTAGACTTACCCCAAAGTCATATGTAAACTTGCTCACATCAGGAGTAAATCCTACATACACCCTTAAGGAATATACAGGTAAACTCCTCACTTTTCCATCTTTGACTTGGTTCAGATGCCACAGTACTGAAAAAAAATCTGGATTTTTCTTCAACGCACTAACCCACTAAGTCATATAACAAACATAATATAATAGACAGTACCGATATGTTACAACCTGAGAAGTTGTGAAACATCTGTTTATAATTGAAAATGTTGATTTTTAGTTACAAAACATATGTAGATAGCAAAGACACGATGTAATGTGCCCATGTGTGCACGCCCATGCCGTGTATTAGTGCCTATCTGCTCTCAGCCAGATAACAGGCTGCTACTTTGGATCCCGTTAAGTGCTCCTCTGTGTATAGAATGTCTCAAAAATAAACTAACAACATTTTTCGAAATATTCTTTAATTAAAAAAAAAAAAAAAAAAAAAAAAAGGCAAAAAGTTTTCAATCTTGTAACTCAAATAGTTCTTGAGATATCAAATAAACATGATTTGTGGTTAAGCAGTGATATGGAATTAAAATTTGGAGTGAGTCCACCTGCATATAGGCAACAATTCGTACAATTGTCCATGAGTAGCATATATACAGCGGCTCTTGTTTACTGCACATGCTCAATGTGTTGTAAGTGAAACTTATACAATAAGGGAGCTGCAAATTTTATTTCCGTATCTGCACATCATACATATTGGACATCTGTTTACTACCTTACATCGAACTCCACACTTGCCATGGAATCAGAGTAGAGAAAGGTAGCTGGGCATTCTGTTTGATTTGTATATAATAAATTTGGGCAGTGATTTGTATATAATAAACTTGGGCAAAATTTGCTTTTAGTACGAATAATTATGGCAGCCAGCAAACCACTTTGGCGCATTTTTCCTCTGGACGAATAATACAATGTAAAAAATGGCCAACTCAGTCGTGGTATTGGTCTAGGGGGGAAAATGCGCCAGGGAGTAGTTTGCCGGCCGCCATAATTATTCATACTAAAGGTAGATTTTACAAAAATTGTTATGTAAAAGTGTATCTCCAAGTAGCTATTCATTAATTAATTAGAAAATACCATAGTTCAGTTAAATTCCTTTCTGAGGGTTCATTTTAAGTGATTTTTTTGGTGCTGTTTGTGCATAAAGTCTAAGTTAAATGGAAAGAAAGTCAAATTTTTTTTTCCTGTCAGTTTTCACACATTTCATTGACCTCATTATAAAATGCACAACCATAGGCAGAATTGTAATCTTTTTAATTAAAAACAGTATTAAAATAGTGGGACATTTTTGCAATGATTGTCTGTTTTCCTGTTGAACACTCTAGCTGGCAAACAAAAATTGCATATTACTAAGTTATTAGGTTTGATGTGTATGACATATAAAAACATTTGTGACAATAGACATTAATTTCAATAGATTGTGAAGGTCATATTCCTCATGCAGAAAATGACTTCCTTTGCTATTATGATGCTTCCTTTCTGTGTCTAAAATTTGTATATGACTCAGTTTGCAAATATTCTTTAAATAAATTCTGCATTATTTTATTGAGTTACGTATGAAAAGTTCATATGATTGTTAGAATATTGATATAATGTCAGCTGGCTTGCAGTGCCTCCAAATATCGTTAACTAAGGCCCTTCTGGACTTGACAGTTTCACAATGTGAAGAATTCTGAGTTTGAGATGAAGACATCTGAAAATCGGAATTCATTGCCCCAGATGATAGGATTTTAAAGAAATTATGACTGACTGACAGTTTAATTTTTAGGGGGACTAAAAATGGTTGGTATATTTTGCTTGAGATTAATTCATTGAGGAAGAGGATTTTTTATGTTGTGAATCTATGACTAATCATTCAATCAGTTATTAGGATACTGATAAAAACACATTAAAGACCAGCGTCAATATCCAAAAGTTCAGTATCAAGACTGGAGGGTGATGAACATGATATGAAGTAACTTTTTTATATCTTGGAATGGAATATCCTGCTCCTGACGTCCCATTATCAGGGTTCCGTAATTCACCTGTATAAATGTGAAGATACCTATTTACTACAAATTAATGCCATGATACATGGCCAAAGAAGTATCATTTTTGTAGCAGTTTCCTGGAATTTGTACACTATGGAAGAATTTCATTCACAACTACAGTGTTAGAAATAAGCATATCTGTAATATATGTTGATCTAAATGAGGGGTTGGAAAGCAATGGTGGATCATTAATGTTTAGGTGAGGGGTTTGGACTTTTTCCACTGCTGGTTGTCACAATCAAAAATTAAGACACAACGTTTTGGAGGGTGGTTCTCCCTTCGTCTTCAGGTGGAAAGAAGGAGAGAAAGGAAAAAAACCTACTGTTGGGATCGTTACGTACAGCTATTCTGTATGACTGATCGATTGATTCCTGACTTCGGTGGAGATTCTAATTAAGAAAAACCTGAAGTCACTAGCAGTATGTTGGTACTAAACCAAACGGAATAAAAAAGATGGGCGTGAAGTGGCTAAAAATTGATGAAAGAAAATTGATTCCGTTTGGTTTAGTGCCAACATACTGCTAATGACTTTGGGTTTTTCTTAATTAGAATCTCCACCGAAGCCAGGAATCAATCGATCAGTCATACAGAATAGCTGTACGTAACGATCCCAACAGTAGGTTTTTTCCTTTCTCTCCTTCTTTCCACCTGAAGACGAAGGGAGAACCATCCTTCGAAACGTTGTGCCTTAATTTTTGATTGTGACAACCAGCAATGGAAAAAGCCCAAACCCCTCACCTAAACATCTGTAATATATGTGATAATTCTTTTTTGTTTATCTTATAAACCTTACATAGAACATTTTCTAACAATTTGAAGAACATCTGACATCTGAGACATCTGTAAATACAAATTTAAACTCAGAAATTTTTAAATACATAGTGTTTGATTGGTTGAATATTACGTTCAATATCAAAGGCAACAATTTATTATGTTTTGAGACTCGCAGTCTTCGAACCACATTTCGAAGAAATTTTGTGTAGATGTGTTGCTGATACTTTTCCCCAAATTTCACATCCATAAGTCAGTTTGATCTTTTATAGGCTAAGCATTATAAAACAAACATATTGCCTTGATGTATGTGATCCTCACTTATTACTGACCATGATCTTCAAGAGATTTAACCTTTTCATTCTGACACAGGGTTCCCAACTTTACTGCATTACCCTCAGCAGAGTTTGAATGCAAAAACCTCTGTTTTGGTGGCAAACAAGGTAATCACTCACTCAACTAGGATGACTGAGCAATAAAGTATAATTAAACAGAAATACTGTATGACATGGATCAGTGTTAACAATTACAGTATATGCAGGTGAAAACCATATTCGGTAATAAAATTAATCAATACAAATAAATAGGACTATGAAATAGAAATGGCATGTTCAATTTAAAGTTTGGATCAGTCTAGATAAGAATACGATTAGTTTGGCTTAATCTTTATCAAAGTTGCTTCCTGTTTCTGCCTCCTTCTGTATTAATTTCACAATTAGGTATAAGTTATTAAACCTGCGGATGTGTGCTGATTAATGTTACTTTTTCAAGCTACGTAATGATAGGAAAATGAGAGGGATTATGTAATTTGCATGTATTCGTAAATTTATATCTACGAGAAACAATTGATCAAATGTGGGATGTGAGTTTTTTTTTATGCAATGTTAGTAATATTTGTTGCCACATGGTTTCGCACTTGTCATCTCGCACTTCACTCTGCATAATTATTATCAATGGATCTTTTGCAACAAATAATGTTGCTTTTTTTTTTTTTTTTTTTTTTTTTTTAGGGCTAAGTGATATTCTCACTTCACCATATATTCCAATAATATTATATTAATTCTCTACTAAGATTTGAGTGTCATTTAACTTATAAATAGTAAAAATGATTTACTTTGTGCATTGAATAATGTTTTTTTTTTCTTTCTTTTTCTTTTCAGGGAGTATGTAGAAGCCTCAATTTACTTGAGTGTGAATCATGAAGACCTGATTGACCTTAGTACAAAAAACATCACAATAGAGCGAGATATTACACACTACAACGCTACAATATTCGGGAAAGAAGCAGGTCATGCTGAACTCACTATCAGTGTTAACAACTCAGAAATAAAGTAATTTGTCTTTTTTTATATTAGACTAATGATAATGGACTATTTCTAAACGAATTCTTTACCATTTCTCAATTTCTACTCTTTGTTCAACAGAACTATGTAAGACAAACTCCTATTACGATCTCCAACAATTACAGTAATTGTAGTAGGCCGTAATGGCAGCTAGTCTTTCAACTTTGTCTTGTTACATAAGATACTCAGAAGTATTTTTGCACATCATTGAAGGTGATTGATTAACTGAAATGAGAGCAATGAGAAGTAGCAGTATTAGCGCTGTTCCTTAGTTTTTTTGGGACCATGCAAGAATACAACAGATATAGATAGATCCATAAATACAGATTGAATCATACATTGTCTTAAATGCATGCTATGAGAAGGCAACAGTGATATGGCTAATTTAATACATATAGTAATTAATTACTATAAAAACAAAAGACAATAAAATTTTCTCTTGTTTTTTTTTACCCAGTTTAAGCTTAACATTAGTATCTAATGACTAGACATATAAAAGCTGCAAGAAAGCCATACACTCACAAAAAAACACACACACGGATGTATTTACTGTAGTACAGGGTAAACGAGTCGGGGCTAGACTCCTAACCGCACTCACAGCATCTGATTCATACATAACGATGCTACCATATGTGGAGGATTCATTCCGCGCTTTTGCTGTTAGTATAGAGTAATGATGTACTTACTGAATTCGGCACAGCAGTTACTATGCATATGACTTTCCGCTGATTGCCGGAGAAACTTAATGTGTTGCTATGTCCATTATTGTAGCACTGTTTATAGTTTTTATGGGTGTTTGTTTGTTCATTTAGTTTCTTGCTTGCATGCAATGCATTTTTTTTATGAAAGATATTTGGGTGTGTTTTTGAGTGAGTGAGTGAATCTCAAAAATATTTCACACTAACAATGCTGCAGAAGTGTGGTAATTTTTTTATTTTTTCCTTGCATTGAAGTCAAGCTCTTTCCCTACTCCTACAATGAGGACAGAGTACAGTTGGAAAGCCATACAGATTTTAAAACGTGTTAAATTTTCTTGCATTATCAATATCAATATAATCAAACCAATACTTGTCTCAACATGAATCAAAAAACTAGTATGGAAAAAAATATATATATAATATATATAATATATATATATATATATTTATTTATTTATTTATATTTGTAGTAAACATGAGCATAATATCAAATAACACGATTTACTGTATTAGACTGCCATTCTGCAGTCATAATTTAAAAAGTGAGAAGTGAAGTTGTGTTGTCAAGCTTTACTGCCAACGTAACAAAATAATATGTTCCTACAAGCGTTTTCTCTGCCTGTTATAAAATGGCTCAAATTCAAAACTGAATTAAGGGTAAATGGCTCAAAAACATTGTGCTCCAGGTATGCGGCTCAAATCCGTTGCTCTGTTGAAAGCATTGCTACAATGTGGTCAGTCATGCCAGATGAACCTTGGTTAATGTCCAAGTTGCGCAAGCACCTTTTTCTCCATTTTTTGTTTTAATATGACGAGTAGATTAATCGGAAAATTATACATATCTAATACTAGCCTTAAAGAGTTAATGATTTAAAAAAAAAATACCTGTGAAACTATTAATATTGATTACGTAATATTACAAAGAATGTAATAGCTTGGAATTTATCAGACACGAGACCTAATGTGATTGCACCATCCACAGGGTGGCCTTGGTAGCAGTAGTTCGGTCTGGTGCTACTTCATTAAGGCTGATGATAGCAAGTGATGTAACATATGTAATTCATTTTCATCACACTTCAAAAAAAAAAAAAGACTAAGACAGACTTAAGATGATGTTAAACAATACAGTTTATGAGGCGAGGTATTTGGCCTTTATTAAACAAGCGAATCACTTAATTAAAATATCGATGAAATTTTCAGTTACAATACAGTCACTGTTTTCAGTGTTGTAACTATAAGTGTATTTTATCTATTATCACATATTAAACTGAATGGATGGACTACTTTGTCATATAGCTGAGATATAATACTAGGTCATGATCTGGTTGTCTGAATGTAAAACGTTTTGTGTGATCAGGTTGATAACATTTCTTTACTGTCACGTTATCAAAATTTCATCTGACAATGATTGATACGCTTAGTAAGGGATTATATTTCAAGATACTCTCATTAAGGGATTATATTCCAGTCAAGTTTATCAGTACAGTTTCAGGAGTTTCGTACAATAAAATTTTATATGAATTGTATTTTATGATTATTATTATTTTTATTTGCTGCTGGTTTTATATAATCTTCAGTCAGTTGTTCTTTGCAGTGTGAGTGTTGCAGTGCGCTACTTTTGTTAGTAGTAGCAGAATGAGAACGAGATTTTATTCGATATTAAAAACAAAACATAAGTGTTATTTTAGAAAAAGACGTTTTGGTCTATCAAGTCTAAAAAGATTGTTCTTTTTCCTTCTTGTGTGTAGTGTTACATATATTATAATGTAAGATCA
The DNA here is from genome assembly GCF_040183065.1 of Periplaneta americana. NCBI lineage: Eukaryota > Metazoa > Arthropoda > Insecta > Blattodea > Blattidae > Periplaneta > Periplaneta americana. Next base: position 53,547,392 of record NC_091131.1, on the reverse strand, counting down.
CGCAAGAAATTTGTTTACCGATATTACACACTTATTACTTTGTGTTCATTTTTTTTACGTCAGTATTTTTACAGCTACTCAGTAGTTTGTGGGTGGCCGGGTAGCTCAGTTGGTAGAGCAGCTGGCTACAGACTGGAAGGTCCGGGGTTCGATCCCAGGTGGTGATAGGATTTTTTCTCGTTGCCAAACTTTCAGAACGGCCCCGAGGTTCACTCAGCCTCCTATAAAATTGAGTACCGGGTCTTTCCCGGGGTAAAAGGCGGTCAGAGCGTGGTGCCGACCACATCACCTCATTCTAGTGCCGAGGTCATGGAAAGCATGGGGCTCTACCTCCATGGCCCCCCCAAGTGCTTTCATGACATGTTACGAGGATACCTTTACCTTTTTTCTTTACTAAGTAGTTTGTATTGTGAAAGGGCTTGCAAAATAAAATTTGAATGTAATGTTTGTTGGGAAAAAATATCAGCATTGCAGGACTTCTGCACATGTTTAACTGCTGTGCATATAAAGCTCTTTTGAGTCCTTAAAATGTATATTCAGCGAATTGTAAAAATTCTGATTTAAGTCACAAATCTGAGTCTGAAATATTTTGATGAATTGGTGTCGAAAGTGTAATTTTTATAAATTTTAGGTTATTTGCGAATATATTATCTAAATTATTATTAGATCTAGATAATACACTGTCATAGCAGACTTAGAAGGTTAGCCACGATTACTTGTTCTGGTTTGATGAGTGCACATTGAAGAAGGAGATTCTTTGACATTCCAGCTGGTTTAGTGTGATGAATCTTTGATGTCTATGTGTGCTACCAAGCAATTGTGTTATATGTTTAGTCTAAGTTGGTTACTGCTTCCTTTTTAATTTTGTGCATAATAATATCCTTGCAATTATTTTTTAGAGCTGTTAGGGTTTCTGATTTGCATATTATTATTATCGTTATTTTTCTATTATTACTATTATTATTATTATTATTATTATTATTATTATTATTATTATTATTATTATTATTATTATTAATTTAACAATCAGATGAAAAACCTATGAGTAAACAGAATTAAATTTGATATAAGATAAATTTAGAGTGTTGAATAAAATACTGAAATAATTTATTGTGATGAATATTGGGTCATTCAATTATTATCTGACCGAGCTGCAGCAGAGATTGTGCCAGCCGATAAGCTATCACCCACCAGCTGGGCAATACATGAGCCTGTGGTTCAGCAGTTATTTGTTATGCTAGAGTGACTGTCTAACAAATTCTAATGTACTTTAAAAGTTAATATACTCATCCATGTCACGCAAGGAGATGCTGAAACTGCCTGTCTCCATTTTCCACACATTTTTGCAATTTGTTTAGGAAATTACCCATCATCTTTCTTTGAGAAATTGGATTGATCTCTTGGCGGATGTTATCCTTCAGTTTGTCTAAAGTGTGTGAATTCGTCTTGTACACTTCCCGAAATTTATTAACTAATTTAGTATGAATAATATCACGACTTGGAACTTGATCACCTGGGAATTTCTCTTGAAATAATCTCCTGACAGAATGAGCGGATTCTATACAGACATACAAATTGTAAATAAATACCCAATGTGGAATAAAATAATTAGACCTATTATTTGCCATTTATTCTTAGCAGACTGTACACATGTAGTTGCTTACATTGCTCAAACAACACTTTGTGATGTGAAGGTCAAATCAAAACCAGTTAAGCCTGTCTGCCCACTTCTCCAGCTGGTTGTGGTTGTAGGCGTTGCATTATCGACTGAGATAGTTCCCTTTGCAGCTCTGGTCAAAAGGTAATTGGATGACCCAGTACAATATTAATGCAATACTCTCACAGAATTCGTATAACACATTTCCTCTTTTTATTCTTTTTTGTTTGACTGTTTTTGAACTCTGTACTTTCTCCATGTAATAGTACACAGGACATAAAAATGTAACACCATACTGTTACTTTTTCTATATTATTTTTATAACATAAGCTTAAAATAAAATTTTGTTACTGTTGAAATTAAAATTCGAACATTTCACACATATCTTAAGTAAATTTACTAGTAAATTATGGTTTGTATTAAATGACAATATTATGAACTGAAACTGAGCGTTGTGAACACATTGCATGTGGAAGAGTTGTATTTCATAAGCATGTTTTAATATCAATTTATCTTCTGGAAATGAAATAATAATTGTAATAATATTTTTATTTTCTTAATGTTCCAGTATTTCAACATATGCAAGAATAACAATAGAAAAAGATACTGCTATTTACCATACAAGTGTTGTCATTGGTTGGATCTATTTTGTAGCCTGGTCTATTTCCTTTTATCCACAGATATACGAAAACTGGAAGAGAAAAAGGTAACCTTGAATTTGAAGACATTAGATTATGCTAGCTTAAATTAGTATTCTTAATGTAATATATTGTACAAGTAATAGTTTCTGTAACTGCAGCTTTAATTTTATTGTGGCAAAAAATGGAACACTAAACTGAAGATACATTGATGATTGATATATGACTGAATCTGTAAGTAATTCCGAAACGTCGATAATGTATCTTCTTAGCTGGTGAAATAAAAAAAAAATGTGTATTTAAATTCTTTTTATTTCTTTTCAGTGTTGTGGGACTTAATTTTGACTTCTTATCATTAAATATTGTTGGATTCATTTTGTATTCACTTTTCAACTGTGGTCTATTCTGGATTAAAGATGTAGAAGTAAGTATGCATTTTGTAACAATGTTTGTTAAAAAGAAAGATAATTGCAAGTTTAACAATTTTATAGATCATGTTGAATTGCTGATCTGAAATTCCTGGTTTCAAACAGAAAATAAACACCAAAAAGTATCAGTATAAGAACATGAGTACACTCACATGAGAGATCATGTTGAATTGCTGATTTGAAATTTATTGTTTCAAACAGAAAATAAACACTGTGTTTATAAAACACTACATTACAAAAAAGTATCAGTATAAAAACATGAGTACATTCACATGAGAAATCATGTTGAATTGCTGATCTGAAATTCATGGTTTCAAACAGAAAATAAACACCATGTTTATAAACACTACATTACAAAATGTATCAGTATAAGAACATGAGTACACTCACATGAGAGATCATGTTGAATTGCTGATATGAAATTCATGGTTTCCAACAGAAAATAAACACCGTGTTTATAAAACATTACATTACAAAAAAGTATCAGTATAAGAACATAAGTACACTCACATGAGAGATCATGTTGAATTGCTGATCTGAAATTCATGATTTCAAACAGAAAATAAACACCATGTTTATAAACACTATCAGTATAAGGCATGAGTAAACCCAAGATAATTTACTCATAATAACTTTTCATTGGATTCTAAATAAGATTGTTAAACATGAGTATTCAATTTAGTAAGCTTTGTAAGAATGTACTTTGAACATTGAACTTTTAATTTGATTATCAGTATAAAGAAATTTTGAAATAATTTCATCTCTTATTATGTTGTTATAAGATTTATTTGTAACATTAGATAGGATAAAAAATTAAGAGTTCCACATAAGCAATGAAATATCACTGTAACATGATGTGACTCTTCACTTGATGAGTCTGGCAGGCTAAAGACTTTACAAAACAAGTTTTGGAATTAAAGTAACGAATATTCTGTGAGCATTAATACTTTACTTTGATAAACATGATTAGGAAAGTTTTATGCACAATTAAATATATCTATATATTTTTAATGAATATTCCGAAGACTAGTTGGAACCTCACAAGAGGCATCAATAAGGCATTACTCATGAGCAACTAAGCCAGGAGAAAATGGGATACGATGGCCAGTTTCTTTCCCCTTCCATAGTATATCTATACTGTATCTAATGATGTTTGTTTGTCTATTTATTTATTATTACTTAGGTTGGCCCCCTTTGACTACTAACACACGTTAATTCATCTATTTCGAAACTCTACCACCATTCCTATACATACTCATCAGTCATGAAATTTTATCCATACACCTTACACATCCTCTGATTTCAGCTGTAGTGTGCCCTTCAGCTTGCATCTGTCCATCCACTTACCTATCTGTTTATTTCTTTATTACATAAAAACACAAAATAGACTGAATGAAGTAAGCTTTGAAAACAAACATAATTAACTGTTATTCTGAAGGGAATTAAAAAACTGATGGCGATGTATACTCCTTGTTAATTTTTAAATGATTTATTAGACAATTATAAATTTTATTTATTTATTAAATACCGGTATTCTTTTTAAGCAATGAGCTTGAATACGATGGAATTATACGTGTGTATGTCATTTTGTGTTAATTTTAAGTATAATACTGAATTATTTATTATGTTATTTTAAGTTTTCATTAAATGCCGTTACTGAAACTTGATTTAATTTTTGTTGTTAATTTATGTTGACATTGTATTACACCATTGGTATTTATTGATAGAACATTAAATACAATTTCTTAATCAAATTGTAAAATTAAATATGTCTTAAAGGTTGACAGTTAATAAATTACGATTAAACTTACTTTCACAAAATTAAATACTCGTAATACAGTACAAATATTCAGTGTGTATATTCATTAGTGTGAACCCTTGTAACCATTTTAAATGCATTAATGTGTTCTTAAATGTGACATATTTAGTCTCGCAAGTAAAAGTAACTAATCACTATTATTCTTTTCTTCAGGATGAGTATTTCAGTAGATATCCAAGAGGATTGAATCCAGTACAAGTGAACGACATAGTTTTCTCTCTCCATGCTGTCATTGCTACACTATTTACTATAATTCAGTGCTTCATATACGAGGTAAATCAGTACACTAAAGTTGAGCTTAATACATTAATATGTAGTGTAAGTTACAGCCTTTGATATTCACTTAGAATACCTAAATAAAAATAATGAAATAGTAAAGTAATATCGGATATACTTTTTGCTTATTTATTTTAAATTTAAACTATTATTATTTTATAAAGATTAAATTCTGAAATAAAAATATCTGGTTTCATTATAATATTATTTTAAATCTTATATGAAGAAACACTCAGAAAAATGAAATGAAGAGTACCTCTGAAATAATGTAGTATTATGCTTTATTTTACTCTTTTTAAAATTATTTGTTAAATACTTTTGTTCTAACATTTCAAGTTGTAATATACATAGCCTATGGATAATCTTATTACTTTCGTGGTTTACATGCTAATTCTAAAGATTTCGGAGAAGAAAATGTTAAATTTGCTATGTACAATTTAAGCTAGAAATACGGGGAAGAAAAATATTTAATCAATCAGTCACTACAAACATATATAAAATTAATTTAAAAATAAAAACATATTTATAATTATATAGCAGTTGCTTGCTTATTACATGTACAAGATAATAAAGGAAATGCCTTTTTTTTTTTTTTTTTTTTTCCTGGAAAGTTAATATTACAAATCGTCAAAACTTCTGCCATGGCCATTTCTTACATGAAAATAAAATAAAAAAGAAAACATGCTGAGAATGAGTAAATAATTTCTGAATAATTAAAAAGTACACTAAATAATATGATCTAGGTTTTATTGTCTTATTTTCTACTTTTTATCGTTGATGTTTATGATGTGTGATTTCAGCGGGGTAATCAAACAGTATCGTGGACAGCTCGGGCAATCCACGGAATTTTTGTGTTGGTGCTGGTAATTAGTCTGATATTGGTGCCAACAGAAGTTATAGTATGGCTTGATTTCCTCTACATCTGCTCGTATGTTAAGCTCACCATCACACTCATCAAATATGTGCCACAGGTGAGAAGGATTTGCTTTTCTTTACATACATGAGATATCAGATATTTTATCACAATTTTCTTAATTTTTTTCTTATTGAGAACATACCTGTATAGGTATATCATACAATGTATACATCACCATTATTGTTACCATCATCGACATCATTGTTGTCATCCTGAATAACACACTTTATGCTATATCTTCCTAATTTAGTTTCCATCCATTTATGGATCTTCCATTGTACCACTACCACCACTACCACTGCTGCTCCACTGTTGAATTTCAATGTTTCACACAGTTTCAAGCTCTAAAAATAATAGTAATTTAAAATGAACCATTTCCTTAGAATTAACACTTAATAATATGTGAGTGAGTGTTAGTGAACTGACTTACATATAAAGCGAGCAGTATCTAGAATTGCTGTTCTCTACAATGTATCCAATGTAGTGTTCTTCTCTTATTATTTAATTACTTATTTATATGACTGCCATGGTGACTCAGCTCTAACGAATTGGGCTTGCAGCTATAGCCCAGGTTCAATTTCCTCTTCATCCTGAATTTATAACATGGTGTGCAAGCCAATAGTCCAGGCAGCATAGGAATTTTCTCCACATTCTTTAGTTCCCCAACAATTCTCTTCATCATCTTCATCATCATCATCATATCCATCATCATTCATTACGACTTCAATGTAGATCTATTGTCTGTGGTACACTCTCGATAGTTTTGACAAAATAAGAGATTTATTATTCTCGGCACTAGTGACATCTGTGAGCCCACTTGTAGTCAGGGGCAAATTAAGAGCCCTGCTAATGGATTTTAAAAATAAATATATTAATTTATGTATTTATTTATTTAGCTCCTCGAATTTTCACGTTTTGCCTAATATCACAGAAAAAACACTCCTTGAATATGTTAGAGAAGTTTGGATTTTAAACAAGTTAAATTGCTAAAAATGAAAGAATGCTCAAATAGATTCTTGTTGTGATTACCAAGACTAATAATTAGACCATTAGAGAAATGCAGACATCTGATAAAAGTGAACAGTATTGTGGAAGACATACAAACATATCAACAGAATAGGTGGCATCATCTACAACAAATGAACCGATATCTGTCTAGATTGACTTATCAGTATCATCCCCATAGATAGTGTGACATAGGACGTACAAAACAGAGATGGACAGATTAGGAACATCGTAGGATCTAAGAAGCAGAGAGATGTCAAGATGATGATAAGCATGATGATGATGATGATATTTTTTCCTTTAAGAAGGCTACAGACCACTGAGAGCTCAGGGTAGAGCAAGCAGAATTCTTGCTTCAGTGTTGCACTTGGGCGTGGGTTTTAATCCTGCTTGGACTAATTATTATTTGATTGACTTTTTTCCAAAGTAATCCCATGGAGAGGATTTCTTTGCTCACCTATTAGGACGAATTTGTTTTTTGACGTGTAAAATAATATTTTCTTGCAACATTTTGACTACTGTTATTCTGAAACGTAAAGAAAGCTTCTATGTCTCTTTATTTGTTTTATTTTCATATCATTACAGTTTTCTACTAATTCTGCCTCCTACAGTAGTTAATAGGAGTGTACATAATGAACAATTTGTTATGTCAGGACTGAGTTATTCATACTCAGTTACATCAATTATTTTGAAACATACATTACAATCATGGAATTTATTTTGTTTACTCATTTATTTTATTTTGTTGTTTATTTATATTTATTTATTATAGGTTTGTGATTTTAGAACCATTTTGTCTTGCCATTCAGATTATGTACGCTTTCATGAACAGAGGAGAAGCATTAGAAAATATATCACTTCCTTATTCTACTATAAGAATAAAAATAAATATAAAAATATTAATAATATATAATATAAAATATACCTGTACGAAAAGTCTCTTGCAATGGAGAAAATATCAATCTGCCAAAATTCAATTGCACATCTTCGTCTGAAAAAGAACTTACAGACAAATTTGTATAATCAACATTAATTCTGGAATTATCATTGTCTGCTGTGAACTCATCATCTTCATAAATTTTGTCCTGTCTCTCGGATTCTACTACTTCGGAATTAACCACCAATGCAACAACTACTACTATACTGCTGCTACTGCTATTATTGTCATTATTATTATTATTATCAATAACATGTGTAAAAGATAGTACTGGTACTGGTACCGTATGCATTATAATTCTAGAAGTAATAATAGTTTTTTTTTATCAGAATAAATGTAAATGATATTTCAACAATTTATGTATTAATGGTATTAATTTAACTGTACCTTTCTTACTGTTGAATTCAGGCTTATATGAATTATAAGAGGAAAAGTACTGAAGGCTGGAGTATAGGTAACATCTTCCTAGACTTCACTGGGGGGATGCTGAGCATGCTGCAGATGATCTTGAATGCTTACAATTACAGTGAGTATTGTCGTATGTGCGCTGTAACTAGGTAGAATTTTTGTCAGGTTAGTACCTTGATTGTATATAATAAGAATTGTTATTATCAGATTTGTAACAACTTTGATATTGATGGCTTTTCCATGAACGTTTATTTTGCATATGTATTCCCTTGCGAGCTTATTTTACAGAAAAACAAATCCATTGCCTTATATTCTCGAGTCTGTAGCAGACTGTACTTACATTTTTTTTTTTAAATCTTACCTGTACGTGCTATCTGAATGAGCTACAAAAACAAATTTCCACACTATCACCAATTCTATCAATGCTAAATAATCTAGCAGTTGATACAGCATCGTAAAATAACCAACTAAAAAAAAGACAGCAAAAAAATAAACTGGTGCAATATTTTATCTCCAAATCAACTCTTCTTGCACCCATAGAAATTACGCAGAAGTTGAAGACTACTCTTAACTTTCCAAATATTTAGCTACTTCAAAGACAAAATTATCGAATTTCATAAAAACCTATAGTTGAATAATCACATCTTCCAGTGGTTATATGCAGATAAAACCGGCCCGTGTTATGACATTGATAGGTACTAATGATTTGAAACAAACTTCAAATGGAATGAAAATAAAATGCATTTACCTTCATAATAAATGTTGGAAGTGCCCTCCACCTGCATCTAGACACTTCTGTGCACGTTTTAACAGGTTCATGCAAACACGTGTCAATTCCTCATGGGTGATACTGCGGATATTTGTCTCTGAATAATTGTTGTGTTTCCTTAATAGAGCTGGTCTGTACGTACGCCTCCACAATGAATATTCGCTCTGGTATTGAATAAGTGATGCTTATTTAAAGAACAACTCTTTACATATGTTTAGAACGTCTGACTTTTAAACAGCAACCAGAAGAGGTTATAAGCAACAATGACACAAAACACGCGGAAGATACAGTATAGCCAACATAATTACATTTTCAAGAAAAAAGAAAGAAAAGAAATCATTACTCTACATAATTTATTTCCCAAATCATATGACATGAGATGGGGCCAGTTTTATCTGCCAAAGCCTGTATATACGGTATATATATATATATCTGCAAGGTAGAATATATATTTTTTTTTATTTCTCTTTTTGTGTGTTTATCTTTTTCTGGTCACTGTCACATATGTTCTTTACTTGTATTTCATTACTCATCCAACTTTCTTACATATATTTAGTTTTACTTAATACTTCTGTCTTTATATATACATTTTTTTTCTGTCAATTTGCATTATAATTTCTTGTGCCTCCGATTCTCATTTGTTGGTCAGTCAAGTTTATTTATTTCCATTTACATCAACATCTGTTAAAGCTTAGCAATCCATTGAAACTATTTTAATAGATGATTTAATGAAATTGTTTCATCAACCTCTGTTAAAATTAACAAGCTATTAAGTATCTTGTTAATTAACTTCCCTTATGTACATATCCCATATTTGCCCTTTTAAGAGCTTTGTCATTTGCAACTGTCTTTTTTCTTTTTAATTTAACCTGAAAATGAAGGTAGATCCAGTCTGAACTATCGTGATATTTGTATTTCACCAGTAATAATATTGATTTCTCTCATTAACTTTGAACTTTGTACAGTGAAGCATATTATTGTTGCCGTGCTTCATCCTAGATTCTAGATTAAAGTGCTGTCCAGAATGTCGACTTTTTAAAGGCAGTAAATGAATTAAAATGAAGCTGGAGTCTCATCTTGTGGACTAATGGTAGAACTCTTTGTTCACCACATCAAAATTTACCTTCGATCTCAACATTCTCAGCTATTATTCTCTCATCAAATGGTATTGAGTTTTACGTTATAAATGCCCCTGCTTCAGAAATGTAGTTTTTCATATCGCCAGATTAACAGAACATAGCTAGTGGCAGAACTTCAGAAATCCAGATGTTCTTTACCAGGCAGCCAATTAACAATGTAGCAAGAGCTCAAGTGAAAAAAAAGACTTTGTAGTGACTAGAGAAATACAACTTATAGCACTGTGTTAGTATGCCTAGTATAGAATGCTCCATTAGTAGTAATATGTGCTTGTATTGCTATTTTAGATGATTGGGATTCAATATTTGGTGATCCTACAAAGTTCGGACTTGGTTTGTTCTCTGTTGTGTTCGATTTGTTCTTCATTGTTCAACATTATATTCTGTACAGGTAAGTGCCCCTTGTGTTACATTATGGCATGCTTAAGTTCTTTAATTTACAGTAGGATTTGGTGTGTACTATTTTTTTACCAGTACTTGCTCTGCTCGTTTTTCAAACTTTTCCTCGATTTTATAAAAAGCATTTCCCAACCTTGTATCATAATATGCTGTTACGTTAACTCTAAAAGATTTGTAAAAAGCCATATGGTACTTGTGGGGGATAGATTCTAAAAAAATGAAGACCATTCCAAATTTATACAAGTTATATCTGTTAATTCGTAACCTATGATAGGCCTATATACATCTTGTTACCACCACATTGTTTCTGAGTGGGTTTTGGGATTACTATATTGAGAATAAAATATTCTATTACTTTTCGAGAGAGATTTTGCTCGAAACAAATAAAGATAGTTCGAGATGTTTGCATAGTTTAACATAATGTTTATTAGTGAGCTTTGGAATATTACATGTGAAACATCCTATTATCTTCTGGGAGATACTTTGCTCGATATTTACTTACTAGTTATTCAAGGTCGCAACAGCCATAAAAAAGAGAGTGAGAACACCTGTTTTAAATTTCAAATCAAAACGTACTGTTGGAGCGATATTTAGCAGCAGAGTCTTGAAACACTGTTTCTTCTTTTTTGTCATCATCATCATCATCATCGTCGATTACCAATCTAATATTTAATCATTGTTGTTAACCAGTGGTTTCAAGATTTTGTCACTATATAAGTACTACACTACCATTGTGTGTTATTGAAATGTATGTAGCCTATTGTACTCTCTTTTTATCACTTTTGTCCAGATTTCATCTATTGATGAAGGTTATTCTAAATGTATATCCGTTTTATTTATTAATACAATTTCTATTAGTACACTGCAAAAATGAGAATCAAACATTTTATTATTTTTCGCAAGCCGCCATGGCGGCTAGAGCGGTAGACCTATAATCCTGTGGACCCGAGTTCGATCCTCGGTGTACCACCGATTTATAACTTGTGTAGGGCAAGCCCATGGTCCAGGTAACACAGGGGTTTCCTCCAGGAACTCTGGTTTCCCTGGCATCTCAACAAATCTCCATCATCATCTCATCACGGGTGTAGCACCCACCCTGGGCAAGGACTCTGTCGGTAAATTGGTCTACATAATTAGCTTCATATGAGTGAATGACGAACAGTCATGTACCCGCCATTAGTGAAAAAAATATATTTTTCACAAACAAGTTTCTATAGACACAGTACCTACATTAAACTATGGTGATATTAATAAATATTTACTAACATTTTATTTATAAAAAGTCACCAAGATATAACATCAAACATGTAGGAGTTAAGATGAAATAGGATGTACGAATAAATACATTACATATGTATTATTTTTCAACCTAAAAGTCGCCAAAAAAATGACATTACTGCACAATAATCCAATACTTAATTTATGCTTAGCATTGTTATTGAACTGTGCTCTGTGCTTCCATTATTTTTCAGAAATCCAAAGGAAATTGACCTCATCCACCGAGTGTAATCAGTTTAGCCATACAAATGTGACATTTAATATTATTCCATCCAGACAGCAGACACACAAATAGTCAATAACATGCTGAATAGCATGAGTGCGATTTCTACAGAAAATGAAATAACTTTTTTTTTCAGATCTGCTAATTTTTGCATGGATAAAGGAAGGGACTAGATATATTTGTATATTTGCAAGTGTGCATGTGTTTTGGAAGCATTTTTTAGTAAATTTATTATAATAATAAGTAAAAAATGCGCTCGAAAGAGCATTGATAATACACATTATTGTTTTATCAAGTCGTTCAACGACCCCGTCCATCTTCTACACTGTTTGAAGTGATATCTGCCGCACTTTTGTTCACATAACTTGCATTCACACGAGTCACTCGGTTGGTGGAACTTCACTGTCTTGCACAATTTATGGTGGAAACCGTGCGTGGCCAATCCTATAATAGCATGTCTTTGTTTAGTAAATTTATTAGCATTATGATTTATAAGACATTGTGACATGAATTAATTCTGTTGGCTATTAAGACCTGTTTGAGTAACTCACTTAAGAATTTCGTTGTTCTTGCGAAACTGTGATGTTAGTTCTCGTAGGTTCGTCATGAGATCTTCAAACATTGTAGTGTGTCCTGTCTCAGATTTTATTTATTAAACGTAATTTCATTCATAGTACTTAATACTGTTTAAGAAAATCTGTTGTTTGTTTGTTTATGTTTTAACTTGTATAATTTTTATAAGAATGGAAACTCTATACTGGTAATGTTATAATTTGTGATACTTGCAAAATAATCACAATGGAAAGTAACATGGTATACCAGTACTTGTTTAGAATTATCTGGAAACAGGAGAAATCTATTTCGAGCTATTAATTCTTAAAAGATATTAAGAAACATTTTCATTTTTAAAAATGTATTGTACATGGCCTAGCACCTTATCTTATGCTCTCTTTCTTTTCCCCCTCCTTACATTACCCATGAATCCCCATGACATTTAATAATAATTGTATTTGGAGAGAATTAGATTGAAGATTCCTTAAATATTAAATAAAAATAAAACATAAAAAAAAAGAAAACAATGAATATACCAAGAAACGAGAGAAAAGAAAAACATATCATAATTTTACCAGGCAAGCTATCTGATCTTTGGATAGTTTTACATTGTGTTAGCTGTGATCCTGGTCTTCCCATCTTTGTTATTTTTACAGAAAGTGTAATTTTTTATAGAGATGAGTATTATATGCACGTGTTTCGTAATGTAGTTAAATTCGTATTTAATTTCTTTAAAGTATTTAGAATGTTAATTTAATGTAAAATAGTCAAAAACATAAAATACTATTTAACAAAGTTTAAGATATGATGAAATAATGATTTATATTTTAATTGGTAGAAATTATTTTAGTTTTTAGTGTATAACATTCCATGTAACATTCTTCAATACAGCAAACAATTATGAGTAAGGAAGTAATCAACATATGCCATAAAGCAGTCTGCTGATATTATTTCTGTATGTTATTATAAACTGTGTTATTTTTATAAGTGCAAAATCGAATTATTTTAGCGTTTTACCTCAATCCCGCTCAAGTTTCCATAGTTTCTCATGCATTTTCATTGATAAGGTACATGATATAAATGAGCACTGGTATGTTCAGGGTGCGAATTGACGGGGGGATACCAGGAATCATTCCCCCCTGACGAATTTGTTGTCCCCTGCTGAAAGGGTATTAATTTGACCTTACCAGGGACAACATTTATCCTTTTTAGGTTCTTAATTTATAGTTTCCATATCTTACATGTTATTAATGCAACACATAATAACAATCCTCCTTTCTTCTTTTAATATAAGTTGAGTGCGTCAATAATACGAATCTGCCAACATTGCTAATTATTATGGACAGTGTTTTTATCAACAATTAAAATTTTAGTGAAGAAAATATTAAATTCGCACCCTGTGTATGTTTGATACCTGTCTTTATTGTAATTACAAGAAGTAAAAAGAAACCACGATGTAATTGTTGACTGTTTTCATCTAAATATAAGGAGTACAATTTTTGCATTCTCTTCATTCAGTGAGCGTCATTACTTTCTCATTGTATACATTGGTTTCATTTCTGCAAAAATTACGACAGAAAATATTCTTGTACATTGTAGGCTACGGGAAAGTGTTGCAATAAAAATGGTTTCAAAACTTGATAAAAGCACACATTTTCCATATCTTTGATTGTCAGGAACGTTTTCATCTTTCATTCATATCGTAATCGTTTGCAATGGAATGAAAACGCTAAACTGCCCAACAACTCAGTTATTATTCTGTATACATATTTACTCAGTATTGGCAATGCTAGTTGTTATGTAGGCAGAAGTAATTAAGTCGCAATTTTGACTCTGTGGAAGTCATAGTTTTGAGTTCATTATGTGTATGGTATCACTGGCATACTGTTATATATCCACCTAATGTTAGATCGAAAAATCTCCAAAATGTGCATAGGATAAATATCAAAATGATGTATGGAAAACTTTTTCTCCCCCTTTCCTATACACTAATATGTATCTACCACAAACAGATATTCTCACTGGTGTCATGAGCACTAATATCAAAAGCAGAGTAATTTAATTGTTCGAAGTGTGTTCATTAACCAAATACAGACATTATTCAGTCATCTATATTAGTTTACTGCATATTGTTGATTTAAAGGGAAGGAGAAACTATAAGTGACTTATTAATAAGAGATTCTGATTGTATCTTATACATTAATTCTATAAATAGACTTCACGAATGTTGGATTTCTCTCCTTCTTCAAGTGAGGAGGGAGAAAAGAAATATTACTAGTCTGACTCATTACAACTGGCGAAATCCAATTGACTAGCTGATAATTGAAAGTAGGAGGCGAGAGTTTTTATAAGACACCATGTCGAAGAATGGCTGAGTTAAAAGTAATAAACATTGAACAAAAAAAGTGGTGTAACTGTATACATGCTTTTAGATTGAAAGCAGAGATCTGGAAAAGTTGAGAAAGAGAACTCTGTCATTTCTTTGAAATGGCTGTCTGTAAATAATTCCACGTTTCCAATTTTGAATTCTCCATCAGTCAGTAGGTCTAGAACATGACCTGACGACCTCTCGACCTCTTCACACACATAGAGCCAAAGTCGCATATTTCTTCCCTTTTGTGTTTCAGCAATGACAAAAATCCAAACTAAATGCCTTCACATTAATCAATGTGTGTCGTCATTTCTGTTTTAAGTTGTTAAATTATAAGAGTTCAATTTATGACATTAATCGTCACAGTTGTCTTTAATACGGAAATTATCATCTGTGTGTATAACTAATGATTTATTAAAATGTTATCTTGTAGCTGATTGCTCTGGTAGCAAATAACAAATGTTATTAATAGATTTATCAATATGAGGATCTCTGTACAGAATATCACAGAAATGTGCTACACTTCTGCAAATTGTCTTTTATAGATATATTTTCCTACAATTTTTTCTCTTCTGAAATATGAAATGTGACATTTAGAACCATTATTTATTTTAATAGTAAAAATGTATAACCATTGAATTTGAACGATATTTAAGTATTTTGTTACGTTTTGTAATATAATAATATTAAGTACGTACTCTGTTCCATTATATTGCCTTCCTACTAAGAGAATTTAAGAACCATCAAGATACTTCCTGGAACCAGATATCTAACACATGATTTTATATTTGTTGTTATTACCCATAAATTTCCCTCTTATCCTGTCTTCGTTTCAGTGTATGTTTGTCATGCAGAATCAATAAGTGGGTCAAGTATTTACTTTCTTACAGGAAGAACAAAAGAGCAGGTGTGAAATATATTGAGCTTTACGTTTCCCTTCACTTCAAGTACATAATTTCTTTAACGTTATTAATTTCAGATTGCCAGTTTAATTCCTGAATATACACTACATTACCTTAGATGATTGAAAGACCTTCCTTTCACCTCTTCCTTAACTTCCACTTAGTATTACGTAACCACTGTGATTAATAATATGTGTCTTGTGAAAGCTATTTCAAAAGAAATGCACAAGATAGCACTATGGTTATACAGTAGAATCCGTTTATCCAACTAAAGGGGACAGAGCCGTTTGACAGGTACTGTTTCCGGTAGTAAAAGAAAGACACTACAGCGAAAGCATGCATCTCCACTAGCACTGAAATCTTTTCCATCTTCCTCCAATATCTCTGCTAATAATTTAATCTTTTCTTGAATTATAGTCTGGATAATGACATCCTTGTTTGCACGTTGTTGAGTAAACCGGGAAATATGACTTCATTAACTTCTTCCAACTTAGCTTCTTTCATAGTTCTGCAGTTTGCTATTTTAGAGGAATGCTCTCATAGAAATTTGTATTTTGATCTTACCCAATTCGAAACAAGTGAGGTACCAAATCCATAATCTGCTGCCACATTTCATAATATATTACACCATTTTCTACTCATCTCATACCGTTAAGTTCTTTTTATGGTTACAATAACACATTTATGTTTTGTTGACATTGTAAAAGCACATACTTGATAAAATAATTTAATACAATGCCTCACCTCACTTCATCTCGCCAAAAAATTGTAATCCTGTAACATTTTGACTTGTTACACATCTTAAAGCTTCATTGCTAATGTAAGTTCTATGGAATACAATAAATGAAATGAAAAAAAATGAAAACAAACAACTGCTTAACTACAGCATAATAGAAATGAATACACGCGAAATCAGTTGTCATTTCTGATTCTGCTGCAACTGGTTCCACAATTCTGGGATAGTGAGTAAATGGAACGAAAACAAATAACTTTCAGTTAACAGGTCCAATGGACACCCATGAACTGAGGATGTGGAAAGCTGATTTTTCTAACTACTGCATTCCTTGGGGAGCATTCACCCTTATTTGTAGTCTTGTATTGGGGTGAGAACAAGATGGAGCCATCTCATTAGCATTCATTGACAGACCTTTGGAACTTAAGATGCATTTATATTTTAGACAGTATTTTTTAAGAAAAAAAGTGCGTGTTATGCATAAAAAATATGGTATGTATTTTGATTCCACCATTTCGGTTAAGCAGGATTTTATTTATAGATGACGCAGGAGGTGCTCGAAATTACACATGCAGAAGCAACAGCTACTTTAATTTATTCATTATATATTGTAAAAAGTTCAGCAACTGGCATAGCTCAGGCGGTATGTGTGTTAGTCAACTGTTCTGGGGCTGTGCTCAGAGCGTGAATTTGATACCTGACTGAGTTTATTCCTAGGTTTTACTCAACTGTAAGGCGAATGTCATGTCATCACATGGCAAATCCTCTGCCTCATGTCACCAAATGCCATTTTTCTATCACCAATTCTATCAATGCTAAATGATCTAGTAGTTGATATAGCATTGTTAAATAACCAACAAAAATAAATGTAAAAGAAATTGTGGTTGGTTCATAATGCCTATTACTTCTCCATTTTCCTCGAGTATTGAGTGCATTAGATAACAGCAATAGCATCTCCATTCTTGAAATCAGAACTTCTTACATGTATACGAGGGTGAGCCAATAATTATCCGCAATGCTGTTGCATATTTACAATACATCTCTTTCCAATATAGTCTCCTTGTCCTCTGCATTTGTTCCATCGTTGCACAAATTTCTTTATGACTTTATATGAGACACAATTAGGAGTGTTCTCTACATCAGCAATGTAAAATCCATTATTAGCACTGGAGAAAATAAAATACTGTACTTCTCCACATCCATAAAGACGATTCTTTGTTGATGAAATGACAAAGTTTTTGTTGATGAAATGACAAAGTTGAAAAGATTTGGTGTTCTACATATGACTATACGTCAGAAATTGTGAAATATCCCAAAAGTAAGGCCGAATTTGAAGATAAAATACTAGTGTGATGTGCAGTCTTTTCAGCTGATACATATTAGACTCTTGTTGATCATGTGAAAGGAGATGCTGCAGATACAAACGTGTATGTACACCCAAAAATGCTTACCAAGATAGTGCATTTTATCAACAGACATAATAATGATGAAATTATCTTCTTGACTGATCTGCTTTCTTGTCATTATGCACGAATCACTTGTGACTGATTGACACAACATAGTATCCAGTTTGTACCTAGAGAAGCTAATCCTAATGTTCCCTAATCTCTCCCCAATAAAAATATTTTTGAGCTTATAATCGTGAGGTTTACAGGAGTAGTGGGGAATCCCAAGATGAGGAACAATCATGTAGAAGAATTCTTCAGAAACTAAGTGAAACAGACATCTTCATTTTCCAAGAACTGATGATTCAGATCAGGACGAAACTTCATTAAACTGAAAATCATGGACCACTTAATTCTGTGAAAAACAAGACAAAAAACATGTATAAAATAACGTATATTTCATGTTATAGTCAGCCTGGTTGGCACAGTTGGTATAGCGCTGGTCTTCTATGCCTGAGGTTGCGGGTTCAATCCCGGGCCAGGTCGATGGCATTCAAGTGTGCTTAAATGCGATAGGCTTATTTCAGTAGATCTACTGGCATGTAAAAGAACTCCTGCAGGGCAAAATTCCGGCACACCGGCGATGCTGATATAACCTCGGCAGTTGCGAGCGTTGTTAAATAAAACATAACATTTCATGTTATAGCAGCCCTGATCATTAGCAACATGGGTTCTATCAGTGATTGTGAGAGAGCTGCATTTCTAGATCTTTGAAACAGTTAAAATAAATAAGTTGACTTATATTTTTGCATGAATAATATCTATGAGGAGCACCTCCATTCCACACATGGCTTTACCCTGTATCCTCAAAATATAAGAAGATGTAGTGACTAAAAAAAAAATACTGCATGGGGAAGGGGGGAACTTCTTGGAAACTTATTCACAGAAGAATCTGTATCTTCTAATATGATTTTTAAAATTCCGTGAATAACAAAGAAAATTGTATCAATTTTGGTTGTGTTCCGCCCATTCTGGCCACTCTACCCCATTATCTGCTGGCTTGGTTGCCTCATAAGTGGTGTTGGTGTCATATTGGTATCATTTGTGGGGTTCAGACCTGTCTTTGTACAGTTGACTAAACAACATTATATATGTATATATATATATATATATATATATATATATATATATATATATATATATATATTAACACATTGTCGTTCAAGTACAGTAAATATGCCAATATGCCATACATTTAGTCAGTAAGTAAAACATCATGAATCATACTGCCAAGATTATTGATTTTAATTTTAGTTTTCTAGGATGTAAGCCTATGACCATTATCATTCCTATTAGGTTTATAAATCGACATAGACCGACCCCTTTATGATCAATATGGCTGAAGTTACTTCATATAGACAACAAGAAAACAAACCCATGACAGAGGACACATATTCAGTCTACATGAAAACAAGTTAAATGTTTACTTCCCAGCAAGGTGTTGAACTAGGTGTGCTAGATTTTTAGTGGGAAATGCTGCTTGGACCACATCGGAGAACATTTCTGAAATACTGGAAACAAAACCATTTAAATAATTAAAGACTTGATTCTTCCTATTGCCAGATAATCACAAGGTTGAAAATGTGAAAATGGGCTGTGATACATAGTTACTAGAGAGGAAGTGGTCGTCATTTAAAGTTAAAAAAAAACAGTCTGGTTATAACTCTGTAGCTAGCTGATCCCAGGCAGGTCCTTTGAGATAGGTGATGGGTAAAGTGGTTTGGGGACTATGGTGACCATATGTTCCATTTTGTATTTTCTGCTGTCCCATTAGTTCGACCTGAATTCAGTTTTGTTTCATTTTTATTTGAACTCAAAATACCGTGTTTGTATTGAGATATTATACTGATAAGTGAAATAAAAAAAAAAAACAAAATTTGTTTATACGCATGAGTAAATAAGTCATAGGATTTACTTCGTTTACTGTTTAGTATTTATCGAACTGAATTAGTCATAAGATATTTTGAATTTGAACAGTTGTGTATAGGGCAGAGAGATTCTTTAAATTAATAAATACATGATATATCCATCATATCGATGTGAACAGCAATATAGAGAGAGTCTCTCAGCAAATGTTGACGTAAAGTACATCAACCAACCAGTGATAAGACCACCCTGTACTGCGAACTCTTGGTGCAATTCCATCATGGACATATTAGAAGTATGAGCTGTGAGTTATTCTGCTGAAAATATGCCGTGAAATGTTCCACATAATTAATTCATCATACAGTAGACATCACTTTCGTAATTGGATGTTAGAAAACATTAGTTAAAGTTAATAACAGGGAAATTGATCCTAGATCGATTTTCTTTTTCGATGAATCTTAGTTTCATCTGTATGGCCACGTTACATCACAGACAAGCCAAGAATCGTGAATGAGTTTCCACTTATGATGAAAATATAACAGTAGTCAGTGGGGAAGCTGTTAAGAGGCTTTTGAGGCTTAGCCTACCCAAAAAATTTGAGTTATTATCTAGTAACAGTGTAAGTTCGCAGTAACCCTAGTTTCACTGTGATCCTTCCATATATTACATTCACTGTTGGCAGTCATCCCACTACAAGAGGTTTGTGGCAGAAAGTATTGTAGCGATATGACGGCCTCGCTCACAGGCAGCGGCACTCGCAAGCTTTGAGGGGAGGAGGAGGTATCAATTCACTATGACTCAGTAGCAGGACATGGGGCTAGCCTCAACTGCGATACAATATGCCATGCTATGTTCGTCTTCTGTGTATGTGCTGCATTGTTGAGTGTTACTTTAATCAAAAGTACATGCGTGAGTATACTAATTTTGTGTAAAATGGCTCATACTGTGAGAACATTCAGGTCATTATTTGCAGAATTAAAAGAGAAACCGTTTCCAAGTTGGGTGTATGAAACAAAATGAGCTTACAAAGATAGGAAATCGACACTACATTTACATATTAAAATAGCAGATGAAGGAAGACAAAATAGAACATTTCAATTTTCATGATATAAGAAATATCCTTAGCTAACAGGGTGCTCTGAGACAAATTAAGTTATATTGTTATACCTGTATTCTGTTTGGCGGTAAAAATGAGAGGTTATCATCATCTTGTTAGGTCTGTGTCACAAAAAATTTTGATAGAAAAGCTGAGAAACATTTGTTGTATAAAAAGATATAAGGTAAGCAGATTTTTACAGCCTACCCAGTATTTTCACCTTAGCTTCGTCACTGATAATAATAATAATAATAATTATTATTATTATTATTATTATTATTATTATTAAAGGCTTTATTTAACCTGGCAGATTTAAGGCCATAATGCCTCTTACACTCAACCAGGAGTAAAATTTGTTTACATAGTCAAACATACAATTAATATCATAATATTTAAGTACTTTAATTGCATATTAGTGCTAAGTTAGAAGCAAATGCAATTTACATAATAAAATCATGAACATTTGAATAAAATGTACACAATAAAAATAAAAATAAACACATTGGAATACATATAAGTGTTAAGTTAGAAGCAGATACGATTTACATAATAAAATCAGAAACAGATAATTGAATACATGTATACAATAAAAATAAATATGAACACAATGAAATGCATATTAATGTTACATAAGTTAGAAGCAAATACGATTTACATAATAAAATCAGAAATATAGAGTGTGGAGTGCTGTGAGTGCCCATAGCATTATTGACCTTTTTTTTTATTATTAGGAAGCAGTAAACAGTGCGGGAATATATAGTCACATTTTAGGAGCATTGCCTGGTGAATTAACATATGCAGATTGTTTCAAGGCATATTTTCAATAGAATAGCACCACAGCTCGTACTGCTAATGTATCAATGATGGAATTATGTTGAGTGTTCATGGAGGCAAACAGTGGCAGTAGCATGAATGTCTCTCACCACTAATCTTGTGACGTTTATTGCATTAATGTTGGCTAAGACTCTGTATTATTATTTACAGATTTTGGTTGATTTCTTGCAAGCTGAATTGATACAATCCTTTTACATTTCCTATTTCCTTCTTATGTCACCATTTTACTGTCCTCCTGTTAATAAGGAGGTGCTTAAATGATGAAGGTAAGCCCAGTTAAATTTTTCCACGTAACTATATTAATGAAAGCAGTACTCCGACATAGACATTCAAATCTTAGATAAACAGAAGGAAAATAATGGAGAATTCAAAACTGTTTTATTTACTGTTCATATAAAATGTAACTACAGTATATGCTGTGAGCCTCCTAAAGTGAGACTAAAAAAGAATAATAATGATGAATAATTTCGAGGGAAAAATTGTTCCGGGGCCGGGTATCGAACCTGGGACCTTTGGTTAAACGTACCAACGCTCTCCCAACTGAGCTACCTGGGAACTCTACCAGACACCGATCCAATTTTTCCCTCTATATCCACAGACCTCAAAGTGGGCTGACAACCGTCAAGCAACCAACACTGAGTGCACACTAACTCTGTGTGACTTAAATTGTGGTTTTCTGTTAACGAACAGTAACGTGTATTATGCAAATCAAGCTTTCAGGTATAACTCCCTGTAAAGTTGATTTGAATAATTTCGAGGGAAAAATTGTTCCGGAGCCGGGTATCGAACCCGGGACCTTTGGTTAAATGTACCAACGCTTGAGGTTGTCAGCCCACTTTGAGGTCTGTGGATATAGAGGGAAAAATTGGATCGGTGTCTGGTAGAGTTCCTGGGTAGCTCAGTTGGGAGAGCATTGGTATGTTTAACCAAAGGTCCCAGGTTCGATACCTGGCCCCGGAACAATTTTTCCCTTGAAATTATTCAAATCAACTTTACAGGGAGTTATACCTGAAAGCTTGATTTGAGTAATAATGATAATCATAATATACCCTACTCTACATATATTTTGTTGACATTGTGAAACCAAACACTTCATAAAATAGAATAATTTCAAGAGAAAAATTGTTCCGGGGCCGGGTATTGATCCCGGGACTTTTGGTTGAATGTACCAATGCTCTACTGACTGAGCTACCCAGGAACTTCACCCGACACGTCTCAATTTTTCCCTTTTTATCCACATAACTCGAGTGGGCTGACAAAATGCCAGAAACCCACATCGAGTGCACACAAACTCTGCGTGATTTGAAATTGTGGTTTTCTGTTAACATACCTACAGTAACATATATATTATGCAAATCTGAAAGCTGAATCATGTCCTGCAGTCTCTGTCTCCCCCCCCTTTCTCTCCCTTCAACTTTTCCTTCCCCTCTCTCCTCCATCTCCCTCCCTTTCTCTTTCTCTTTCAATTGTAAAATTTCAGTCTGTTAAAAACTTCTCATCAAAGAAACCACTTTTTTTATAATGAACAAACTTGTCACATTTATACTGGACAAAATTACTATAGGATAAAAGGTAAAAAAAAAAAAAGATAAAGGTATCCCCGTAACATGCCATGAAGGCACTTGGGGGGGCATGGAGGTAGAGCCCCATGCTTTCAATGACCTCGGCACTAGAATGAGGTGGTGTGGTCAGCACCACGCTCTGACCGCCTTTTAACCCCGGGAAAGACCCGGTACTCAATTTTGTAGGAGGCTGAGTGAACCTCGGGGCCGTTCTGAAAGTTTGGCAACGGGCAACGAGAAAAAATCCTGTCACCACCTGGGATCGAACCCCGGACCTTCCAGCCCGTAGCCAGCTGCCCTACCAACTGAGCTACCTGGCCGCCATTACTATAGGATAAGGTTCCTTAAAGTAATTTTGTTCTCTCTTTTAATCACATTCCACTACTGCTCTGTTATTATATCGTATGATCATCTAACAGACTCTGAAAGGCCTCTACATTTTAAAGTGTTATTGTTTGTATGATTAGATACTAAATTGCAGAAACAGCAAATTAGAAAATAAATGTACTTGTATCCCTTAATTTACAACTCATAATTCTTACCTGAATTATTATGTATTGTGTTCCACTATGTATTATGGTTGTGTGTATAGTGTCATTGTAGCCCAATCACTGGTATGAGGTAAACTCACGTTAAGATCTTCAAGTTTACCAATAATTTAGTTTACATATTTTATCAATAATTAAAGACCGTTAATATTATTTGTGTGTTTGCTTCTGTTTTTCCAGGGATCGTAACATATATCTGCAGATAGAGGAAGACAATATTTCAGCACCTGCAGAAGAATCATCAGAGCCCATAATAGCATAATAATGGACTCAGACTGTACCTGTTGACTACAGGGGTGATTGAATCATAGTGAAGTGGAGAAAGTGAAGGTTGTTGGTGAGTCATAAGAAAGTGAAATAAATGAAGCTTTGTAGGTGAGTGAAAACAATACAATGAAGGAAATTAAACTAATGGGTGTGTCATGTAAAGTGAGGGGAAGGAAATGTATGAATGAGTTGTAGTAAGGTGGAGTATATGAAGCTTATAAATGAGTTATAGTAAAGGAAATGAACTTGTCAACGAGTCATAGTGAAATGAAAAAATGAAGCTGATGTAGGTTGGGCTCATAATATCAGTGAAGATATTGATACTGGTATTTCGGTATTAATTTATAATCTATGATAATAGATACTGTACCAGTATTAATGTTGGCATTTATGAAAGAAGTAGCCTATCTGTTACGAATAATTCTGATGACAGTTGCATACAATAAAGTAACAAAAAATATTTGAATTCAGATTTGAATGATACTTCTATTGTAATAATAAATATCCTGATAAATCGTTATTAAAATATAGGTATTAGATACACCCATAATACATATTGATAATGCAGATTTAAATATACTACTATATTAAATTCATTTGGTTCTGCTGTTATCTTTATATGTCATGACTCGTCAATATATTTGTCATCAACTACCTCATTAAAAGAAAAAATATACATTTTTTAGATTTTATAAAACATCAGTCTGTATCCCCCAAAATCATGTCATGCACAGCAGAAAATGTCACAAAAACAGGTCTTCCAATACGGGTTCATCTTTGGTCTTTGTTCTTCTTCTCTTAAATTCCTCAGCCAAATGTTTTTTGGTACAGTGATCCCACAATGTATCTATCATATCTGCATAAATTTCCTTTTTGGACAGTTCTTTCAAAAATAGGTAGGCCTACTTCATCACCAACTGATACTCAATTTTATCAAAATTGAATTTTTTATCTGCCATAATTCCTTAAAAAATTCACGATATACGACCGTCTGAATTTTTTACCACCAAACATGGAGTTGGTAATTGTTTATCAAACAATATGCTCTTTTCCATGCTCATCACTTTCAGTTTTGTTTATAATGAAGTTCCTAGACTGACTATACTGCTGTTGTATAGGCTACCCTTTCTTCTTATCAAACACAAAATCTTGCATTTTAGACTGTTTTATTATTACATGTCTGAAACTAAATGACACAGTCAAAACTACGTATTTTGATGTTTGAAATATGATTTTCTTATTTGTTTTCAATTACTATACATCTACGATGACATAAATATTTGTAGAATTTTGATCACATTATATCATAATTCTAAGTACTGATACTCTGTCATTAGTAGTGTACCAATTATATCGCATAATTAATATAACTGTTATCTATATTTTTAACATATTATCATTATTATTATTATTATTATTATTATTATTATTATTATTATTACTATTATTATTATTATTATTTTATTCCAGTGGGCACTTGATTCACATCATTGGTCATACCATTTTCAACATTTGACAATCCCCAAATGTCAACGAATCTTAATGTCAGACATTATTACTGAAGAGTTATACAAGTTACATACATACATTTACAGATCGTCTTCTGTATGTTTTGCAAGCAGTCACTTTTTCTGACCACATATGATAGGTACCCTATACACACATCTTTCAGGTCTTCCTTTATTATATATTTTTTCTAACAACGGTAAGCCTTACATTATCCAGTTGTCTTTCTCTGTACGCACATATATTTAGATGAAATTTATTATACAAATTATAGGGCCTAATCGTTTTATACGAAAGAGATTTCTGTAGGTGAATTTATTCCAATTTAATTGTGTTCGATGATCTTTCATAACACTATTAACTTTTTATTAAGATATTACAGAATTCTTTTTCCAATGTCAGTAATCATACTACATCGACTGAATTTTCTCGACTCTTACTAATAATTCGTAATTATTTTACAATGCTTTTACTTATTCATAACAACACAATTAAATATGTACAAACGACAGAGAGGTAGAGTGTTATTCTCTGTAAAAGGAAGGAAAGCAATAGAAATCCATCATTTAACTCAGTCTAAGTCAGCTTAGTACAATTATTACTTTTTGTCAGTTATATTCTCTCAGTTTCGATTCCAGTGATTACTTTGTTTTAGTATTTGGTGTCAGTTGGAAGTATAACTTATGTTATTATTAGTTGAGCACAAATGTCTAATCTGGTTTTGTTTAGAATTAAGAAGAATAAGTAACGGACAGCGAACTCTGAATACCTTGACACCATTGATAGCATTTCGTTTTTGGTAGTTTTTGCCATAATTGGCTACTTTTTCTTGAAGATCTTCGCCCTGTTTTTGTACAAAAATAATAAAATAAATTGAAGGGTTCAGAGCCATAATGAGCCAAGGACCATTTATTAAAAACGGAGAAAGCAAGAGTTAAAGTTAAATGAATACCATAGTTTAATGAAGATTCACATATCATTTAGTTTTAATGTGTATACTTTATATTACTTGCTATATGTTTCCATTGAATTATGGTAGTAACTTCATTTAACCCTTGTTTTCTACAGTTTTAGTAAATGTCGCTTGGCCCACTATGGTTCTGAACCCTTCAATCGATCAAGGAAGTCTTCTAAATTAAATTTAATGCCTTATTAGAGAATTTAACTTGTAACAGCTAAGATGTGACAGAAATTCCGCATTTTTCGAACAAAAAAATGATAATAGTAACTTAAGAAACCAAACATTATCTAAAGACATTACCCTAGATCATATATACCCAGATTGCTCGGGCTTATAGGCTTTGATGGTAACAACTTTTGTGAGGTTTACTATGCTGCCATCTAGTTGTTACATAAGCAGTCACATCATAACTCCCATTTGAATTGCATTAGCGACTGTACTGCCATCTCGTGTTCGTTTAAGGCAGACAGATGATGATCCTGATAGTTGTTCTCTTCAAAGTGCTACCAATTTTAACATAGAGATGAGCAATCTGTTATATATGTGATCTGAGACATTACTCACAAGTTTCCACAAAGAGAAATTGCCTCATTCACATTGATATATGAACTATAGACTATATGTAAATACGTACCTTACAATATAAGTGAGTGTTCAGACCAATTTTGCCAGTAATTCGTACCAGATTTTAATATCTGGCTGTCATGATGATAGTACTTCTCACATTTTGTTTTTTTGTGTTGTTGAAATTAATGTTTCTCAAAACTTTGGAAAATAAGGACTGTTTTAAACAATTTTAAAAAGTCTACACATTACTGTAAACTAGTCAACTGTTGTAATATATTTTCCTATATCAGTCCTTATAAAACCTCACATGATTTCTTTGAGTTATTTTTTTATATACATTATAAATATAAACTTTTTATATAACATTGAACTGTATGACTGCAAGACATTTTAGCATTATTGTACTCCTAGGAGAAAACAGTTCACCAGATTCTATAACAAATTACTGAAAATAATTCTATAGAGTTGCTCTGTTTACACTTCAAATTCGAATTGATATTATGATTAGCAGTAGAATGAACGGTGAGATCATCTGTTTTGATTTTTAATTTCTAGCTCAAAAGTAGTTTTCATTATTTTATTACGTTTTACAAAACCATAAAATACAACACTAGCTTTCATAGTCCACTAGTTTGTTACAACATCCACAGGCAACTGGCAATGTTGCATTTGCAAATCTTTATCATGTTTTTATGAATAATTTCCGTCAAATGTTCAATAATCAATCTGTTGGCAGCTTGAGTCGACAGTGTCGTGAAATTTCTGCCTCAAGAGAGAACCCTCCTACTGAGTTGACCTTTACTTGTAAATGCTTATTTTACATCTTGAATACACAACTTTTAACACTATATCACTTCGGAATATAAAGTATATATATATGCTTTCATGTGTTAATTATTTTACGTCGTATTTATCCAGTTTTGGACATTATCCATAGTCCACTTTAGTTAAAAAATTACTAACCATATATACAATAACATAAATGCGGACATGGAAATCCTACACATACAACCCAAGAACAAAAACTCAACACACTAGAACAATACGAAATATACAAACACATTAAAACACACCCCAATCAAATTCTCAACACACAGATCAATTTCAGTACACACACACTATTTGACTCCACTTTTCAACACCTTTCAACAATCAAACGCACCCACACAACAGGCAGAGAAGTTTGAGATGACGCCGAGATCTAGTAGGCTCTGAGGATGGTGTGATGAAGCACCGAAACAGCTGTAAGCCGCACAGACTTACATAATTAACACGAGTAAGTCCGCTAGTTAATCAATCACTAAAATATTACAGTTTATGATTCAAGTAAATTAATATCTTCTGAATAATATTTTTTACATTGAGGCCACCAATATGAATCTCGTGACTGTAGTTCGAGAAATTCAGATTTAAACCAATAAAACATGTTTAATTTTCCTTAAGATCTGGAATTCTTTCTTCTTTCAGAACACTTTTCTTATTCCAAGAGGGCAGATCTTGTTTATGTTCTATTTGTTTTGGAATAAACGCGGACTATATAGTCACATTTAGAATAAAATCTAGCAAAATTGGCACGAACAAGAGTAATACTTTTCGTATTTTTAATTTTTCTCTTAGATATTGAGTAGACTCTAATGTTACATGTTGGATTAAATTTTTTACAGTTCCTATCTATTCTAGTAAATAGTTACAGATTTCTTTCATGGAAAATACTGTATATGTGAGGTTTCACAGTATAATTTTAATATAAGTTAGTTAAAATGTATAAAATTATTTTATATTATATTGTTGTAGACATTTTGTAATTACTGATTCATAAATTATATGGAATATTTCAGTTGGAAAATATGTTGTTTACAGTATTCATTTTTTAAAGACAAAATAACCTAGTATTTTTCCATGATTTCTCCGAGTCATTTCAGATAATGCTGAGATATTATCTTAATAATTTCCTTCTTAATCCTTTCCTATCACAAATTTAATAATGACCTTACCTTTCTCTCTGAATACCATCTGCAGTCGAAACAATAAGATCAGTGTGGTCCAGTGTGTGCCACATGGGGCCTGCAGAAAGAAGTCTGGTAGTCCATTAGACGTTCGATACATTTCGAAAATTAGAATTATTAGCATCGACTTTTTTGCAAGTGAACTCATAATAATAACAATAACAATATTATATTATTAGGAGTGAGTAAGAAAAGGATGTGGCCTTTGACCATTGTTGTTCATTATAGGTATATATATATATATGAGTCAAATAATTATAGAATTGAAACAATCGTCTCTAGAGAATTGAAACAATCACCTCATGGATATATACAACTCTATAGAAATTTACAGTTAGATTCACTATTTTTTGTGGATGGTTTAGCTTTGGTGACATCCTCAGAAGATGATTTACAACGTTCTGTATACCTATATAAAATCTTTGTCTGCCTGTCCATCTGTCTGTCTGTTTGTTCGTTGGTTCGTTGTAACAGGAACAATGAATATAATCATTTTCCAAGGTGATCACAAATATTTGTTTGAATTTCCCGGATCACTAAATAGAAACTGGGCGAGGGTTGATGGAGTTTGAAAGCCATCGAAATCTTACCTTCATTTATGCTCTGGACATAATGTCCGTCCCCTTTTAGTAAAAGAAGGCAATTTCATTTTCCGTTGTTTCAATGCTATCAGTCATAATGGAAATGTTTCTGAGAATAAAAGGCAACCCTTTGACGGTGGAGGATTAGAAATAACAGAGTAGAATGCCTGAGAACAGAATGTCAACCCTTCGATGGTGGAGTGAGGCAAGATCGTCACATGTTACCTGGATTTACAGTACAGCTCGTTGTCTAGGAATCACTAATCCTACC
The DNA here is from genome assembly GCF_040183065.1 of Periplaneta americana. Classification (NCBI taxonomy): domain Eukaryota; kingdom Metazoa; phylum Arthropoda; class Insecta; order Blattodea; family Blattidae; genus Periplaneta; species Periplaneta americana. Next base: position 53,517,435 of record NC_091131.1, on the reverse strand, counting down.
TTTGTCCTTTGACTAAAGGAGTAAGAAACTTAGAATGTTGTTCTCAACACATTCTTTCAATTTTGTACAAGAAGGTCTGACTTCAAATAAGAATTTGTCAGGATACAAGGTTCACTATAACTGAAGTGAGGGTTCACTATAAACAGAAATAATATTAATGTACTTTTTAATGTATGCGAGTCGGGACCAACGATTTAGGTTCACTGTAGTCGAATGTTCACTATATACAGAGTTGACTGTATGTGTGTGTATATATATATATATATATATATATATATACAGTATATATACAACAGGCATGCTCTCAGTATGTATTGCCATAAAAATTTCAAAATTTATTTTTTTTTGCTTCATTAAAATGATCTGTCCTTGTATTTAGTATAATAAAAATATCACGATTGCATGAAATGATATGAAGTGCTGGATTATGATAAATGACTTGTTAACTGTGGACAGTAGTAAACAGATTCTCTATCTTGCGTTATTAAGTTCAATTAAGAAACTCAGTAGTGATTAGATTAGGAACAATGATAATGTTTGTTTACTCGTCTTTCTTACGGATTAATTCGCAATGTTGAATATTACATTTGCGGACTTTGGTCTGTTTTCAATATTAATGAAATAAAAACAAGATAATGCTGGCGCACACTTCTGAATAAACATTCAGTTTGAAGATACCAAAACAGTTGACAGGTTTGTCTCTTGTGCCAATTATCTGCATTAATATTACGATTTTCTGCTACCTTAATTTCTTCCATATCAAATGACTTGATATCTACCATCTTAGTTTATACATTTATATGATCTGAAACGAAGGTAGTGCTTGGTCAAATCTAGAATTATACCAGTACTGTTAGAATTCTTAGATACAGTGAGATTGGTTTTAACTGCTATGTGATTGTCTCACTAAAAAATGAAATCATTAACATGATTAATGTTTATAATATATACTGAGTGAGTATACGGTATAAATGCCTGCTGTGTTCAGAATTCTCTCTCAACTCAGTGAAAGGCAATAATTTGTATAGCCTATGTGAAGTGGCTACAGTTCAGTGACGAAGCATGTTAATGTAAGCACTCGAGCCAAATTGATCGATGAAGGAGCGTATTATTATTATTATATTATTAAAAGGTAGAACCCAGAGAGTTAGAGTAGGTCATGAAATATCGGAAATTGGAAATGTAAGTTCAGGGGTGCCACAGGGCAGCGTTCTGGGTCCATTACTCTTTATAATATACGTAAATGACTTGTGCCAAAATATTACATCAAATGTGAGGCTATTTGCAGACGACTGCATTATCTATAGAAAGATTAGAAATAATTCAGATGTGGATGCTATTCAAACAGACTTGAATAAAATTTATAACTGGGCGTTAATGCATAGGATGAAAATAAATGGTTCTAAAAGTAAATCTATAACATTTTGTAAAACCCGAGAGGAAACTAGTCTCAATTACGAATTCAGTGGTGTTGTAATTCCGCAAGAACAATGTTGTAAATACCTAGGAGTGTATTTAAACTCCAAACTTTCTTGGGGAGAGCATGTTGATAATGTTACGGGTAAAGCATGGAGGGCACTTCACTTTATTATGAGAATCTTGAAAAAGGCTAACCCCAAATCGAGGGAAATAGCATATCTAACGTTAGTGTGACTGTTAATGGAATACGGAACTACATGTTGGGATCCCTCTAGAATATATCAGATAAATTCCTTAGAAAGAATCCAGTATAGGGCAGCTAAATTTGTTAAAGGTAAAAGAGAAGATGGAAACAATACGATAAAAGAACTTAAATGGGAAACTTTGGAAAACAGACGTAGGAAAACTAGAATAACATCATTGTACAGAGCACATCTAGGTCAGAAAGCATGGGTAGACATAACGGCTCGGTTAGAAAAGCCAACTTACTATGGTAGGAACGATCATGATTTTAAAATCAAATGTAAGAAACAGAAAACGGATGTAGGTAAATTCTCATTTTTAAATAAAACTATAAATGATTGGAATGACCTACCTGCAGCGGTCTTTAAGGGCTATCCTTCCTTAAGGAGATTCAAGAATAACTTAAAAAGTTGTGTATAAAGTGCAAATTAAAATTAAGGTGACATTTAACATTTAATTTTTTAAGATGACATGTATTTATTTAGCCTGACGAGTTACTTCCTTGGTTTGAATTGTAAATTATTTAAAAATAGCGTGTAAGAGGGCCTTAGACTAGAAATTTTTAGCTTAAATGTAGTTCTGTTTATAAGTATGCATAAGGGTGTAATTATTTGACTTATTTGAACTGTTGTATCAGTGAAGCGAGGTGAATCAGTAAAGTTATGGTTTTACAGTGCAGTGAATAGTTCCGATCAGTGATAATTTATAGCATCAATGAAATGTGTTCTATAGTGTCAGTGAAATGCGTCATAGTGCCACTACAGTGAGTGAGATGAGAGTAAAGTGAAAGACTATTGAAACTTATGTAGGCCTGTACATAAATTATGTAGGTTGTATTGTAAAATTAGGTATTTTATTTATGTTTTATTATTATTGTGTTAAATTGTATTGTGTATTCATATTGTGTTGTGTATAAAATTGTATTGTGTATTGTAAATTTTATTGCGTATTGCTTATCATTTTATTGTGTATTGTTTATATTGTGTATACCACTGCCACTGGGTGCTTGCCCACTTGCAGTGTAAATAAATACATACATTATTATTATTATTATTATTGCTGTACCAGATCGTTTAGCCTTATTCATAACCGTAGGTCGTCGCAAAATAGTCATCCGGTTTGATTTCTTTATTGCTGAGCTGCTGAGTATTTTAAATTTCCCTAGTGCACAGGACCAGTGTGTAGCTAGGTAGATTAGTGATGGGGCTGCCATCTTAAGATTTCTAATCCAACATCTCCTCTTATTGACCCCTGAAAGAGAGGGTTGCTCCTTCCGCTCGTTTCGCCATATTGTTGCAATAAAGCAACTGTGCCTCATCGACCATTGGAGACTTCACTCGTAACCCTGGGCAAGGGACCCTAAGCAGATATATAACATTATAACATATTACAATATGTATAATATTTCACCTAAGCACAATACTTGAAGCCGGAACAGGCCAAAGGCCTAAACCATGCTGTTGATGATGATGATGATGATGATGATGATGATTATTGTTATTATTATTATTATTATTATTATTATTATTATTATTATTATTATTATTATTATTATAAATATGGGTGAATTCAGAAATGCCAGAAGGAAAAAGACCTTTGGGAATGCTGAGACACAGATGGGAGGATAATATTAAAATAAATTTGAGGGAGGTGGAATACGATGGTAAGGACTGGATTCAGCTTGGTCAGAATAGAGACCGATGGCAGGTTTATATGATGACGGCAATGAATCTCCGGGTTCTCTAAAAGCCATAAGTAAGTATCATCAACATCATCATCATGTTTTTTTGGGTGAATGCAAATTGTCATTGTTTTAAATGTTGGGATATGTACTGTTTTATTTGTATTTCAGGTAATTTCTGCGACCTTTCTTGTCGAGAACTTCAACTGCAGAGCCTTAAAATGACATTTGTACCAAGATTTCTAAAAATAGCGAACGTAATTCTTAGTTTTCGTGCTCAGATTATGAAGTTGTGACATGGGCCATCTCTTCTTTATATGACACTTCTTGTCAAATTCAAATATACAAAATGGCTGCTTTCATAATTTTTCCAGCAGACTGTTACAGTACAAGAAATTAAGGTCTTTTGAAGAGTCTGCTATTTCCTTCATATTGTCCCAGCAATTCAGTAATAAATTATACAACACTAATTAATCTGCACACCAATGAACTAGTTCAAAGTTAGGATTCCAATATTAAATGTTAAAACACTCGACATAAAAATTAAATAAAATAATCACCATATACTGTGTTTGATAAAATATCACTTTCTTCAATGTGGCCCGATACAAATAAAGCCCATAAGGCCAGCATTCAGTTATCATAATCGCAGACGACATATTATGCTTACAGGATACAGGAGCTTAGTATCATTGGCGACTATCATTGGCTCCTTGCTTCCTGCCAGCAAAATAGAGAATACTGAAGTTGTGTGCATGCTATAATTGATAACTGACACGCGTTACAACTACAGATTGTAGAACCAGGTTTCACTACAAGAACAAACTATGTCGGAGACTGCACATGAATAAAGATACTATACTCAGATTTTTAATTGCAAAAAATAAAAACAAACAAACAAAAACATGATTCTGTAGATACTTTGGAACTTCCAAGTTGATAGGGGAGTCCGGTGCTTTTGAGATCAGCGAGTTACAGTTTGCAAGGCCACCGGCCGCAAGTATACTAAAAAACTTGACGCTTATCTAAGCAAGAGATGAAGAGAGCAGAAAGCTCACGCAAAAAACATTTTATCATTCATTATTTGATACACTTTTTAACACTTATAATCACTGAATAACTTTATGATATCTTCACTGTGTTAACTTTTGCAATTTACATGGCTGACTAGTATCAAAGTGGTATCCTTCATTGTCCGAAACCTAGTGAAGATCCTCCGCTGTCTTCTGGTTTCCTGTTGTGGTGAGGTGTATTCATGACTGCATCGAAAAGGTTGTGTGTTTTGAAATTCAGTTGAGTGTTCAGGATGTGATGTGGGTGTGTTTTTATACGTTTATAAATTTCATTTTGTTCTAGGGTGTTGAGTTTCTGGTTTTTTGGTTGGATGTGTAGTATTTTCATGTCAGTGTCTGTGTTGCTGTAGTTGTGATTGGAGTTTGTGATGTGTTCTGCATAGGTTGAATTGTTGTGCGGTTTGGTTATGGCTGTGATATGTTTCTTGTAACGTGTTTGAAATGATATTCCAGTCTGTCCAATGTAGAAGTCGTTGCAACTATTGCATGATATGAATAATTTCAAGGGAAAAATTGTTCTGGGGCCAGGTATCGATCCTGGGACCCTTCACTAGTGCACAAATGGTCTACTGACTGAGCTACCCAGGAACCATACACGACACCGTCATGGTTCCTGGGTAGCTCAGTCAATAGAGCATTCGTGCACTAAGTGAAGGGTCTGGTATCAATCCTCAGCCCCGGAACAATTTTTCCCTTGAAATTATTCAAGTCTGCTTCACAGGGAACTATTACCTGAAAGCCAGGTTTGCATATTGCATGATAGTTTGTATATACCTGTTAAGTTATTTGTTTGTGTGTCAAGATGTTTTTGTAATGTGTTCTGTATGCAATGTTGTATTTTAGTTTCTTGAATGATGATGCAATCTTGTATGTGTTTTTGTTTTCGTCTAGTTCTTGTGTTTGTGTTTGCGTTTAATCTTTCTTATGATGTTGTCTGTTATATTGGTGTTGTATCCATTTTCCTGTGCTACATATTTGATGGTGTGTATTTCTTCTTTATAGTCTTGTTGGCTCATTTCATAGATAATCCACTCGCTCAGTACTTACCCACTCACTCAGTCATTTATCAATCTGTTCATTCAGCCACCCATCCATCCATCCATCTATCCATCCGTCATGTAGGTATCCATGCATCCATCCAGTACAGTCTGTTTGATTCTGATTCGTGTCTTTTAAATGATTTTGAAATAAACTTGCCACAGATATAACGAAAATTATTTGGATGGTTCACACAACTATAAACTTCATAACTGGCATTTTCGATTTACTGACTATATCACTTTGTATTGTTTTTTTTTTTTAATTAACTCGAAAAAAGATCTGAAAATTAAAATCACGCAAACATTAAATATGAAATTCTGCAATTCACAATAAATTTATTACTGGTACCAATTGTGAAGTAATTGCTGGTAAAAAGCAGTGATTACCCTGGGTCACTCTCTGATATTGTTATAATTCCATCATTGTGAAAATCCTGCCTGTCAATAAAAAGGTGTTGCATTTTCCAACTGACAGATATTTTATTTTTCCCTCATAGATCAGTGACGATTATTGTTGTTCATAGGCCTACAGGTTAAAGTTTTTTTTTTTTTTTTTTTTTTTTTTTCGTTCAATGTTCAGATTAAATATATCTTAAAACTATATCAGTAAGCACACCAAACTTAAGTATGAAAGAATAGTTTCGTTTCTGACACAAAATGGCTGTAACTGAAATAATTAGTAAATTGGATAGGAAGTCTAACTATTGCTCTCAATGGTGCGAATTAAGATTTCTGATTGGGGGGGGGGGGGGGGAATGGAATCCTAGATAGAGAATACCATACATAAAATTATTATTATCCTCATTTTATACGGCCCAATGCTTGATCGCACTGAGTTGCTTGTCTTGCATCTTGATCATAATAATAATAATTATACCCATGAGCACGCTTAAGATAAGATGTGTAATTCCTAACTTATTGATTGTTGTCAGCTTGCTAGTGTTGATAATACAGAAATATTATTTTCTTTGCTTACTTTGTACTTTATAAAGTACATATACTCGTATTAAAACAATTATATTTTTTGAGGGGGAGATAGAAGTTATCCCTGGCAGGGATGTTAATATGAATTTATGAGATGGGCATAACTTTTCAACGGGTGGGGGGTGGGGCTAATGGCACAATATCTCATTGAAGTATCTGTAATGTTAATATTTTTATTGACTATATTAAGGGAATTAGAAATAATATTTATTTTTATATCTGTTTTGATTTAATTACCTGTTTTGGGAAGTAATTACAATTGATTTAGATTCAAGGATCATTTGTCTAGGAACAAATTCAGATTCTGTTTCGTGAGAATTCATTGATAAGTGTGCAATCTTATTGAAGTGTTTCTTCTTTTTCAGGTTGAGACTTGTAAAAATTAAGCTTGAAAATGTACGAGAACTGGTTGCTGGTCACATTGAGTGCTTTCACAGCATCATTTCTGCTGGTCTGGGTTTACATCAGAATTAAGATGTATCGAATGATAGACATGGCAGAAAAGTTGCCAGGACCTAGAACTCTACCTTTCATAGGAAATGCTCTAGACGTGGGAAGAAACCTTAAAGGTTGGTTGGTTAGTGTTCAATGCTAAGTTCTGTGAAAATACTTTAGTGTTTTATATTCCAACATTTCTGTACGAAAATCCTCATTGACTGCTACCTCTTTACAAGTAGATGTACTGATCTGTCCTGCAACCATTTTTCTAGTTCACTTTAACATACAGTATAGGATACTAAGATTCCCAATCAGTATAGATGTAGTGTTGTGATGTAACTTGTCATGCTTGGACTTGCGTAACGGAAAGAGAATTGGCTCTAATCCTCATGGAAAAGGCATTTTTCTTATGAAATTTCGTTCAGTATATAGGACCAGTGTCCACCCAGCATCTTGTTGTATTTTGTTAGCTACAGTGAATAGCGAAATGCGGGTTTGCAAATCAGCTGTAATGGCTGAGAGATCATCATGCTAATCACATGATGCCCCTGTACTAGTTAGATGATCGTCCATCTCTGCTAAGGCATGCAGACATGAGGCCAAGCAGTCGGCTGGTTGGTCTTGGTCCTCTGTGAGCTATTATGGCGAGGATTCTAATCAGTACATATTAATGTTTTGCTTAACAGTCATATTTAGTAACAAGTCTAAATTTTCCAGCAACTTATCTTCAGATCTGATCAGTAAAAAGTTTCTCAACTCATTAATTTAAAAAAAATAAATGGTTCTGTTTTTTACTTATCTTTATTGAAGGTATGATTTCATAGTTTCTTATTTTTATTGGGACGAACGTTTTCATTTTCAGGCATTGTCAAGTCCATTAAATTACAGTTTCATATGGTATTCAACATTTGTGTTACACTTTTAATAATGTCTGAAAGACAAAAACGTTTCTCCTTTCTTCATTTTTTTGTTTTCTCGGCAGCTATTATAATTTTAGTTTTCATAAATTAGAATTTTAGTAAGTAGTATTGGCGAGTTAGTATTAGGTATGTATAATGTACTGGAAAGTTTCTCTTCATGTTATTTTCTTGTTTTACAGAAATGTTCATGATATGTTTAGAAATGTGTAATAAGTATGACTCAATTGTCCGCATGTGGCTTGGACCTATTCTTGCAGTTGGTCTACTAGACTCTGAATACGTTGAGGTGAGAAGAATATTAATCTTGGTTATATAAAGCAATAAAGATAAATTGCATGAACTGCCTCATATTCTTATGTAATAACTAATAACCAGGGTTAGGATTCAAAGGATTTAGCCTTTACTGTTCTTTGTAAAATATCTAGAATAATTATACATTTCATGCATGCTGCCGTAAAATACATGAATTTTATAGAACCTAAAAACGGCTCAATGACACACATAAGCCTAAAAAGGGCCAAACGAAGCACAAAAATCAAGAAAGACTAAATAGAAAAAAAAAAACTAAAAATTACATATAACAAGCAGTAAATTAAAGGAAAGTGTCATACTCATGTCGTCATGTTATATTAATCAGTTTAGATAAGAAAAATGGACGTTGTCACGTTTCCTATATTATTTGTTGTGTAAAATTTATAAACTAATAAAGGATATGTGTTTATAGTTAAAACCCTAAAAAAAATACTATTTCCTTTATACAAAAAGGCCAAAATGGTCCTTTAAAAATCCTAACCCTGCTAATAACCATTATACAGTTTAAACAATTCTGTTAAATATAATACATCTCATAAAAATATTTAATTTTCTTCAGTATTTGCAAATAACTGTGATTTCTAGAAAAGTATCATCATTAAACAACAAAATATTTTACATTCAATTGTATCTTTTTGTAATCCTGTGACTATGACTGAAGTACTGGTACGATCTAACAGTAAAGATTGTTATGCAAATCTGGCTTTCAGGTATAGCTCCCTGTGCAACTATTTTTCCCCTGAAATTATTCAAGTAAAGATTATTATTTTCTCTATTGTCATGATCTTGTTTGTAAGAAACTGAAAGGAAAAAATATACCTTACATTATAAGAAACGTAGTTCACTGACATATTTTGGTACATAAGATCTGCATATTCGCACATACATACATTGAAAGTTTTTTCTTAACTTTACATGAAGTATTCCATTCGTATCCCATAAATGAGCCTACTTCAAAGTTTCAAATTTTGTACCTTCCTGTTTTTGTTTAACTCACAGATAACGAATATGATAATACTTATTAAGCACCTATTGGCTAAAGTGAAACTTTATATTACAGCTTGTGTCGTAAGAATAAAAAATGATGTAAAGTTTACTTTAGCCTCTAGTTACGTACATGATTTTTTACATTATAAAATCTAACTAAACAAATTAGAGTAATAATTAAATTATTATTATAACAAGTATCTGGCAGCTGAATGATTCCTGTTTCTGTATTTTTCAAATATATATTTTCTATCATCATATGATGATTATCATGATCATCACCATTATTATTATTATTCTGCTGCCACTGCCACCACCACCATTACCATCACCATGACTACTATTACTACTACCGTATTTGGAACAACATCAGAATACTGTGTAAGTACTTATGCTATTACTGCTTTGTTGAATTATTTATTTTTGGTCCAGGGGACATACCTTTTTTATGTACCGGTAGTTGTTTATTTATCTACTCTTGTACTATCAATAAAAAGCATGTTTTTTTTAATTATTTTTAATTTGCACAATCTTTGTACGTGAGTACTTACGCGACATTCTGAAGTATAACACCATATTTCATTAATTTTTAAAGATATAGGCTTATTGATGTGTATGTGTGTAATAGTACTGGTACTGTACTTACAGCTTTTAAGGCCAGTCCTAAACAGCAAGCAAAGAAACCTCTCGAAATGATTAAACCTTAAATAATAAGAAGTTATTTAAAAGAAACCAAATTATTTGCAAATAATATGATATATGTTTTTAATATGAAATTTTCCACTAGCATAAAAATAACAACAAACGAAGTTGCTATTGAGATCCTTTTCTTCTCCACCTTACAAATTCTTATTTAATGAACATTTACTTTAATTTCGTCATAACCATGAAATATTTTCTCACATATAAAGAGGAAGTAAATAATAAATTATAAAAATAAATTCTGCATGAGAAGACACAAAGAGAAAGAACGCAATTGATGCTCAGATTTCCACTGCTAGCTAGTTACACAAAGGTCATGTTTTTTTTTTTTTTTTTATCCTTGCAGACTGTTCTCTCTGCTACATCAACACAGCGTAAGCCTTGGTCGTACAAATTTTTGGAGCCATGGCTTGGTCAAGGCCTTCTGACAAGTTCAGGTTAGTCATTTTATTTTTTATGTTGTATATGTTTGCAATAAAGTTTTATTACTATTATTATTATTATTATTATTATTATTATTATTATTATTATTATTACTATTATTATTTTTACCACAGCTATTTAAACCGTTATGGAGAAGATTTATTCCAAAATCTACTAACAATAAGCGTCTTGTTCTGACAAGTTACATTTGTATGGGTCACTTTGAGTTATCCTCCATTCTATTATTTCAATAATTTTAAGTAAATTTCTCTTGGTTTCTATTTGAATCACGTTACAGAAATCCCACCTTTTTTGCTTCTAAGATAGGTTAAAGTTCTGATGAAAGACTAAGTAGGGAATGCACAATAGATCTTAGCTCGTGGTGCTTGGTCAAATATACCACCCCTTTTTACAAACACAAATACAAGGTAGGTCAAAAGAAAAGTGCAATATGTAATCTCGATGCAGGTAGATATATTTTGGTCAGTATATTAGTTTGTATTATTTTAAGACATGGTGAATTATGAGTAGAACAGAGAAAAAAAATTCTCTCTGGCACTGGGACTCGAACCCCGGGTTTTCAGCTCTGCGTGCTGATGCTTTATCCACTAAGCCACACCGGATTCTAGTTCCGATGGTGAATTGAATCCTTCTCAGTTTAAGTTCTACCTCTCTGTTCCCCTTTGGTGGCCTACCCTCATGTACTGTGTCACAGAATATGTGACAGTGACACAATGTCCAACACTATGTACAGAGGTGCACTCATTACGAGTGACTAAGTAGCCCGGGTCCGACGGAATAATGCGCCGTCTTGAATCACGAAGTGATTATTTACGTTAGTGCTTCAGGACATCATAGTAATATTATTTTAAGAATTCAAAACCACTGCCATAACTCAGATGGTAGCGAATCAGGCTCATAATTCAAGGCTACACTCGAGCATGGTTAGTTTACTGCTTGGGCTGATAATGGCATCTGGTTGCGCTTCTTCCGAGGTTTTCCCAACTCTAAGTGGGATGTGAGGTAATCCCATAGCGAGTCTGAGGATTCATTTTGCTAAGTATCATCTCACTATACCAAAATTCTACTATTATCTGTGCATTTCGAACTGGTGAATTAAGGTCACGTACAAACGAAAAACCACGCACGAGTCACTGAACTGGAAACTGTGAACTGAAGCACTGATAATTCCGGCTGTCCCAGCTGACTTTAGTTGAAAAGAATGGTCCAAGATTGGGGTAAGCACACGTGGCAAATGCAGTCCATTGCTTGACCTTGAGTTGTCAGAAATGCACAGATAATAGTGCTAATAATTTCGCAGTTGCTTCAGCTTCATTAAATAACCTATTAAAATAAAAAAGGCTATCAAGAAAGAGATTATTCAAAATATACATTTTTTGTTGATATTAGTGTAAGGTTCAGAGCCTTCGAGATTTTGTACCGTGCCATTGATGCAGAAGCGTCCAAAGTTTCTGGGCTGAATATTAGCTTCATCATCAGAGGAAGCAAGGAATGGGGAACTTATCTGTTGAATCTGTTACCAACAGTTATTCTCCAAGTAAGAAACCTAATAAAGCTAGTAACTAGTCTCCGAGATTGTTTATTACAGCGAAGCTGTTTTGTTTCTTGTAAACATTTAATTTAAGTTTTTGTTCTCATTTTTCAGTCTACTAAAAGACGAGTTTCTAAGGAAATTTTATACTTGTCTGTGACGGGATACATATCTCTTTCATGCATGCACATGTGCACACATACACAAATCCTGCACAGCTAAAGAAAATTAATTAAACAACTAACATGCTAATCGAAGAGGTTGGATGGGAAAGGAAAAATCTATTCTCTTCTAAAATTGTCCTATTTAGGGGAACAGACATAAAAAAAGGGAAAAATTGGACAATTTTTTTGTGATCTTAAAAAATAATATGGGGTGTTGTTTATCATATCCAAAAGTATTTTGATTGTATTATGTATCTAAGTGCTCCTAAAATTTAAATGCCAGAATGCTGCACCCCTTTACAGCAAGAAGTAGTGGTGGTGGCAGTGGCGGTGGTGGTGGCAGCGGCGGCGGCAATGAAATAGATAATTACAATTATGGTAACAATGACAAAGACAATTGAAAATGTAATTAGAATTTTTGGAAATAGCCTTTTTTTACTGTTGTGCAGGTGAGAAATGGAGGATCCACCGTAAGTTAATCACACCGGCTTTTCATTTTAAAATGTTGGAGAAATTTGTTGATGTGTTCAACTCAAATGTCGACGTCTTGACAAAACAATTGTCCAGCCATGTGGATGGTCCAGAATTCGACATTTTTCATGATATGACTCTCTGTGCACTGGACAACATCTCTGGTAAGTTTTATTACATCATAATGTGTGTTACTGTCATTGTTTACTATATGTCACAAGTTTTTGTGAAGGGCGTGTTGAAAAGTTTTTCAATAGACTGAAGAGTTTCCAGGTTCATATTCGCCTGTGAGCAGAGATTTTTAACAGTGATAAAAACTGTTAGCGTGACTTTTTTCGGGAGGAAAGAATTGCAGATTTATGCAGAGTAAAAGAGACTGCTATAAATTGAAGGACTCTAAGAGACAATTTACTAGCTGTTTATTACCTCTGTCAAAATTCAAGCATTATAGTCCTCATAATCAAAGATAATGAATTCCATTTTACAGGTGTCCTCAGACACTGACAAACAAACACAAGTTCGGGAAGGTCTTATTGACGATATCTGTAAACACTAGAAACCATTAAATTTACAACATGAATAATAATAAATGTACCTAATTATAAAGTGTGTGTGTGCGTGCGTGCGTATATGTGTATGTATGTACGAGGGCTGATCAAGAAAGACTGAGATTGATTTTTTTTTTACAGTTGTTTATTACTCTATTTCAATGTTTACATGATATTTTTCAAAGTAGTCCCCTTCTGCTTGAATTCACTTGTAGCGTTTCTTCCAGTCCTCGAAAACATGATGCAGGCCATTCTTTGTCAGGTCCATGAGAATCGTCTCTTATGCACTGTTTCAGAGCTCTCAAATTGAATGCCTCGGAGCTTTGCCTTTAGTGACGGGAATAAAAAAAAAGCCACAGGGAGCGAGATCAAGGCTCTAAGACGGATGTGGTACACAGATTATGTTGAATGTAGCAAAAAATTGCATGACTTGATTCGTGTTGCAAGGTTGTGTGTTCTCATGGTGCAGTCTCCACCCACCCGATGAAGTTGTGGTCATTTCTTTGCAATGTGCTTCCTCAGTGTCGCCAATATTGACGTGTAGTATGCTAGCCATCTAGGACTTTTCTAAAATCTCCTACATAAAAAAACCAACCTCCAAGGAAACAACTATCTGAAAATCTACTAACAGAATTTATTTTAGTTACCCTATTGAAAAGTCATAACAGATTATTGAAATATAATATTGTGTAAAATATATTTTTTAGTTAACAAAAGTCTGAAATCTCCAGGAAGAATATCCTGGAATTCTGGATCCATCACTGAGCTTGGGGGTTGCATGTAGGTGATATAACCTACAAAAATATGGTGCTTACATTAAAACGGTCATACTTGTTGCTACCTCATTTTCCTATATTGGAGAAGAAGAGAGTTAATGACTTCATTGCCAAGAACTCAACATTAGTTAACAACAACAACAACAACAAAATTTACTCACAAAACAGTTTGATTAAGAAATGTGATAGATAAATAAAGGAAACCACAGGAAACCATAATTACTGAAGTTTACTAATCTGTAGCTGCATATGAAATCTATGGAATAAAATGCAGTTTTATTTTATACATAAAAAATAGAGTTAAAGTTGTTAATCTGAATTAGAAAAAAGTGAGCACAAATTAAATTAAATAATAACTAAATTTTTCTTATCTCATGTTCAATTAACCAGCAACTATTATTATTAATATGATGTTTGATTTCAGAAACGGCAATGGGGGTGAACATCAATGCTCAAAACAACAGCAGTTCTGAATATGTGCAGGCTATCCCCAGGTCAGTGACATGGACTTTTACAACACCGAATGGTTTTACGAAGAATTTTACAAGGAAACTCACACACTTCCATTTCGGTATCATTAAGCTTCTTAAATTAAACAGGGATAAATAATAAATCAACTTTGATTAATGATATTAAGCTTGCACACAATTTTTTTTTTCATAATGAGTATAAACCTGTGTACAGAAGTTCAAAGTGATGTCCATCTGCATTCACATATTTCCAATCTTTTGATTAAATTGTTATTCATACACAAAAGTTCTATTGTCGTTAATGCTTGCAATTTCTCTTCTTACTTTGTCTCAAGTTTGTCTGTAGTGTGGGTGGATTACTCCTATGTATTCTATTCTTTTAGGATTTTGTAGGTTTACAGTGTTTTCCAGAGGCTGCATAACCAACCAAACAGTGTATTAAATTATTTAAGTAATTGATTAACTAGTGGACTTACTCGTGTTAATTATGTAAGTTTGTCCGGCTTACAGCTGTTTCGGTGCTTAACACACCATCGTCAGAGCCTACTAGATCTTGGCGTCATCTCGAACTTCTCTGCCTGTTATGTGGGTGCGTTTGATTGTTGAAAGGTGTTGAAAAGTGGAGTCAAATAGTGTGTGTGTGTACTGAAATTGATCTGTGTGTTGAGAATTTGTTCGGGGTGTGTTTTAGTGTGTTTGTATATTTCGTGTTGTTCTAGTGTGTCGAGTTTTTGGTTCTTGGGTTGTATGTGTAGGATTTCCATGTCTGCATTTATGTTATTGTATGTATGGTTAGCATTGGTTATGTACATACAACCCAAGAACCAAAAACTCAACACACTAGAACAATACGAAATATACAAACATACTAAAACACATCCCGAACAAATTCTCAACACACAGATCAATTTCAGTACACACACACTATTTGACTCCACTCTTCAACACCTTTCAAAACTCAAACGCACCCACATAACAGGCAGAGAAGTTCGAGATGACGCCGAGATCTAGTAGGCTCTGACGATGGTGTGTTAAGCACCAAAACAGTTGTAAGCCGCACAAACTTACATAATTAACACGAGTAAGTCCGCTAGTTAATCAATTACTTATATTCAAGTGTTAAAAGTAGTGTACGCAAGAATCAAAATAAATTATTTAATAAGTAGCAAGAAACAAGTTCTATTCTCAATAAGAATAAATGTTGTCCGAAGCTTAAACACAATTCATACGACTACTTCAGTACAGTAGATTTGTTTCAATGATCAAAATGCGTTATTGTACTGTCTATGTAACAGTGGTTCAAAATACGTCTTCCTCACTATAGTTCAAACAACTCGTTAACAGAGGTTGACATAGCAAATCTCCAGTTTGCGAAAACATTGGAAAAACATCCAACCGTGCCCCTCCCCCTGAGATAATGATCTGACTTGTTACCACCAGCGATGGCTTTCTTGTTATTCTGTAAGAGACTTTATGTATCTTACTACAATTTTGAATTGTATTTAGCACACATAAAATACTGGCAAAAAAAAAGTATTTCATTATTTTATTAGTAAATTTTTCGAGACTGTCTTATGTGCTTCAGGATGTGCTATATACTAAGGAATTTGTGTTTATTTTAAAATTGATATTTATCATTTACATATACTTTCTGTGATGTATATGTAATTCATAAAGAGGCTTATTGTGCTCGCCATTGTTTTTTCTTAGTAAGTGGTGGAGAATTAGTGGAATTATGACAGAGAAAATAATTGTATATGGACAATATATCCCAACACCATCTTATCTATCATAAATTCAAATTGTAGACCTACTTTATGGAATTTGTTATTAAGCTTCTGGCAAGGAAAGTCGACACCCCAGCCTTCAGATAATGGTGCTCCGAAATGTTATTGTATTTCATGTCCATAGAACCTAATGTTGGTAAGAATTAAATAAAAAATGATGTGGACCTTATTGCAGTCTGTGTAAGACAGTACTCAAACGGAGCATGAAGCTATGGTTGTATCCTGATTTCCTGTTCCGCATGTCGTCCATTGGCAAATGTCAGCAAAAATGTCTGGACATCCTGCACAGTATGACCAACAAAATTATCAAGGCGAGGAAACAAGAATTGCTGCACAAACAAGAATCGGAAACAGGAGACAACGAGCTAGGCAAGAATTTAATTTAGTCATTCTCTTTTTTTACGGTTAGGTTAAAGATTCATGGTTCTTTTCAATATTAAACTTGGCTCTGATTGACTGGATGGTGTGACTTTTGGTGTTCCAAATAACTACTTTAGTACGATTCTTGGCTTCTCTCAGTGCAGTCCCTACCCGGAGATCTGATTGAGGGACTATTTTACCTCCAGAGAATTTTACACTGAGGGACTCCATGAATCATAAGCAGTGAAAAATATAGTGGGACTTCGTTGGTGTTAATGCAGCTTATGTGGGTACCTCTTTGTTACTTGTTAACTTAAACAACAAGTTTAAGCCCCCTCACCACGACAAGGTGAGTACCCACGAGAGGGTAGGTTAAAGATTCACGGAACAGGCATCTATAATGAACACCGATCAAAATACCTCTCATTTCTCGTGAAAAACAACAACTGAATAGACTACAGTGGACTATAGTGGACTTTATGTTGTCAGCAAACAGCTGGAACATTAAGAAGATTGATTGATTGATTGATTGATCGATCGATTGATTGATTAAAGATTCACGGCATCAAACCCAGCCAAGAGTGTCGGAATTTTAAAGATTATATAATTCTTAGGACAACTTCTTTCAGAAGGAAAGGAAAACCCTGAGGTTTTATATTGTAGATCGTGATACATAAAATAAAAACCCTGTCCCTAAGTTAGAGTGTTTCATGTAAAATTTGCTGGCAATTTTTCACCCTTATCAAAACAGTTATGTACTGTATGTAAAGATTAAAAATCAAAATACTATTATTCCATAAGATATGATATAATAATAATAATAATAATAATAATAATAATAATAATAATAATAATAATAACAATAATAATAATAATAATAATAATAATAACAACTCATCTCCTGGTCTAGTTGCCTCATAAATTTTGTGCACTTACTTTTTTGTCTTTTCTCTGCTGCCTGTTTAACTGTTGATCTCGATTTGCTTGTAGGCTAGCAGATAGTGGTAAGTGAAAACTAATGTTTGTGAAAACTCACAGTGATTATTTTTTTTTTCTTTTCAGATAAAAAGAAGAAAATTCCTTTCTTGGACTTGTTGATCATGTCGTCACAAAATGGCTCTCTTCTCACAGATGAAGAACTACGAGAGGAAGTTGATACCTTCATGTTCGAGGTTTGTACTTGTTAAATGCAGATCAAGTCAAACCTAAGGGACTGGCACTCTTGTTCTATAGTGATGGAATTTAATAGCTTAAGTCCTTTTATCCAAGTCTCGCATTTGTCTGACACTGCATCAGTGTGCTTCTGAGTGACCCGTTTTTATAGTACATTTGTTGATGTTAGCAATCAATAGTTTCTTTTATGCTCGACTAAATGAGATTTTAACTTCGATTAAAAGGACTTGTGCTGTTAAATTCCAATGCTATAGAACAATAATAATACTTAAATGATAATATGATCAAATAAAGACGATAAATTACTTTGAAGTGACAATGCCAATTTTACTTTAACTAATAGCTTTGACAGAGTTTTCCTTACCGAATAATTCTGTCTGCACCTCCTGGTGTATTGGCTAAGATACCAGTTTTAGAGATTCTTCCTTCGTGCATTTTCGTTGTCCAAACTTCATAAGGATCAAAGTTAAAATCTAGTTAAATTAAGTGTAAAAAAAATTATTGATTGCTAACAACAAATGCACCATAAAAAAGGGTCACTCGGAAGCACAGCAATGCAGTGTCAGACAAATGCGAGATTTTTTAAATAATACATCATGTGTGTTTTTGTTTTGAGTGGGTTAGTAAATTGCCATACTCATAAGACACAACATGGGCAAAATATTATGACAGCGATAATGGAATAAAATTAATATCACGTGAAAATACAAACTTAAAAAAAATCAAGCAGTGAGTGGGAATCGAACTTGGTAACTTCTGTTTCGTAGATAGACATACCATCAAACTGCGAAACACTCCGACAATAAGCCTTTGCCATTGCTTTCTCCACATGTATGCATGGTGAACAAATGGAGTGCACTTGGAATTTTATGCAGCTGTTAAATTCATGTATTTGGAAGTTTCGTGAGTTATGTATATTATTATCTAAATTATAAATAGATAACGGCAGAATAGGGTTAGGTTCATTGTAAAGGCGTGGGAGAGAGAACAGTAAGTGGAATCATCAAGGTAGTATGATACAAAATTTCGGTACAGCTGTACTGCATGGCCATCATGAAGACGTTTGTAAACCGATCATTTTTCTTTCCATGAGTGTGCATGTACAGTAGTGGCAAAAAAAAACCGGACCGACCCTTGTAGCTGATACAAAATCCTGTGCTGTGTATTATGTCAAACTGTGGTAATTTCAATATGGATAGTGAAGCCAGAGATATGTACTGCTATTTAATGTGAAAATACGCAGTTATCTTTGCCGAATAGAGGTAGAAATGTAATATTGATGCCAGATAAAATAAAACTCTCAAAGCTTTTTCGTCTGTAAGTTTGAGGCACTGAAGGAAACAAAAGACGGTAAGAATCGAACAAATGCAATAAATTTCATTGTTACAATTAATTATACAAGATGGATGTGTTTTGTGACTGGCAAAATTTGAATCTGTGACTCTGAAATCAGCTACAAGAGTCGGTCCGGTTTTTTTGCCACTCCCGTACATAAACACAAAAATATTCATCTTGCCATTTCTTGCGGAACTGAGAAGGAAAAGCACTAATTTTAATCAGAATATAATATCATCACGGTTCTAAAGTACAGTACAACACAGAACGTAATATTGATGTGTTTGTTTCACTTCACTTCAAAGAATCACTCTGAAGAGTGACAGTTTCCCATCATTGACAATGACGATGACAACAACAACAACAGATAAAATATTATGGCATTTCACTTATATCTTGTACAAAATACCTACTGAACAACGTAGAATATTGGTAAATTTTTGTGGATCATTGTTTTAAGTTGTGTTCATATTCATTACAGGGACATGATACTACAGCATCTGCCATGAGTTTCACTTGCTACATGCTGGCAAATCATCAGGATGTGCAGGTACGTTACTTCTTACCACAAATTAAAGTTCAATGAAAATTAACTGCTTCAACATAAAAGAAGATGATCTCATTTCCATATCATAAATTTATAACTTGCAAAAAAAACAAGGAAGTACAAAAACTTGTCACAAAAAATATTCCTACTAACCACCATCATCCCTAACTTGCTATCACACTTCACCACCATCACCACCATCATTTGTACTCTCATCAATATCAGCATCACTATTGCACCCCAAGAGCATCAGTATTATCATTACCACTGATGTCACCACCAGTAGTATAATAATTATCCTCGTCATAATCGTTACAAACTTCACCATCATCACAACCATTACTAGTGCTATTATCACCACCACCAGAGCCATACCAAGTTTCTGCCATCTAGCAGGCAACTGCCAAACAGAATAGCAATGCTGTGACATCCCACAGGTATTGTTATTATGACAGCGACGTGAGAATCGAACTCACGACCAGCGTCCCGCATGAAAGCAGATCGCAGAGGCTCCACGGAACATTGAGTGACGTCGCGCGGTGGAGAGAAGAGAGAGGGTGTATTACGTCACGCGACGAGATTGCGCGCGCATCTGGTGCTGGTAGAGAGGAGAGGGCCCTGGATTTCTCTGGAATGCCATCTCTAGAGACGGCTGGAAACTTCGAGGTTACGTCGCTATGGTTATAAATTACGGTCGCGAAGGAACGACGGCAGTTTTCAGAGTTTTCAGTTATTCAGTCAGTGAGAAAGCCAGAGCAAGCAAGCCAGCCGGAGTTCGACTCGAGTGTGCGTCCGCATCTGCGTCAGCATCCGAAGGCCTGAGTTCGAGTGCAGTGGACCGCAGTTGGAGGGACCTGAGTTCGAGTGCAGTGGACCGCAGTTGGAGGGACCCGAGTTCGAGTACAGTGAACTGTCTCTGAAGGTCTGTGGTTCGAGATACTGTGAACTCGAGTGACTGAGATAGAAGAACTGTGAACTGAGAACTGATAGTTCTGATTTGTAAATAGTACTGTGTAAATATTAGTTAAGATTAACAGTTCATTGTTGTGCGTAATAGTCCAAGTAAATTGTCATTGTCGTCGGTGGAGTGCTATAACGAATACTGTGTTGAGTGAAGATCCAATTGTTGACGAGAGCGTTAAGGTGAATTGTAGAAAGGAATTATTGTTGTGACGAATAAATTACATTGTTGTTACTAATAAAATTCACACTGGTGTCAGAATCGGGACATTATCGACAATGGAGAACCTACAGCAGATCCTGCAAGCCATCGCAGAAATGAAAGCAGAAATGAACATGCACATTAGTGAAGTAAAAGATAACATGAACAAGCACATCAGTGAGGTTAAGAACGACATAAGTGATGTGAAAACGGAGATGAAAAGCGACATAAGTGAAGTGAAGGGCGACATAAGTGAAGTGAAAACAGAGATGAAAAGTGACATAAGCGGAGTGAAAGATGACGTCACTACACAAATCGAAAGTGTTTCGGCCCACGTAGATGGAATTGTCGCCATTGTGAAAGACGAACTTAAGGCCGATCTGGATAAATTAAACCAGAATTTTACAACTATAAACGAGACAGTAGCCGAGTTGAGACAGGAGGTAGACCATTTCGACGGAAAAATCCGCGATCTCGAGCGTCGTCAAGAGCAGACGAGTGAGGTGATGGACCGACATGCTGAAGAAAACAAGCACATTCTCGCGTTGGTGGATCGCCAGGCTAGAGAACATAAACAGATAGTTGCCGAGGAAGTTCGACGTGCCATGCAAGAAGCGGCCACAGAGTTGAGGACTCCATATAGTGGCCCTGCGGAATCATCGCCTTCAGCCAGACATCACAACGTCAAGACGCCGAAGTTCGACGGTACGACGTCTTGGGCGATATTCCGTCGCCAGTTCGAGGCCACCGCAGCACATAATGGCTGGACCCCAGCGGAGAAGACTACTCAGTTGCTGACCGCGCTTCAAGGACAGGCGTCGGAGATTCTTCACAGCGTTCCAGAAGATGGGACAGCCGCTGAGATAATGGCGGCCCTGGAGGGACGTTATGGTGACCATCAACTTGCTGCAGCATTTAGGACCCAACTAAAAACGAGGGTCCAACAGTCAGGCGAGTCCCTGCAAGAATTCGCGATGGCGGTGGAACAACTGGCCCATAAGGCGCTCAGGGGCCTACCTAATGACTTCATCGCTGGAGAGGCGGCCTACACCTTCGGCAGCGGAGTTCGAGACCCAGAAATAAAGCAACAGCTACTCTTGGCAGAGCATCGCACCATCAATGCAGCTCTGGCGGCGGCCCTCAGGATGGAGGCAGCCAAGTTGACGGCGAACGTCTCGGCATCGCACCGGATTAGGAGCGTCGCGGCGGCCGACGTCGAGGAACGTCAACCGAAATCACCCGGGCGACGAAGACGAGGAGTGCCCACCTGCTGGTCCTGCGGCGAGCCTGGACACCTGAGGAGGGACTGTGACCGATCTGGTCACAAACAGGAAAACTAAAAGGGGCCGATGCGATGAGGGGCACGTCGGCGCCGTCATCACCATCCCCTCGGCTGATCTTGAAGACGGTTAACAGAAGATGCGACGATGGGCTGATTGCTGACGGATGGATAAGAGGCCGCCCATGCAGAGTACTGGTAGACACCGGGGCGTCGCTCACTATCGCCAGACCGGAAGTCGTGCGTGGCCTACCTGGGAGGACGCCGCTGCGCCGGTATGAGCTACGTACTGCCTCAGGCGAGAACCTGCCCATCCAAAAAGAGGTTTTCCTGGACTTGACCTTGGGAAAGAGGAGACTGGAGATGTGGGTGTTCGTCGCCAACATCACTGAAGACGTCATCCTGGGACTCGACGCCATGCGGATCTTCGATGCAACGGTGGACGTCCGGCGCCGTATCCTCCGTTTTGGTCAGGATGAAGTGTTCCTGAGGGACGTCGAAGACCAACCCATGGCCAGCAGACTCACCTTGGAGAATCAAGTGACAATCCCAGCAGGCTGCGAGATGGTGGTGACAGCAAGACTGGACGGACAACCTAAGAGAAACCTGCTCCTCGATTCGCAAACAACTCCGATAGATGGGGTTTATGTGGCCAGATCCCTACTCCCGAATCAGAAGGTGGTACCGGTGAGGGTCCTGAATGTCACCAATCGGGACAAGGAGGTGCCTAGTGGAACTGTACTAGGTAACGTCGAGCCGGTGGTGTCTGTGACGTCGCTGGCAGAAAACGAGGAGTGTCACCGACCACGTCCAGATTTAGACCCATCACTGAAAGAGCTGGCTCGAGAATTGCCGGCGAATTTAAGCAAAAGAGAAAGAAGACAAGTCCACGATCTACTGACAGAGTTTCAGGACGTGTTCAGTCTGTCTGAAAACGACTACGGGAGAACGGAGAAAGTTCAGCACCGCATTGACACCGGAAATGCTCGCCCAATCAGACAACCTCCTCGACGCGTCCCTCTAGCTAAACAGAGGGAGATTGACAGCCAACTGGAGGGCATGAAAGCAAGAGGGGTCATCGAGGAATCCGACAGCCCTTGGTCATCACC
This sequence comes from Periplaneta americana, assembly GCF_040183065.1. Lineage (NCBI taxonomy): Eukaryota > Metazoa > Arthropoda > Insecta > Blattodea > Blattidae > Periplaneta > Periplaneta americana. The sequence continues at coordinate 53,494,480 of NC_091131.1, read as the reverse complement.
TGTAGTGCTGGTGAAGAAGAAGAATGGGGACCTGCGTTTCTGCGTGGACTACAGAAGACTGAATGACGTCACCAGGAAAGACTGCTTTCCCCTCCCACGAATTGACGACACCTTGGACACCCTGGCCGGAGCAGAGTGGTTCTCGACGTTGGATCTCAAGTCAGGATACTGGCAGGTGGCGCTACATCCTGAGGACAAGGAGAAAACGGCATTCTCTACAGGCCAGGGACTATGGCAGTTCACCGTTATGCCGTTCGGCCTCTGCAACGCCCCGGCTACATTCCAGAGACTAATGGAGTCCGTAATGAGGGGCCTGACATACGACACCTGTTTGCTGTACCTTGATGACGTCATCGTGGTGGGCAAGACTTTCGGCGAACAGCTGTTGAACCTGAGGAAAGTGTTCGAGAGACTGCGACAAGCCAGACTGAAGTTGAACCCGAAGAAATGTCATCTATTCCAGAAGAAGGTCAACTACTTGGGACACGTAGTAGGGACCAACGGAGTGGCCACGGACCCGGAGAAGCTACAAGCCGTCAGAGGATGGCCTAGACCGAGGGACAAGCAGGAGCTGCGCCGCTTTCTCGGCCTCTGCACTTATTACAGAAGGTTCGTAGCTGGGTACGCCAACATCGCTAAGCCTCTAACCCAGCTGACCGAGGAGAAACGACAATTCCAGTGGACAGACGAGGCGGAGTCATCCTTCCAGTCGCTGAAAGAAGCGCTCTGCACTGCTCCTGTACTGGGATATCCCATCCCTGGAAGGAAGTTCACGCTCGACACGGACGCTAGCAACGTAGGCATCGGCGGAGTACTCTCTCAGGAACAGGACGGGCAAGAGAGGGTGATTGCCTACTTCAGCCGAACACTATCCAAGGCTGAGAGAAACTACTGTGTGACGCGTAGAGAACTTCTTGCCATTGTGGAAGCCCTGAAGCACTTCCACAAATATTTGTATGGCCAGGAATTCCATCTGAGGACAGACCATTCTGCACTCACCTGGCTATTGGGCTTCAAGAATCTGGAGGGGCAGACCGCCCGTTGGGTTCAACGACTGCAGGAGTACAACTTCACCTCCGAACACCGACAAGGGAAGAAACATTCCAACGCTGATGCCTTATCACGACGCCCGTGCCCGGATGGCTGTAAACACTGCCTGAAAGTAGAAGAGCGGGATGGCGCCCACGAAGTCCGAGCAATTGCCGCCCAGTCGAGCCCAGGATGGGATAACGCCGCCATAAGGAGGGAACAGCTGGAGGACCCAAACATTGGACAGCTACTACGTGATGTGGAGTCCGGCCAGAGACCAGTATGGGCCGACATCGCCAACCGTAGCACCACTTACAAGAGCTACTGGGCCCAGTGGGAATCCTTCACTGTCAAGGACGGTATCCTGAAGAGGATTTGGGAGTCGGCCGATGGAAGGACCCACATAGAACAACTTGTCCTGCCCAGGAGCAAGGTGAAGGAAGTGCTGGAGGAGACTCATGCTGGAGTGACTGGAGGCCACCTGGGAGCCAACAGGACGCTGGACAAGTTAAGGCAGAGGTTCTATTGGTTGCATCAGAGAACCGACACGGAACAATGGTGCCGAAGATGCGACACCTGTGCAGCCAGTCGCGGACCAAGGACCCGCAGCAGGGGAGCCATGCAGCAGTACAACGTGGGAGCTCCTTTTGAGAGGATCGCCATCGACGTTGCTGGACCGTTCCCGGTCACGGATCGCGGGAACCACTACCTGCTAGTCGCCATGAATTACTTCACAAAATGGCCAGAGGTGTACGCGATTCCCAACCAAGAGGCTTCGACGGTGGCCGACGCGCTGCTTGACAACTTCATCTGCCGATTCGGGGTGCCCCGAGAATTGCATAGCGATCAGGGGCGCAACTTCGAATCCAACCTGATGGGAGAATTGCTCGAGCGTCTGGGGGTGCATAAAACCAGGACCACTCCCCTCCACCCACAGTCCGACGGCATGGTGGAACGATACATCAAAACCGTGGAGGAGCACCTGCGGAAGGTGGTGTCCAACCATCAACGAGACTGGGATGCCAGAGTTCCACTGTTCCTCTTGGCCTACAGAGCTTCGGTCCACGATACAACAGGGATGACACCGGCAAACATGGTCTTCGGGAGAGAGCTGCGCCTGCCCTGTGATCTGCTGTTTGGCACGCCACCCAGCGCCGACCAGCCAGCGACTGACTATGTGGCAGAACTCACCGAGAAGTTGAATGGAGTTCACCAACTGGCCAGAGAGCACCTCAAGATGGCCAGCGACAGGATGAAGGTGCGCTACGACAGATTAGCCAACTCTGCAGGATTCCAGGAGGGCGACCGGGTGTGGCTGTATCGACCTACCAGGACCAAAGGGAAATCACCAAAGCTGCAGCGTGCCTGGGATGGACCATACCGCGTGGTGACCCAGATCAACGACGTGGTGTACCGCATCCAGCGACAACCTCGAGAGAAGATGATGGTGGTGCATCTGGACCGATTAGCATCCTACCAAGGGACTGCCCGGGACGAGCAGCCCTAAGGAGGGGGCAATGTGACAGCGACGTGAGAATCGAACTCACGACCAGCGTCCCGCATGAAAGCAGATCGCAGAGGCTCCACGGAACATTGAGTGACGTCGCGCGGTGGAGAGAAGAGAGAGGGTGTATTACGTCACGCGACGAGATTGCGCGCGCATCTGGTGCTGGTAGAGAGGAGAGGGCCCTGGATTTCTCTGGAATGCCATCTCTAGAGACGGCTGGAAACTTCGAGGTTACGTCGCTATGGTTATAAATTACGGTCGCGAAGGAACGACGGCAGTTTTCAGAGTTTTCAGTTATTCAGTCAGTGAGAAAGCCAGAGCAAGCAAGCCAGCCGGAGTTCGACTCGAGTGTGCGTCCGCATCTGCGTCAGCATCCGAAGGCCTGAGTTCGAGTGCAGTGGACCGCAGTTGGAGGGACCTGAGTTCGAGTGCAGTGGACCGCAGTTGGAGGGACCCGAGTTCGAGTACAGTGAACTGTCTCTGAAGGTCTGTGGTTCGAGATACTGTGAACTCGAGTGACTGAGATAGAAGAACTGTGAACTGAGAACTGATAGTTCTGATTTGTAAATAGTACTGTGTAAATATTAGTTAAGATTAACAGTTCATTGTTGTGCGTAATAGTCCAAGTAAATTGTCATTGTCGTCGGTGGAGTGCTATAACGAATACTGTGTTGAGTGAAGATCCAATTGTTGACGAGAGCGTTAAGGTGAATTGTAGAAAGGAATTATTGTTGTGACGAATAAATTACATTGTTGTTACTAATAAAATTCACATTATTAATCAGTTTTTCTTTAACTGGAGTTTGCCGCCTATCATAGCTTTCCAACTTTTCCAGTCAAGAGGCTGAGTGGTCCCCATTCCAGACCCTATATCCTTGAACAGTTTCTTGAGTATAGCCGGGAATCGAACCAGGGACCACCTCGTTCACAGTCAGTCAAGTCAACCACTACATCAAGAGGCGCACCACTGCCAATACTATGATCAGCACTAACATCATTACCACAACCATTCTCATCAATATAAATATCAGTCATAATTACATCACTGAAGCTGTAATCAGGTTGGATGGTAACACTGAGCAGAGAGAGATAGAGTGCTGTTGCCACAAATCCTTGAGACATGCTTGATTGACCGACAACACACACAGCTGCGATCTTTTCCTGAGGTGTGGCAATGTAGTATCTCTCATTTTTGCTTGTCTCGGTAGCTGCCGGTGGAAACTTACAGAATATAAGTACACTTTAAAAATTATTTCCCTTGCCTAGGTATGGAAAACTTGCTCCTTTCCACTTCATGGATCCATGACCACTTTCGAAATAAAACTATAAAAACTTATACAATAAGCAACAACTCTCTCAAAAACTGCACATTCGAAACACCTATTAGAGAATGATGCTATTGGTTAAGCAGAAAGAAACCTCACTCCTTGCCCCCATACCGCACTTTATGTCCCTTGCACATCCATCACAAAACCACCTTCTGAGGTGCTTCCTAGTTTATCATCATCACAGTCGTCACTATCATCACTGTCATCTTCATCTTCATTAACAACATCGAAAAAAGTCTTCACTATTATGGGCCGTTCAGCAGTTCATATATTTTCTCTATTCCATTTTATTTTTTAACTTTGTGTATATATTTTCAATGTCATTTGTCATTTGACATTTCTGATCTCTTCTGGCATTGGCTTATTTGTAACCCACTTCTGAGGTTGGGACGCTGGAAGACAGAGTTACGCTGTCTGATGATATTATAATAGGATGTTTATGAAGTGCCAGGAGAGATCTTAAACCTAAGCCTAACCTAATTTCCAGACAGTGGACGAACACAGGAGTAAATAAGTAAGTAATGGTACAAGAAAAAATCAAAACATCAAATCCCAAATTGTCTTCAAAATTGGATCTGTAGCAATTGATCCATAAATCACCTGTCTAGCTCAGATAGTAGTACATTTTGCCTGCCGATCTGAGGCTGCTCTTGTGCATGGGTTCGATTCCCGCTTGGGCTGAATACCCAGTTTTTTTTTCGAGATTTAAGGAAAAATTCCTGTGTTCTAACCGAGAATCGAACCTGGGACCTCATGAACTGCAGTCAGAAGCTCTGACCACTAACCCATGAGGCTGGTCACTTTATATAATATATTCTCTCTAGTATTGCAATACATGTGTTCTTTATACAATTATTCAATGTGTTCTTTGTCTTCGTTATGTTTTTTTTTCTCTTCCGAAGTTTGAATCTAACTTGAGAATATCTTGTTTTCCATTTTTATATTGTAATCTTTTTGTTAAGTCATTGGTAGTTCAGACTGATACTGGAAGAAATGTTTCACAGGATAAAGTGGTGGCAGAGCTGAAGGAGATATTTGATAGTTCAGATCGACCTCCAACATACAATGACCTGCAGAAGATGAAGTACCTGGAACAAGCCATAAAGGAGACCCTTCGGCTGTACCCTAGCGTTCCAGTGATTGGACGATACTGTGCTGAGGATTTGAAAGTCGGTGAGTCAAATGACATAATGCCATTAAATATTATTATAGTTAATCTAGGCCGGCTTTCGAACTTCTGTATTCTAACAATTACATTAATTTTTATCTTTCTCTACATTCAGTCCTTCGTGGACTGCATTGAAAAAACCAAAGAGTTGTATCTCAACTAATATTCTTAGAAATGAATATTTTTCACTATTTCAGAGTCATATAAATTACGGAATACATATATTGGGGCATGTCACAGATGTTACAAAAATATTATTACATCAAAAGAAGGCACTTACGATAATGCTAAACAAAAATTGTAAAGAAACTTGTAGACTTTTGTGTATTCAAATAAAAATAATGACAATGTGTAATTTATATACAGGGTGATTCAGGACCTCTGCAATGAACTCTGGAGATCAATAGATCTCGCAATGAGGATCATTTTTCGTAAAACAACCCATGTTCTCCGATGCCTCGTGTAGGAGCTATGTTGTTGTTGTTGTTGTCTAGTGCCTTGCATCTGGCAATGAAGCCATTAGCAGTCGTGCTTTCCAATACTTTTGAACTGTAGTTTCTTCTGATCTTAATGCTTCACAGGTCTTCAAGTGATCTTCAATCATTTCTGCTGGATCATTACACAGGACACATATGGGTGAAGCTGAGATACCTATTCTGTAGAGATGACTTGCTAGACAGTCGTGATTTGTCAATAGTCTGAAGGCTGCAACTGCTGTTTTCCTTGGTCTCTGGGGGATTATATCTGGGTTGGAATGTAGTGTAATCCATTTTTTGTCTTTAGCATTTGATTCTATTTCTCGTAGGTATGAATGAGAAAATTTTCTGGTGATCAAGTGTTTTAACTTGAGGAATATGAGAAATTAAATTTAGGCTTTTGTTTTATTGTTGTGCCTTTCTTTGCAAGTGTGTCTGCGGTTTCATTCCCCATGACTCCACAGTGTGCTGGAATCCATTGGAGACGGACAATCTTATTAACTTTTTGGAGTTGTGTTAACATTTTGTAGCATTCTCTTATTTTTGTTGACTTCTTTGTAGCATTGGAACATATTCCCTGAATTGCAGCTTTAGAATCTGAAAGAATTACTGTCTTGTTATATTTATTTAAGGGAAGATTTAATAATTGTCGGAGAGCAATGTGTATAGCCTCTATTTCACCATCATAATTTGTTGTGTCTCTGCCAACAGAATGATAAAAGGAAAAATGTGTACATGTAACTCCAGCTCCAGTAAGGTTTTCTGTGGTTGATCCATCAGGCCTATATATGTGTAGCCATTCTTCTGTAGGGTATCTAGTATTGATCGTTTCCAGTGCTAGAAGTTTTTGTATTTCTTTTGGTGTGTCTGATTTACTTATTTCCTCTATTAATTCCAAACTGAAGCTATGAGCTATGTGACATTGAAAAAAAGACAAGTTTCAGTGACATTTACAGTTAATTATGAAATGAATTATTCATTTATTTCTTCAAGAATACTTTGGGATACATATTTATTTATTTATTCTGGTGTAGTTAAGGCCATCAGGCCTTCTCTTCCACACCACCAGAAATACAAATACAATAACAGAAATAAAAAGGAAAAAAAAAAACACTATAAACAAAGTAAAGACACACAAAAATATACACAGGTTGCAATCACACAAACTTCAAATGAGTGATTAAGTATATTAATTGTATCCTAACTAATTAACTAACATAAACAAGAAACTTGCGATTTTAATCTAGAGTAAAAAACACAAATCAACACTTCTAGCAATACCTAAAAGCATTAAATAAGACAAAATTTTCCAATTTAATTTTGAATTGTGATAGAGTCCAGCAATCCCTGACGTTATGTCAAAAAAAGTAACACTCTTTTAGTATCAAAGATTCTGACAATGTGCATTTCTATGAAAACTCTTGAAATCATGTTGAAAATATGCCCGCTTTTGTGTTAGAATATTGATAACTCCTGTTTTATTAACCCTTCAGTACTCGTGCAGCATACATTTGTAATCTACTACTGTTTATTACTTCATCACATCTCCATTTTCAATGCTGATAGCGTGAAATTTTCAATACCTTCCTGTTAGTTTAGCCCTGGTATTTGGAGTATTTGGATGCAATTGTGATTTTTTTCTGTGTAGCAATATATATGTTTTTAGAGTGGATTACAAATATAAACATATGAAATAAACATGTACTTGAACCCAATAGTGACTTAAATTTTAGGCCTAGGACATAACGCTTCTAGAGTGTAGTTTATAATAACAACAATAGAGTTTTTAATTACATTCTTTGCATCATGATATAAATATTAAATTTCAAATAGAATTACACTGTTATATTACAAATAATTTAATAGAATTAGTAATGTTACTATTACATATAAGTTGTAAAGCTACATATTCATACGTGCAAAAAGAAATGGTTATTAAAAAAAAAAAGAGAGATGGATTACAAAATAATATACTCCGTGCAAGTACTGGTGTTACAAATTATGGCATGAGCACTGAAGGATTAATAGAAATTTTAAAAAAGTTTTATTTTTGCAGGTGATTACACAATACCTGCTGGTGCAAATGTATTAATTCCAATATTTGCACTTCATCGTAAGGAAAAATATTTCCCGGACCCAGATAAATTTGATCCAGATCGGTTTCTTCCAGACAACATACAGATGAGACCAGTATTTAGCTTCATCCCCTTTGCTGCCGGCCCTCGGAATTGCATAGGTACGTTTCTCTACTTCTTTTGGTGAGTTTCTTTAATTATCAACATCGCCCAATATCAGATTGGATTTGGTTGAAAGACCAGATCACACTTTCAAAATTAATTCGCAGGCAAGAATGATATAATAATATTAAATTGTTATAATTATTGGAAAGTGAAAAGAAATATGATACATCAAACTATTTGGTCTTATATTTTACAAATTCAAAGAATACAAAGATAATCAGATACATTTAATGAAAAAACTGAATTATATGTTGTTTACTATAGATTCAGTATCTATTTGCATTGACGATTTGAATAAGTCTTGTGATAACTTGTTCTTCTCCTTAGTTTTTAACAATTTCAAGGCAGAAAATTAACATTCACATACATATTGTATGTACTAACAAACATTGATTGCATTTTAAAAGCAAAATTTCGCAAGTTTATAATGTTCCTTGTTAACTAGTCTCCAAAACTCAATGAGCTGACAGTAATTTCTCATTGATATAAGAAAACTGTCACTCTGTAAGACATATAGTTCCAGCTGCAGATCTGGATCCTGCTTCCATAAAGTTGTTAAACAGAAGAACTCTAAGTTGTAGTTCATCAAAATCAGAAAACCTCGAAGTAGACTACTATAAATTCCTTTCCTTCTGAATCTCTGCCACATGTTTAGCAACTGGAGAAAAATCAGCATCTTTACATTCTAACTTTTTCGTAGAGCATCATTTGAAATGTTTTGTCATTTTTAGAAATATCTTTTTCAAGATGATTAGCTGCTTTTTCTGGACGAAACAATATAATTCATAATCTCAAAGGTCTTACTGCTATGCTATATGACAGAGAGAACAATGTTGAAACAAGAGTGCTTGATTATTATTATTATTATTATTATTATTATTATTATTATTATTATTATTATTATTATTATCATCATCATTATTATTATATAATAACAACAAAATAATACACTGATTTAACTAATACAAAAATATTAGATATGCAAGGAACTAATCTTGGTAATACAGAGAAAATCTTCTAGAAATAAGCTAAAACTACTGTATGTCACCACTTTTGTTCACTGACGAAATTTTCATTAGATCGAAAATTTTATTCATGTATTCAGAATCAAAAGAAATTTACACTGACACTGATGATCAAGTGATTGTTTCCAATTCTGATAACAATTTACAGGCAATATTCGAACTGGATAATGGTGTTCAGAGCTAAAGTGGATCAGGTCACAAATTTTCATAAATTGAGTTTAATTCATTTTCTGATTATCTGAAGTTGGATCTTTTTCGAGCAATAATGGATCAAGTCTTAATTCCAAGCATTCGCCGGTAGGTGACACTAGTCACTTTTGGCTCAGATTGTTTGTTTGTTCACAATGTTCTGAGCCACATTGGATCAAGTCATCAAAACGTTGCATCATTTAACATAACAATTGTTTATATTTTATAAATCTAGAATTTGAGAATGGAGTAATAAAATTATTGCTAGTGAAATTAGATAATCCACTAGAGCAAGTTAACTTTAAATTCTATTATCTTAAAACTACGTCTCATGGACTAGCTCTGAACGCCTCATATAATAGCCACAAAATACAATATGCTAATAAACTTAGGTAAAAGAAAAGTGATGACATTCTCTGGAAAACGCATGTAATATGGAAAACACCAGTCAGAGAAAAAACGTTTTTACTTAGGTTGTTAATTCAAATTTGCTTATCTAAAATGCACTTTATTGTATGAGGTTAATACAGATGAAATAGATTAAAAGAAAGTTATGTGAATTGAGTTACGAAGCTGTCTTGTAAAATGGAACTAGAAAAGATTCTGTTTTGAAAAATTTATGAGCTAATGTCTACCATGATATTAAACAGGATAGAAACATGGACAATAAATGAAAGAGGCAACACCAAACTTTAATGCAAGAAAATTAAGTTTTTAAGAAATGTAGTGGGATTCAGAAAAATAAATAAAAAGAAGAATTAAAAATATGTAATTAAAATCATATAATAAAATAATGTAGAGATAATCGTATATTCCACGTGCATCAAACGAAAATTGACATCCTTTTCAACAATCTAAGACTATATGTCAATCAGTAGTATGTCCAAAGAAATGTTGGATGATGACAATGACGGTGGTGATTATAATACTCTGTGTGACATATATTGTGTTGTGATGCAGGTCAGAAGTTCGCTATGCTGGAGATAAAGGCGACAGTGAGCCAGCTGCTGAGAAGGTACAGGCTGATGCCAGGAACTTCGCCGCTCCAGTTGATGCCAGACATCGTGCTCAAGACAGTGACAGGAATCAATATAAGAATAGAGCGCAGATGAATGGGACAAGTATAGTACATAGGGATATAGAACTCATCACTGAAGTCGTCTATCCTGACTGAAGTATTCACGTTTTGTTCTAGTCTCTCCACAAAAAAAAAAAATCCCTTAGAATAAAATAGGCATAATCACTTCCTTATATTATAAATCAAAATTGCTGTTCCCAGTGTTCAGCCACTTTACAGAAATGTTGGGATGGAGAAATTGAACTTACACTTCACTATAATAGTTCCTCTGTAGAATTAATAAATATGTACCTAAGAGCTAAAATCATACTGCAGAACAGTAGTTTTACAAGGAGAATGAAAATTAAAATGTTGCTCCATTTGTACAATTACCCAATTCAAAAGTTAAGCCTGGAATTATAATCTTGCGGCTCTAATTCATGGCTTGATGGAATTCTGTATAGTTTCACTGCATTAATTTTGTTGCCACTCCCGGGGTCTATTCCACAAAGATATGGTGCTGTACAGTAGTGGCAAAAAAAAACCGGACTGACCCTTGTAGTTGATTTCAGAGCCTTGTTCACTCCAGAGCACGATAGACTGGTAACTAAGACTTTCGTGGTTCGAATCCTGCCTGTGAAGGAAACTTTTTCTTTGTTCCTTATTCACATTTATTCCCAATATTTTTCCTATATATTTTTTTTCTGGATTAAATTAAATTTGTTGTGGATGATTTGTTTATAGAATGAAAAGAAAATGCCCGGGTTCGTATCTGTATTATTGTTGTACCTCTTTTTCCAGGCCATCTGCTATTTCATTTCCATATACTGTATATTAAAATGTGAGGGTAACCATTGTATACCAATGAAATGATCTTTTTTTAAATGGATCAAATTATTTACAGTATTTCTAAGATTCCTGGATTTTTTAATTTTTTGAAGTTGATGACCGAGCTATTGCTTGTATGGTGTCTCGCGAATCTGACAGAATTACAACTTCCTGAAATTTATTTATTCTGTATAAGAGATTCTGTAAAGCTATGTAGATACTAGCCGTTATTTCTCCATAAAAATTAATAGAATACCTATGGACCACATTATGGTAAAGTGAAAGAAGAGGGCTTGTAACTCCAGCTCCAGCACCTTCTTCAGGTGCTATGAGTGACCCATCTGGAAAGATAAGCAGCCATTCTGTATGTGGATATTTTGAATTGAATGAGTTTATTATTGTTGTGTCAATGTCAGATTTTTTTAAGTTTTGATCTAAATATAAGTTGTGTTTTATTGATTGTTTGTTAAATGGGCTCTTTATTAATATGATATTGGTTATGATTGTGAAACTTATTCTAAAGTTTCCATTTACTTAATATTTTATTGTTATTTTAATACACTGATAAGTTCCTTTCTCCGAGTTTTAATATTGTTAAAAGAAATGCCTATATACAGAAGAAATTTACAATCATAACCAATCTTGAATGATAACCACTCTTTGGCATCGAATTCACACGAAATAATTTGTACATATGAAGAGTGCAGAGGAAAAACAATCAAAGTCACAATGCTCGTAAAGATGATGTCCTCATCTAATTCAGTATATTACTGCAAAATTTATTGCTGTTCCTAATGAAAAAGTAGGAAAAAGTAACTGTATCTGTGGTGATCATTTTCCTTTACCACTGAAAAACACTGAAGTTTGCAGTAATATAATGAATTAGATGATGACATCACCCTTATGAGAATTGTGACTTTGATTGTTTTTCCCCTGTGTGTGTGTGTGTGTGTGTGTGTGTGTGTGTGTGTGTGTGTGTGTGTGTATATATATATATATATACTGGGTGTTCATTTCAAAGTGTGTCATGACGTCACTGTTGTTGGGTCACAGATTTGAAGCGAGTTTCAGCTTATATGTTAGAGAAGTTGCCTATTATTTAAGGCGTTCTTCAATCTGAATTTGAGAACGTGTACGGGGTATAACTTGAACGTCGTAGCAACAGATGGCGGTCTGTACGGTCTGTGTGCTACCATAACCTCTTTCGAACTGTGTTTTGCGCCGGCAAGTCGTACGCAGGGTATTTGTTATCATCGGTTGCGTATGGTAACATTCCACAACACAAATCAAATGCTCCGTGTCCATGTTGACCGTCGAAGCTAATGTCAACAAATACGTAAGTAATCGTCTTAACCCTCTCCCCATATCCTGACAGTACGTATTTCCAAACAGTTCACATTCCTGCCACTACCGGCGTTACCGTACGTATCGGTACGTACTTTTCAGAATGAATGCCGTACTTGGTAGGCAACTTCTCTACCTCATAGGTTATACACCTCTGCGGAAGTGTAGGAAGATTGAATTCTCTAGGCTCATCGGCTAGCCACATGACGGCATACAGCGAGCCATGGCACACTTTGAACTGAACACCCAGTATATATATATATATATATATATATATATATGAAAAGATGACAGGGTATTCGTAGAATCCCTATAATGTTTAAGTTGTTGATGGTTGTATGGTTTTGAAGTTTGTAGGTTATGGTGTGTTTGAAATAAAAGTGTAATTGTAAAGAATCTTTGCTTAATTAATTTCAAATAATCCTAGGTCACCACTTGATGAGAATCATCTTCACATAATCATAAAACAAAGAACCTGAACATAGCTGTCACAATGGTGTATCTGGTAGAGCACTGGACTTGTTCGATCCCCAGTTATAACTTGTGTTGGGCAAGCTCGTGGTCCAGGTAACAACACGGGTTTACTCTGAGAGCTCTGCTCTGGTTCCCCCGTAGCATCCCAACAAACCTTCATAATCATCTCATCTCATCACAGATGTAGTGTAGATCAGCTTCCTGTGGGATAATGTGGGCAACGACTATGATGGTAAATTGGTCTACACAACTGACTTCATATGGGTGAATGACGAACAGTCAAGTACCTGTCATTAGTTAAGAAAAAAAAAAAAAACTTGAACCGTGAAAGAAAATAAATGCAACATTCACTGTTCAAGCCACTAGTAATATCTAGAATGTAATATACGATGATATTTAAATTTCATTTATTTTTCCAATAAGTGATATGTTGCTGGTTGCATCAGCCCACTGTTGCTAAGGAGTAATGACTTGTGGATGATACTGGCTGCTGAACAGCAAGATGCATGTAGAGTATTACAGAAATGGTAACAAACATTCTTCCCGAATATGTGCCCACTTAAACGTTGCACATTAAAAATTAATCTCAATCTTCCATAATTTTTTATGTATAAATTACTTGTAACTTACTAATAATTCACTTGTTTCATATTCTTTTACAAATGAAATACTGTAGTAAAATTTGTGACTGCAATAGATGTACAATACAGACAGTTCCTATGCATACTGGTCACACTCCAACCTTTACCTAACAAAATCTGTTGGGCGATGAGCGATTGTATTCCAGTGTATGGACATCTGTGCAAGCTTTTCTACATGGACTAGTCGCACTCCACCTCTTACTGCTTGACTTCTTCGGGCCACATTCTTCGCACTGCCATCATTAAGCTGACGGAACATTGCTACCTGGGACTGATCTTCATAGGAACTCTCTCTATATTATTATATAGTAAATAGTAAGAGTTTGTAAGCAAGAGCTTGTTACGAAACTCCAACATAAATGAACTCTCACTTTGAGAGAGGAACAGAGGTTGTGTTCGAGAATAAGGTGCACAGGAAAATATTTGGGGCTAAGAGGGTTGAAGTTACAGGAGAGTGGAGAAAGTTACACAACGCAAAACTGCACGGATTGTATTCTTCACCTGACAAAATTAGGAACATTTAATCCAGATGTTTGAGATGGACAGGACATTTAGCACGTATGGGCGAATCCAGAAATGCATATAGAGTGTTAGTTAGAAGACCTGAGGGGAAAAATACCTTTGGGGAGGCCGAGACGTAGATGGGAGGATAATGTTAAAATGGATTTGAGGGAGTGGGATATGATGGTACAGACTGGATTAATCTTGCTCAGGATCGGAACCAATGTTGGGCTTATGTGAGTATAGCAAGAACCTCCGGGTTCTCTGAAAACCATTTGTAAGTAACTAAAAGTTAGTGGTATCTAAGAAACTTCCATATGTAACAACAATTCATGTTAATATGTACAAGTCTATCCCTGTGGAGTAACAGTTAACACGTCTGAACATGAAACAAACTGGCCCGAGTTTAAATGCTGGGTAATTTTCTGCGCTGGATCCTGGAAGCATTTCACTGGCATTTCATCTCACTCAGATGCTAGATAACCATAGCAGTTGATTGTTCAGTCAACAGTCCGAAGACAGGTCTGAACCTCACAAGTGACATCAAGAAGGTACCACTTATGAGGCAGCTAGGCCAGGAGATAATAGGTTAGGGTGACCAGTTCCTTTCCCCCTCCATTGCATACATCGCTTAGACTTCAGATGCATACAAACAATTGTTCTTCCTCTGATACATATCGTCAAGTGAGATGTACTGCCTGATAATAAATGTACATATCAGCCAGAACCTCAATCAGAAATGAGTCTATAATTGATCATAGGTGAGTCATACGCAAAATAATCCACCTTATCACTCCTTACAAATCACATGTTAATGGTTCGGGTCTGCTACAATACAGATAACAGCTCTGATTCCACTATACTGTGACTCCGATTGGTGGTTACTGATTCTGCATGCAGAGAGAAGTCAACGGACATGCATTAAGGTCCGCCATAATTATTTTCTGTATATGGTACATCTATGATAAATATAACAGCGTTTCTCAAAGTGTGGTCCTCGAAGTCTGCTCTTGTGGTCCTTCAAGAAAGGCAGAAGAAAAAATAAAATTCTAACGAATTGCTGAAAATCTCAGAGTTTGGAAATGACACATGGCAATCGCCTTTTACTCTTTCTCTCAGTCAGTACTGACTTCCCACTCTACTCTCAACAACAAAAGAGAGATTTAAAGCACTATGAACGTGGTGTTTCTCGCCATCTTTTCTCTGCACATCTGGCGCCGCCCCTGTAACCCAGCCAGGGTCCACCCAACAGAGGACCGAATCTTTTCATGTATTTATGACTTTCTTAATAGTTTTGCCAACACCCAGTCTGCACATTGAAATGGTCACGTGCTGTATGTCGTACACCAATAATACAACTCTGAGGTCACAATTTGAAACTTATTTTCCAAGTAAATATGACGAATTTTCATGGGTGCGTGATCACTTTCATTGCGATATTGAAACTAACAAACTTTCATTGAGTGAAAGAGAACAGTTAATTTAACTCTCGAATGACATCGGACTTAAAATGAAATTTCAAGCTGAAGGTATGGTTAATTTCTGGACCACATCACAAGTGGAAAGAGAATACAGTGAATTGTACATTGGTGCTTTAGAGATTATAATTCAGTTTGCTTCTACGTATCTGTGAGTAAGGGTTTTCATCACTAACTCTAATAAAAACAAAATAGGCTACCGAAATCGATTCGATGTATGTGACGATCTCTGACTTAAGCTTACCAGCGTACGTCCAAATATACAACTGTGCAAGAATCGGCAGGCTCATTCACCTCGTTAATGTGAGTACCAACATTTATTTATTCTTTTTTTTTTAGTTAATAAGTTAAAGATTATGCAAACTCTAATAGCCTTGAATTATTAAAGAAACAAAAATGAATTTTCTTCTATTAACATTAGCTTAATTAGTTAATACTAATATAAAATTAATTTAGTGTGAGAGAGAGTTTCACACCAAGTCCACAGAAATCCACCGTAAAAGCCAGTAGATGGATTGTACGTGCTGGCCGTGAATGTATGAACGAATAAGTGAATTAGTGTCCAGAGAAACAATAGTTGATATTATTATTTATTGTAAATTAAATTAAATTATAAGGTAAGAAAATACCGAATTATATTAAATTATACCAGGTTATGCAAAATAATTATATAAATAAATAAATAATACCCAAAATGTGTCCTGCCGTTCGCAGAAGAGAACTGCAACAACAATTTCTCAAATATCAGTCATTTTCCTTATGTCCACGAACGAAAGTCAAAGTCAAAGTCCAGATTTTCGGCGACTTCGAAGTAAAGTCACGATTGAAGTTTACGTTCGTCAAAGTGTCTAAACTCTTGGTGTAGCATGTGGATTCTGGCATGACCACATTTGGCTGTTGTGGGAATTGAAGCCTCTTTGGAGTGAACAATGGTTTGTCCGAAGATTGTGTTCCTCAAAGTATGCATCTCATTGCACTGGAGTGGAGCAACAGTAACAAATATAAATGATACTCGGGAGGAAATTAAACTCAGAATAAACATGAAAAATGCCTGTTATTATTAGGTTGAGAAGTTTTTGTCATCATTCAATATAGTAATACAGTTTAAATAATCCACAGAGTAATTTTGCATGTGATGTCAACTTCCGATATGGACATGTGCCCCACTTTTTTCTCTCGTCCTGAATGCATAAAATACCTAATTTTACAATACAACCTACATAATTATAGATTATTATTAGTGGGATTTAACTGACTATTGTCCTCCTAATAGCACATTTTGTTTTAATGCATTATTATAATTCTCATCAAGTGGTGGTCTATGATTATTTTGAAATCACACAATCACAACCACTTAAGCATTCCAAGCAATTACAGCGATTCCACGAATCTCCTGCAATGTTTTTTTTTTTTTTTTTTTTTTTTTTCCGATGAAAGAAGCTTTTCTGTTTGAAAATATCGAAAATTTCACTCGAAATGCTACACCACAGCATAATCGTCTACGAAGCACTCTTGATAGTAGTACTATACCACATATAATATTGAATTTAATTAATTTTAATTAAATAATTCTATTTTAAAATATATTACAAAAAAGATAAATTTGCTTTCGAAGGGAACAAGAGTAAGGTGGTCCGCAGAACTGTTTTGACTTAAAAAAAGTGGTCCCCACTTCAAAAAAGTTTGAGCTATAAACATATGCTTACTATTCCATCAATATTGATCACCATAGTGCACCATAGCATCGTGGTTTAAGACATGTCTAGGCTAGCGTTACAGAATGAGCACTAGCTCGAGTCGTGTGGCGAGAAATTATCCCATGAAATTTTGGCCAGTATATGAGACTGGTGCCCACCCAGCATCGTGATGAATTTGGGGAGCTGCTTGGATGATCGTTCACCTCTTCTGAGGCACGTGGACGTGAGGAAAGTAGTCGGTTGTCGTGCCACGTATTATTTACTTATTCACGTATTCATCACCATCACCATGATACCATGTAAGTTGAATAATGTTTACACTTGTATTTATGCCTCCCAAACGACATTTGCGTTAGTTGGATTGCATAACTAAAAGTATTACTAACTACTAAGCATTCCTGAATGACAAAATTCCAAATTTATACCTGATAGTGGAGATATAACTTCTAAAGAATCTCACAGTAAAAATTCTAAATTCCTGGTACAGGCTTCGCACGTGCACTCGCAAACATTTCTCCTAGTATTAGAAGAATATGACATATGAGAAGGTACTAGGAGATGTAACCTGTAGCCCGTAGTCAGAATTCCATATTCTCTCTGGTCAGAGAAATAAGTCTAAATTTCATATAGTCTTCGGTAAGAGACATATATTGCATAATGTGACCACATTTCTCAGAGTCGAAATTGCGAATAAATGGGTAACTACCGCAGGAAACCCTTCTCGGTAATTTTGCCGGTCAAGTATAAAATATTCTACACGCGGCAACAACTGCTACTTGCTGTCTGTATGTTTCTGCTCTTACAGGGACATCAACCTACGAGCCATGAAAACGCGAATAATCTTATGAATGATAATAAAACTGATTTAACAATGTCATATTATATTATTAATTGCAAGAGTGTCATACCTAACATGCTAGGATTTTTTTATAGGGACTCATTTTTTAATTGAGTTTACTTGATGAAATGCGAGACAAAAAATATTGTTACGTGAGATAGTACCTAATGTATTTTATTACGTCCAGTTATACAATCCTTTGAATGATGAAGCCTACATATGATTTACTTTCTTTAATTCATTCTGTCCTAAGCTTCAATAATATAGTGCACAATAAATTACTGGTGAACATTCTTGCATTGCATTATGCAGAGCATAAATTATATTATTATTGTTGACAATTATTAGCAAGATATGTTCAGACTACACATTTATTATGTGTAAAGTCTGTTTTAAAAAGTCAAAATTACCATTTTTTAGAGTAAAGAGTTGCACTTTACACTACAGATAGAGTTCGACAAGCTCTACTCGCCGCACTTACCAGCTTTGTTCTCGCTACACACATGACGGAGTTATGGCAGCGAGAATATTGGCGGAATAGAGGTTTAATAAAGGCTTGGTACATTTTTCTCGAAAATCAGCTTGTGTTCGGAATTCCCATTTTGATGCTATCGTATCCGATGTGAGACAAGGGGGAATACAACACCGCATCCTGTTCCTCGATATCGCCATTATTTCCGGAGATTAGAGACTGAAACATTTTAAGTAGGCCAAAAAATAAAGTAGGAAAAAGTGCAATGAATTTACTCCATTTTACTAGCGATTACTAGTGAGCATGCGGGGATGCTACAGTTAAAAGGACGGGCCTCTGAGCCGCTTCATTCTCCTTGTGTAGAGAAAATTCTGTTTTGGAAGATCGAAATGACCATTTTTTTTTTATTTTGCCGGCCTCTCCCGTCCAAACGCACGGGGATAGAGAGTTGTCCTTTATACTGAAGATAGAGTTCGAGGAGCTGAATTCAACGCTCTCGTCGGCTTTGTTCTCACTACACGTACTGCGGAGTTATGGGGGCTAGAATGTCGGCGGAGTAGTGGTTTAAACCCTTCCCCTTTTTTTCTCGAAAATCAGAAAGTGTTCGCGATTGCCATTTTGATGCTATCGTGTAAGAAGTAAGTCAAGGGGGAATACAGGGCCGCATCCCGTTCCTCGGTATGGCCATTATTTCCGGAATTAGAGACTGCAATATTTTAGGTAGGCCTAGGCCTACCCAAAAAAATAAGGCTAGAAAAAAGTGCGACGGATTTGCTCGATTTTAGCGGTGATTATGAGTGAACATGCGGGGATGCTACAGTTAAAAGGACGGGACTCTGAGCCGCTTCGTTCTCCTTGTGTAGAGAAAATTCTGTTTTGGAAGGTCGAAATGACCTTTTTTTATTATTATTTTGCCGGCCTCTCCCGTCCAAACGCACGGGGATAGAGAGTTGTCCTCTATACTGAAGATAGAGTTCGAGGAGCTGAATTCAACGCTCTCATCGGCTTTGTTCTCACTACACGTACTGCGGAGTTAATGCTGCTAGAATGTCGGCGGAGTAGTGGTTTAAACCCTTCCCCTTTTTTTCTCGAAAATCAGAAAGTGTTCGCGATTGCCATTTTGATGCTATCATGTAAGAAGTAAGTCAAGGGGGAATACAGGGCCGCATCCCGTTCCTCGGTATGGCCATTATTTCCGGAATTAGAGACTGCAATATTTTAGGTAGGCCTACTCAAAAAATAAGGCTAGAAAAAAGTGCGACGGATTTGCTCGATTTTAGCGGTGATTAATTGTTAGTGGACATGCGAGGATGCTACAGTTAAAAGGACGGGCCTCTGAGCCGCTTCATTCTCCTTGTGTAAAGTCTGTGTGGAAAGTCAAAATTACCATTTGTTAAATCAATATTAGTTTTTAATTTCATTAAAGAAGTAAGAATTGTGCTGAACTGCCATACCCTAAAATGAAGACAATATCTTAAAGTCATTTTTTAGATCATTTTATTGATGTTAGGTCATTTTATAGATTATTTTTTATATATTTTTAGGTAATCAAAATCCTGGTCCTGTTTATAAACTATCCAGTAGTGTTAAAAGTTATAAAATAATTACTTTTAGAATTTCAGATCTCTGCTCATTTCTCAGGATTAGGGAAAACCAGAACATCCATCAAGCATCCCGGCCGAATCTGGCGGGGACTCTGAAAACCGGAACTGTTCCAGCCAAATTGGGACGTCACCAATATGCACCCGTTTGCTGATACACGTCTACATATTAGCAGAACACGATACGCGAAGAGGTATTCGAAGATGTCAACTGTAGTCGGAATTTCACATTCTCTCTGGTCAGAGAACATACTCCATTCCACTTTGTCGCTAATCTACTAGTGAGGGGTTCTTTACCTGGGGTCCATGGACCCCTTGGTAGTCCTTGAATGGGTTTCAAGGGCTCCGTGAAAGCCACATAAAAAATAACATGTATATTATATATATATATATTATTTCTAAGTAAAAATCAAAAGCTTATGTAAAATTGTTTCTCACTTTATTGTCATTTTTATAGGGAATGGTCTAGTCAGGAGGTTTCTTCTTCTACTCTTCAGCTCTTATTTCTTAGTGTGGCAGCATTTTGAATCTTATAAGACGATGTCTAGAGTTCCTCAAGAGCTATTCCGTTTACAGAATCTCAAGACGTGTGCTAATGTTTCGACCTTCTGGCAGCCATGCCTACACCGGGTATCATCAAAAGACTTGCTGGGAACGAAATGAACAGCTGCTGAATTTGCTTCATTTTCAGGCTAGGTATCCATTCACTAGTCGAGAGCACTTTTTTTGTTAGCAATCCAACTGTTGGCGGCTTGAGAAAAAGAAGAGAAACTATGGTATATCCCAGGAATTTGTGGAGTAACTTCACGCATATGGGAGTGGAGTCTATTTGTGCCGGAGTGTATTGCGGGCAGCATCAGCTCGAATCCGCTAAGGGATAAGATGCTCATGGTAGAAGGTAGAGTTTAGATAGAAATTATCCCCTCCTGCAAGCGATAGCTCGCTTCGTTCAAGCAATGCCTCACCCCAGAGCAGTCATTGGCCCTAGTCCTCCCACATACCATTTGCGCAGAGGTCTTGTTTCGTCTTTCTAGGACGGACCATAGTTAAAATGAAACTACTCTTGCTATGTTTAGGGTTGATACCTATTGTAAATAATTAATTAATTAAATGCTCAGAACACTGGATTTTCTTCAATTATATTTCCTAAACGTGTGTGATATTACTAACATTTTTATCTGAAATGTTGATAACTATGCAATTCAATAGACCTATGTAAAACTTACTGGGAGTTCATAGTTGAATCTTCTCTGCGAATAACACATTTTGGTGATGTATGGAGCCAAACAGTCATGTCCAGTTCTAGTCTGAAGATAGCTGCTGCTCTTCTTATTGTAGAATTACTTACTTACTTACTGGCTTTTAAGGAACCCGGAGGTTCATTGCTGCCCTCACATAAGCCCGCCATTGGTCCCTATCCTGAGCAAGATTAATCCATTCTCTATCATTATATCTCATCTCCCTCAAATCCATTTTAATATTATCCTTCCATCTACGTCTCGGCCTCCCCAAAGGTCTTTTTCCCTCTGGCCTCCCAACTAACACTCTATATGCATTTCTGGATTCGCCCATACGTGCTACATGCCCTGCCCATTTCAAACGTCTGGATTTAATGTACCTAATTATGTCAGGTGAAGAATACAATGCGTGCAGTTCTGTGTTGTGTAACTTTCTCCATTCTCCTGTAACTTCATCCCTCTTAGCCCCAAATATTTTCCTAAGAATCTTATTCTCAAACACCCGTAGTCTCTGTTCCTCTCTCAAAGTGAGAGTCCAAGTTTCACAACCATAAAAAACAACCGGTAATATAACTGTTTTATAAATTCTAACTTTCAGATTTTTTGACAGCAGACTGGATGATAAAAGCTTCTCAACCGAATAATAACAGGCATTTCCCATATTTATTCTGTGCAAGAGGTCAAATGACTTTATTGTCAAACGCCTGGCATTAGAAAACAATAACAACATTTCCTCTCTTATTGTAGAATTAGGAATCAAATTTGTATTATTTAATATTTTGCATCAGGATTTATTTTGACTTTCTTAATATTCAATATTGCCTGCTTATAAATTCTATATATTGACAGTTTTGCTGACTTATAATTTCGGATTTTTTTTTTTTTTTTTTTTTTTTCTTTGCCAAAAAGTCTGCAATTTCATTTCCTTCCAATCCACAATGAGGAGGAATCCATTGTAAAGCATCTATTTTTGTCTCTTTTTGTAGAAAATTAATTTAGGTATAGATTTCCCTCATGCTACTTCCATAAGTAAATTTATTCTGTAAACTAAATGCTGTACAGCAGTTCTGTTTCACTATCATAGTATGTAGAGTATTCTCCTAGTATCACGTAAAGACAAAACAGAAAGTTGAAGATTATATATAGTATGGTACTTATATCAATGTACTGAAATGTGGATTGTGGCATTAACCATTTTTTTGGAATTGATGAAGCACTGTAATCTTTCTGTAAAATTTTTACTTCTTGAATAAACATAGAGTTTGTTATTAAATTTCTATTGTGTTGATCGTAACTTCTCTGGTAATTTATCATGTGGCAAACGTATTAATTTCTCAGTCAATATAAGCGCCATTGTCTATAAAATAATGCCATTTTTGTAAATGCTTCGCTGTTACAGTCGGAATTTCATGTTCTCTCTGGTCAGAGAACATTGCACATTTTCTACACATTTGCGTGTATCCTCGAAGAGTATGTATTAAGAGAATATAATATCCGAGAAGGTATTGGAAGGAGCCTATTTCATAAAACTTTACAATTGTAAAAATGTCATTCTGACAAATAACAAATGACGACTCTACAAATTGTCCAATTTCTGTTCCATAAAACATTCCGCCTGTCAGGAAAAATTGTGACAATTTGTAGAATTGTCGTGGCAATTTGTCAGATTACAGTTTCATAAAAATTTTACCATGACAGGCAGAATTTTACAATTTGTCAAGACTTGACAATTCTACACCTCATGTTTCGTATGTCATAGAAAGTTGACAATTTATTGTTCCAGTGGTTGGGCTATATTGTAATTGAGGCTATTGAATATTGAATTTTAGGGGAAATACTTTATTTTAAGTAAGCCATGCTCAATATTAGCAGCAGTAGAGAAAATATTGATTATAGGGAACCACGCAGGACAGAGGCTTTTAAACAAAGGCAAAATCTAAATTACATTTTCAGCTAATTTTTATTCACATAAAAATGTCATATTAGCAAAACATCAACTGAAAATATAATGAGTGAAAAAGGAGATTTGCTGCACAAAACAAAATGTAATTTCAGTATTATTTATGTTCTTACACTGGATGGGAAATGGGGCTAAGTATCACTTAACTGCTGATGTCTATAGCTTATCGAAATGGTCCATTATCAAAATCATTCCATAGCTCTTCATGAGAGCAGCCAATTTGTCAAGAGTTGATGGAATTATTGATATGTCCTTGATAAAAGAAAATGAATGCTTCCTTTGAAAATGAGGCTGCATTTGTTGACAGGAATGTCATTGTTTTCTTAGTCAAATTTAGAATTAAGCGTTTCTCGCTGTTCATAATTCAATTACTAATGATGATTACTAATTTTAACAAATTCAATAATGGCGTGCATTATCCGATCAATTCGTTTACTTTCATAAAAATATAAAATGAATAAGAAGAAATAAATAATTTGCTACTGATCTTACATGTTTACACATATCGGTACTTTATCTGTCACTGTCATGACTGACAATTCACAAATTGTATTTGTCAAAGCAGGTAAGAATTCTCAGAAAACAAATGCAATAATATTCTGATATATTTGTAGAATTGTCAGCTTTATGAAACTGGGCACAGTAAGCTAAATTTCATACATTCAGTCAGTCCTTGGTCAGACAGAAAACATTCGACTTCGCCCCACTTGCTCTTGTTGCACGACTAAACATGACAAAGTATTAGGAGAATATGAGATACGAAGAGGTATTGGGAGGTGTCAACTGTATTTTGAATTCCATGGTCCCTCTGGACAGAGAACATACATTCTATCCATTTTGGTAATTCAAAATCCTGCACATTTTCTTATATGCTCGGAGAATACGTATAAGGAGAATATAATATGCGAGGAGTTATTGGACGGTGTCTCCTGTAGTCGAAATTTCAAATAATTATGCTTTGGTGAAAGAACATACCACATTTCATCCGTTTGCTGTTACACACCGAAGCAGTAGGAGAATATGATATGCGAGGAGATATTGGGAGGAGTTTACTGTTTGTACTACCGAACCCTATAACATAAATAAGAATAGAAGTGAGCCCTAAAAGAAATGGGTCATGGACCTAACCCCGGTAATTCCTCAAATTTTAATAATTACTTCATATTTAGTGCCCTCTCGCCGATCGCGTCCTAATTGAGTCACCATACAGCCAATTGGCTGGTTTCTACATTGAGACAATACATCTAAACTCATCATAATTCAATCGACTCCCTTACCTAAGAGCCAATTGGCTAGTCTTTTATATTGAGATAACTCATCCTGCCCAAGATATTTCCGTGGTTTTTCTAAGGTGCTGATACAAATGTCAGGATGAGCCCTAAGAGAAATGGGCCAAGGACTTACATGCCCTTCCCTATAAGGTCCCCGAAATTTTGCGATAAATTCTCGACATAAATGCCCTGGTTCAGCTACATACTACCCATTACATGAGCGAGGTTACTCGTCTTTATTCTCATTGCGAAAGGACAGAGTACCTTTCGATTTGCAGATTTAGAACTTGCAGCATCTTCCGGCAGCCTTGACTTGCCTTAACCATCGAAAATCACATTTTTTAAAATTAAAATGCTAAATGCATTACATAATACTACAACTAAGTACAATACTTATCTAGTAGCTTCAATTTAATAGTCACTGCTAGGCAAAAATTATTCCAATGAATAATTTTGCTAAAAATCGAAAATCACGTGAACGAGTTTTCTCGACTCCACCTACACTGTGAAAGGACAAGTTCCTTTCAATGTGCAGGCTTATACCTTCCGCCATTTCTTTCTCCGTCCTGCCATCAGTTTTGATCGCATTCACCTCCCTTCGCGTATGTGGTACCTAAGAGGCTATGTCCATTTTCGGCTTTTCCCCTTCAAAATTTTCTAGAGTTCCTTCAGTGGAGCAGCGTACTCTGGAGTGAGACAAGTGGCCAACAGGCTTGGAGTTCACATATTCAGCCCCGATCCCTTTGCGAGGACGCGTTTTACCTTTTAAATTTCTCCTCTTATATCCCCTCTCTTTCAGTTCAATTCAAGATTATTTATTTCCTTTATCGTTTTATTGGGCGTCATATGTGTATGTGCCAATGATTTCAACTAAGACTTGTTTATCTCTAAAGTTCGAAAATGGCACCCTTTTCAAGTCTTCATTTACGTTTCAAAGACTTGAGATTTGGTATACGGACAGTTGTATCCTGGGAGGATACAAATTAGGAGAATAAAATATGTGTGAAAATATATTCGAAAGTGTTTACTGTATTCAAAACTTCATATTATTGTTTGATCACTCATTCGCTATTATGGTTCCGATATGGCGATGATCGTCATGCGAATGTCAGTGATGACCGCTCAGCATTCACGTCAGCCATCAGCCGTGTAGTTTCCTACAGCGAACATCTCCTTGCTATCGAAAGTATATTATGCCATCAGAAAATTTGATAGCATTAAGTTTGGAGGCAAGAAGCAAGAGCTAAATGGTATCAGTGAGATACATTGATGAATATATATCCATGCCAGCTCCATATATAAACATAGAGTAATTGAGCAGCGTTGTCCACCGAGCGATGATCGCAATAGCGAAACCATAGCATGTATTAGGAGAATATAATATATGAGGAGATACTGGGAGTTGTAACCTGTAGTCTGAATTTCATATTCTCTCTGGTCTGAAAACATATTACATTCCATCCATTTAGTATTTACATCAAATACTTTACATATTGAAATTCTACACACTTGATAGCCTATATAAATATAGTCGTATCCTCGGAGAGTACGTGATTTTATTTTGGTATTAGCATAGACGTGTTCTCATCATTCTACATACTCTTTGGTCAGAGATTAATTACAAACAATCGACAAAAATTTTCTCCACTTCTTTAAATATAACTAATGGTATTACCCAAGGATCACTTCTCTCTCCTCTCCCTTTCACATATAAACGATTTTCCCTATTTTACAGATACTTCTGTAGCACTGTTTGCAGATGATGCTGCTATAATTTCTCAACAAGAAAATGCTCACATCCTTGGTACACAAATTCAAACTATTCTTAATGTAATAGACAAATGGTCACAACAGTGGAAACTAGCTCTTAATCCTTTAAAGTGACAAGTCAAAATGTTTAATATTTTCCATGACATGAGAGAAATACAAGGTTTTAACAATGACACACTCAATATTGAGATTCTTGCTAACACTCACAAGGTTCCAGGATCTTTGTTGTGTTAATGGTAAGTGTATACATTAATTAATTTATCCGCGTTGGTTTGATAATGGATACTTATCCATCGTCATAACTCCATGGTAATGCATGGCATTCATTACCGCACTCAGTGTGATGTGTAAATGATTATTGCACTCAGTCAACGATCATATCATGAACGCATTTTAAATAAACGCGGATATAATATTGTATACAACTAATGGGATGAGTATAATTACCGCCCTAGTATAATTACACAACTCGGCTCATGCCTCGTTCTGCAAAACACATTCGAGCAATACCCATGATGCTCATATCTCACTAGTTGCATAAATAACTATTAGATTGCTCTGATATCCTGCACGGTTTAGTAACTCATTGTCTTACAAGAATCTGATTAATCGCTTTTAACTATCACTAATTAATTAATAAATATCCAACCACATTGGAACATATTATGTATGCCTATGTACACATGCAATGGTTTTGTATAAAACTTTTTAAAATTGTGTGTTTTTCTCTTAAAATCCAAGATAAAAAAATTCATCATTAAAATAAATATTTTGCGACATCTCCGTCATTCCTGTCCAATATTTCATCCCTAATGTATGTTTTGAATATGGGTGGTGATTGTGGAAGTGGCAGTGATGGTAGTGGTGGTAATACATTTTTTCCCGAATATACATCGTTACTGTAAGAGTAACTGAATCTCAGATGTTTTCTATAATTATTATATAAATATTAAGGATCCAAAGGTATTAAAAATAGATGATGGAGGCAATATGATAATAAAACAGCAACACTGCTGTACATGAAAATTGGATTAGTGATGCATTTTAAAATCTTCACCTGATTCTCCAACGCCAGGGAGATGGCAGGAAGAAACCCAAGACACCACAACCTGTAAAATAAAGAAATTTAATTTCTGTCCATTAATGCTTACTTGCTATCAGTCTACTTACTTTGTTCTTATAAGAATGTTTTTTTTTTCAACATGAGAATAAATGAGATCAGGAAAGCTTGAATGTTTAGTTGGTTAGTAATGCATGTCTTATTGGATCACTTACACGAAACCCACAATGAACTAAGCAAATATGTTGTCTACAGTGCTTAATTTTGACATAGTGAGAAATGGCTGAAAATTTTGCTTCTTGCTTTTTATTTTCTTGAATAACAACAAAACTAAATAAAGAACAAGTGGTAAGTAATATCAGTAAAAAAATTATTAATTATTAATAGTTATTATTATTATTATTATTATTATTATTATTATTATTATTATTATTATTATTATTATTATTAACTCGGGACAAAATTAAACACAGAAAAAATATGTGAAATGCCTGTTATTATTCGGTTGAGAAGCTCTTAGCATCCAGTCTGCTGTCAAAAAATCTGAAAGTTAGAATTTATAAAACAGTTATATTACCGGTTGTTCTTTATGGTTGTGAAACTTGGACTCTTACTTTGAGAGAGGAACATAGGTTAAGGGTGTTTGAGAATAAGGTGCTTCGGAAAATATTTGGGGCTAAGAGGGATGAAGTACAGGAGAATGGAGAAAGTTACACAACACAGAACTGCACACATTGTATTCTTCACTTGACATAATTAGGGACATTAAATCCAGACGTTTGAGATGGGCAGGGCATGTAGCACCTATGGGCGAATCTAGAAATGCATATTTTTTTTTTTTATCCAATGCCACCAGGTTGTCTTTTCGACATTTCTGGTCTTCTCTCCTGAGGTTGGGGCGCCTGGAAGGCAAAGTTACATTACCCCGATGATGTGATAGGATGATTATGATAATGAGGTGCCAGGAGAGGTCTTAAATCTAAACTTAACCTAAATTCCAGACCATGGACGAACACAGGAATAATCCCCTTTAAGGAAAAATTCCTGTGCTCTAACCGGGAATCGAACCCGGGACCTCATGAACTATAGCCAGAAGCTCTGACCACTAGACCATGAGGCTGAAATTCATATAGAGTGTTAGTTGGGAGCCAGAAGGAAAAAGACCTTTGGGGAGGCCGAGACATAGATGGGAAGATAATATTAAAATGTATTTGAGGGAGGTGGATATGATAATAGAGACTGGATTAATCTTGCTCAGGGTAGGGACCTATAGCAGGCTTATGGGAGGGAGGCAATGAACCTTCGGGTTCCTTAAAAGCCAGTAAGTAAGTATTATTATTAACTATTATTAATAGTTGCAGTACAAAAACGGGCAATTTACTTTCATGGCTGAGAAATTACTTATAGTCATGGATTTGTTTTTCGCTTCTTCATCACTCCAGGAACCACAAACCTTATAACCTCCCTATCCTCACCGTGAATAATCTTGTTGAATCTCGATTGCTATGAAATATTGCTTACAGTATGTCTTCAAGGCAATAATGGGCATACCGATAACTAATTTTGTGACCACACAAAACAAATATATTTCCTTAGACTAGTACAAAGGGTGCAGACGCTTCCACTAGGACTGATCTCTCCTCTAGATCTTTTAACCACCACAGTAACTCGGGGCATAATATAAGAGAAACAACGTCCATACTGGAAGTAGGATTTTCTAATGTTATTGTTGTTACTGAAGCATGTGGTGAATTCCACCGGCTGTAGACATATTTCTCCTGTTGCGTTAGCTACTCCTGACTTACCTATGAGCACACCACCCAGAGCTATGAACACGAGAATGCAGTTAACTTCCAGCAGAATCCCCAGGATGATGCTGCTCACCACTGTGCCCACTCGTCCCATCAGCATGGACATGCAAACAGCCATGGCTCTATAAGAATATCAATCCTGCGCTTACTGCAACGTCGTGGTGAAACAACAGAAACATACTTGTTCTAAAATTATGGTTGCCCATGTTATAAAAGAAAGCTGGGACTTTGCAAAATTATTAACAGAGGATTTTGTAAAATTTGACAGAAGTTTTTGTACTATACTATCACTGTTGTAGGGTTGCCATATATTCCAGAAAACTGAGAAAATTTGGATTACAATAATGATATACTTAGTAGAATAAGAAATCTCTAATGTTGCAACTGTACAATAAAACAATGTTAGCCGCAATATATATTCTCATTTTTTGTCGATAATTCAGCCCAGTCAGCAACATACATTTGAGACACCAGGTTCCAAAATCCGTCTAATCCACTTTTAGACGAAACTGAGTTAGCATCTACGACTTCTAATCCACTAGTGTGTGGATTCCAAAACCCATCTTGTTCATATTGTTTCCATTAACCATCTCATTCTAATGTAACCATATTGGATTTACTGTAGATGATGCTCTTCATCCATTCGTATTTTGTTTAAAAGAAGAATTTGTCAATAATAACCATAACAGAGAATTCTGTAGGATCAAAAATTAATATCATCTTATAGAAGAATTTGACTGGTATTTAAAAATTTATGAACATAATCCGATATTGCAATAGAGCAGTATGAAAGGTACTATTATATTTTTTAAAGCTAATCAGCACTGCAACAATTACAACATAGAACTTCGGTTGCTTGTCATACAAGGTGATATCTGCCTGCATGCTAAGTTTTCTTGATGCTTTATTGTTGTTGTTTTCTAATGCCAGGCGCTTGACAATAAAGTCATTTGACCTCTTGCACTTCAATATTTTTCAAAGATATTATCATGACCAGCCACTGAAGCACAGATTTTGAGGTGTTCCGAATCCATTTCTTGATGCTTTATTGTAGTTTAATAATTCAAATTTTAAAGACAGCACCATCAATTTCATGTGTTCTATTCATATTTTACATTCAGCTCAAGAGATATTTCTTTTCATTTAATTATTTTTTTCTATTTTTATTATTAGACTAATGACTTACAATATTTATATTCATATTCATATTATTTATGATTTCATAATAATGAAATTTCATTACTTTTTCAGTACCGGTAATGTAACTAATATTTTTCATCTTAATAGACCTATTTTCTAAGACTCAGAAAGAAACAGACCGCTATACTGGAGAATTAGCACGGTCACTTTGAACCGTGCCGTTACGTTTACCACCAAATTTAAGTAAATACACAATGTCACCAACATAAGAACATGACGTTGGTGTGTGGCGTAGTTGGCGGGAGAAATTTTTTCTCTCTCTGTCTACCTCCTTCGTTCTGAATATTATTGAGAGATAGCACCACTGTTCGCGACAATGTGTATTTGCGTAAATATTGCGAGTAAATTATGACGAGTGCCTTAGATGAGAGGCTCGGGACAGTAACAGTTTTGCTGTAGCGCATGCGCGGACCTCTCATGCAGTGGGAGCGTGATCCTTACTTGAATTTATTTTTGCGTGTACTTGCAGATTAAATGATTGAGATCCCTTCTTGCTCCGGTTACAGGCCTTGCATTTACGAAGGTTATGTTATGTTAGGTTAGCTTAGATTAGATTAGCTTAGCTTAGCTTAGGTTAGGTTAGATTAGCTTTGGTTAGGTTAGCTTAGCTTTGGTTAGGTTAGGTTAGCTTTGGTTAGGTTAGCTTGATTTGATTCGTCCATGTAGTAGTTAAAATTATATAATATGACAGTTTTTGATTCGTAATATTGTTAAAAAATAATAGGCCTATAATGAAAGCGGTGAATAATTTCATGGTCCTTAAATTTTTTTTCGTAAAAGGCTAGGTATTTTTCTATAGAGCCAGAAATAAAACAGCAACGCCGTCATAATTACGTATTGGCGAACATTAACCGGAAATTTACTTTCCGTCATTTTAATTGTATTCCGTGAAACACACCTTTTTTCCTGTTAATTTCCTTGTGATAACCTAGTTTATTATCTTATTACATCTTTATTTTCTTTTAATGCATTCAAAAAACTACCGTTGTACTACATAAAACTTTGAACTTGACTAATGGAGTGAATTATTTAAGAATATAGTCGCGAATTTGACTACCACCATTTCGATTATATTTTGTTTGATACGGCTTGGTACGGCCCGGTGACTAGTGGCCAGCGAGTAGAGTCGACTATTGATATTGGTCTGCCGTGCGTATTATCCAGTTGTTCCAAACAGACATAAAAAGCTTCTTTTGAAGAGAGAAGGCCAATTATTTCTTTTGATTCCAAATACCCTCAAAGCCCTGATTTGCAGTTCCAGAAACCAGATTTTTCAGTGTACGATTCCGCTCAACATCTTATCCAAAATATTACGCCTCATTTTGTTATCATCCTTAAAGTTTGAAGAATGAACTTTGCAGACTAATTTTCTTATTTTTTATTTATACAGGTTTAAGTAGATTATCAAAATATACATTACAAAAATTCTTTTTGTGATTTATGGAAAATCATAGAAACTGGATAAGAAGGATTTTGGCCCTGACCTGTCACATATATATAAATTTTTTTAGATTGAAAACTCAAAAAAGTTTCATATCCATTGTTCATGAATTAAAACAGAAAATCAATATCCCGAATTTAAAAGAAAACTTACAAATTAAACCAAACCCTTTAACTCTATTAAATATAGAATATAATCTAAATTTAACAGAAGAAATACTGAAATCAGAAGTAAACACTGAAATACTGAAACAATTGTCTTTAGAGACAATTAATATTAGGTACCCTCCGCAAAACTGGCTTCATTTATACACTGACGGATCCTTGATCTCCAGAGAACAAGGTGCCGGTGCAGGTGTTACGTGCTGTCTCTTCTCACTTTATAGATCTCTTGGATATGGAACAACAAGTTTTGATGGTGAAATCATTGCAATAAGGGAAAGTCTCAGGAATCTTCTATGCCACATCAATAAATTTAGGAATGCAGTTATGTCAGACTCCAAAGCAGCTATTCTATCAATCGTCTCTAAACACACACCTTCATCTCAAACAGCAGAAATAACTAAAATGCTCTCTCAATTAATATCACTCAATAAAAGAATTGTATTCCCATTGTGGAATCCTGGGAAATGAGAATGCGGATGCTTTAGCAAAGAAGGGCAGCACTGCTACTTACAGACCTGTTACTAAATCTACGTATTACTCTGTGAAAAGATTTATTAAATCTACATACTTAGACTTCAACAAACAAAATTTAATAACACAATTCCAAGGGAAAAAATGGAACTCTCTGCATCAAAATCCACAGTTAATTCCCGATTTACCACGAAAATCGTCTGTAGCTGCATTTAGATTGGCAACAGGCCATGATTGTTTGGCCAAACACCTGCATAGAATTGGAATATATCAGTCCCCTAACTGTCCATTGTGCAACTCAAACCAAGAAATGGATTCGGAACATCTCAAAATCTGTGCTTCAGTGGCTGGTCATGATAATATCTTTGAAAAATACTGGAGTGCAAGAGGTCAAATGACTTCATTGTCAAATGCCTGGCATTAGAAAACAACAACACAACAACAACATATATAAATTTTTTAAATTATGGTTTATTTAACGATGCTCGCAACTGCAGAGGTTATATCAGCATCGCCGGTGTGCTGGAATTTTGTCCCGCAGGAGTTCTTTTACATGCCAGTAAATCTACTGACATGAGCCTGTCACATTTAAACATACTTAAATGCCATCGACCTCTCGGCCGGGATCGAACTTGCAACCTTGAGTATAGAAGGCCAGCACTATATATATATTATATACCGTATATATATATATATATATATATATATATTATATACCGTATATATATATATATATATATATATATATATGTATTCGTCCAGTTTTGTGAAAAAATTATAGTGACAGGAATTTACAAAAATATGCATAAAGTACTTGCAAATCATTCATAGAGTACCGGCACTATAAAATCATACGTAGGATGCTGCTATAATCATGAAGAATCTTTACAAAATTATACATGGCTATTATATTATTATTCTTAGTCATTCTGTATAGTGTCAATGTATGCTTAACTCATTGTACACGTTATCCGAGTTATTTTGTGTAATTCGACTCTACGTCGTCATTAAAATCGTTGCTTTACTCAGTCATTTTTATATAATGTCAATGTAAGTGTAATTCATTGTAATCGTTATTTTTAGTTATTATATAATTACACTTTTAATCTACTAATAATTTATAATTTTAAGATTTCATGTAATTTTAAGATCTTGACACTGTTAGAAACTTGTATACAAATCTATTGACAACTAATAAATGAATACTAAATACTGAAATACATTCTGCAAAGTCATACCTAGGACACTACAAAGCCATTCCAATCTTCAACAGAGGAAATTCTCTTCAAAATATGTGACTGGTTCTCAGTCAATAAATTAGTATTAAATTGTAACAAAACTAACATAATTCAATTTAAATTCTGTCCAAATTCAACCTCGCAAATTTCAAGCGGAATAATTAACAATAGATACCTAATAGAAACAACAACAACCAAATTTCTTGGCTTAAAAATCGATAATGTGTTAAATTGGAAAAATCATAAAGAAATTATCCCCCAAACTAAATTCAGCATGTTTTGCTATTAGATCTATGCAAAAGATAGTACATATCATTACCTTAAAAACAATATACTTTGCATACTTCCACTCGGTAATGAGTTTTGGAATAATATTCTGGGGAAATTCCACAGATAGTAACAGTATATTCCTATTACAAAAAAGAGTACTGGTAATTAGAATATAATAGGTGACAAATCTAGGGAATCGTGTAGGCTATTTTAAAAAAAACTACAAATAATGCCCATGGCTTGTCAGTATATTTTTTCATTAATAATCTTCCTCGTATGTAATCGTGAAAACTTTGTAACTAATTCAACAGTTGATAGCATAAATACACATCAAAAAAATTACTTTCATACTCTATCTTGCTATAAAAAAGGAGTGCGTTATATGACAGTAAAATTTTTAATACCCTCCCTATCGACATAAAAAATTAAACTCAAAACATAAGATTATTTAGGGCCAAATTAAAGAAGTACAGGTACCTAATTTCTCACGCCTTTCTATTCTGTAGGTGAATTCATGACATTCAATAACGCTTCATGAAATTGATACTAAAACTTTGTTTTGTACTAGTAGACTATATTGTAAACCTCGTCTGTATATATTTCATCTAGACTGTGACTATAAATTAAGACTTTATAATAGTATTAAGTTTTCTAACTTGTTCCATATTCTAGCTGTGAAGCAATGTATGAATATTATGGAATCTTAATAAATACAATACAATTCGTACAGGATTTTGCAAATGAATTCACAAAATTGTACGACTCCTATGCAAAATCTTTACAGAAGTTTCTGCAATATCTTTTACAGAAAGATATTAAAATCATTCACTATAATTCAGAACAGAAAATAAAAATAAATGAGACGAAAATACACAATAATTCACAAGCGGGTTTTCAAACCATTAAGGGACTTGATTCAACTATCAGCACACTGATATAGCCCACTCTATAAGGGGCATACCGCGAACTCCTGCAGTACCTGAGATGTGTGGGGAAGATGTCCACGAGAATACTGTTCAGCACAGTCGGGCTGGTAAGAGTGAGACCTTCAAGAATGCTCGACAGAATCAGCACGCCTGTGGCTGACTGGGCAAACAGCAGTGCCACTCCAGACAGTCCGGAGACTATCATGCAAGTCACTGTCAACATACGTAAATATCTCTAACATTACCCTGCTTGTCTTGAGCAGATAAAGATTTTGTAATCAGCATTACATCGA
The DNA here is from genome assembly GCF_040183065.1 of Periplaneta americana. Taxonomy (NCBI): domain Eukaryota; kingdom Metazoa; phylum Arthropoda; class Insecta; order Blattodea; family Blattidae; genus Periplaneta; species Periplaneta americana. The sequence continues at coordinate 53,459,474 of NC_091131.1, read as the reverse complement.
CGAGGAAACCTGTTCTCAAATTGTACACATAGTTACTGTATACCTCCAGAGCAGACAGAAAAATATATTTTTAAATTAACCACCCATATTAATTGTAATTAAAACTTGAATAAAAGATAATGGAAGAAACTGAGTAGCCCAGCCTTGAGTAGTCTGCTGGTACAGAGCATTGAGCACATAAGCTTGCCTGGTTTACTACATAATAAGATGGAGATTTCTTTCACCTCCGCATATTTATAGTTCATTACAGTGAAGAGTGCAAATACGTATTCAAAATATGTTTCTGAATCCTGTAAACGTTCTGTTATTCATGACAAACTATTTTCGTGGAAAAAATATTTCTTTCTGAGACAAGTGAAATCAATAAGGAAGAGACACAATTGGCAGAGTGTTATAATAAAGCTTACAGAGGATCATCTTTTAGGAAGGAATATCTCTGTTGAAATGTCTCCAGATGTTCAAGATGTAGAATCACCTGATGTACAAAGTGATGTGAGCACCTTTCTGAGGAAATGGTTACCTAGTTCTCTCCAGACAATGTCTTATCGGTGGAATCTAATGACACTGTAAGTGAATTGCTATATTATATAGTCATCTGCTTTAAGCTACGAACCAAACCAACAGAAAAAAAGAGTAAATATCATCAGAAGATAGCTGGGACACCCCATGAAGAGATGGGAAGAAAATTTCTGTAGACAGTAACAGTTCTTTTAGAACTACAACTTGTTAGGATGATGACGACGACGATGACGACGATGATGATGATGGTATCAGCAATGATTATTAAGTAGAAGAGTTTTGTCTTGTCCTGTGCCACAGTGCAATGGTCTAAGGCATCATGCCTGGATTCACGTTACAGAATGAGAACTGGTTCGAGTCCTCATTCAGGAAGAAATTTTCTCATGAAATTTCAACCTGTGTATGGAAAGGGTGCCCACCCAGCATCGTGATAAATTTGAAGAGCTACACTAGGTAGTGAAATCTGGTTACAAAAACCAGCTACAATGGCTGGGAGGATCATCGTGGTGACCACACATTATCTCCGTACTAGTTGAATGATCGTTCACCTCTACTGAGTCATGTGGACGTGAGGCCAGCGGTTGGCTAATTGGTCCTGGCCCTTAATGGACTGTCGCACCACGAATTACAAAATTTTATCTGAATGAAGGTGAGTAAAAGATATATTTGTTAGCCATAGTTTGTGAAAGATTTTCTGTTAATTGTGTCTGAACAATAGCTTTACCTACGGAAAATATAGTTACAGAATATAGAAAATACACTTTTATCTCCCTTAGAAATTAATTATTCTAAGCTGGGTTTAAACTTGCAACCCCAGACCTAATGGCAAGCATCTGAGGATGACTTAAAACATAAATATCGGTATATCAAAACTAATAGAAAAGTAATAAACAGGGAACGGATTTATATGGACTAAAAATATATGAAATATGTAAATATATATGTAGTTATTTTTACTAAAATATGGAATTAAATATGGATTTTTACCAAAATATGGAATTAAATATGGACTTAAAATTATAAAAAAATGACTATGTACGTTAAATATTGGTACATTTTAATCAAACTAAACAAAAAATATAATGGACGTACCTTATCTTCCAATGTAGTTTCAACAAAACACAATTTTTATTGTCTGTTACCATAACAATAGGTTACAAACATTTCTTTCAAGTGCTGAAAAGTGAATCTTCTTCTATTGTCTCTGAGGATAGATTTATACTGACTAAAAGAGCGTTCGACGTCACAAGAAGTAACTGGTACATAATTCAATTTCACAATGTCTGCTGGGGATAAGTCCAAGTTAATCTTCACTGTTGATTCACCACTCATCACAGCAACAACCTTTTGTAGTTCTTCATATCCAGGGTTTTTTGAAAGTACAGTGTCCACCTTAGCTCTTACTGCATCTGCAACTTTACCTCTACCACGATTCAGTTGTTCCACAGTACTATTTATAATTTCAAAACTTTCAGATAGTGAAAGGTGCCTATTTTGGAGACTTTTGAGCGTTTTTATGATGCATGAAAATGTATGCTGAATGTGAGCTAAGTCATTCTTCACACTTATGTCACAGGTAACTGTTTTCGCAGTATCAATTGAGACTGCATCTTCAGAGTCCAATGCAAGGAGAACATTGTTAATAGAGTCTATATGTTCGGCATAATATTCAACTGCTTCTAGCCATGTACCCCATCTAGTTAAAATTGGCTTTGGTGGCAATGGAATTTCAGGGTACATTTCTTTCAACACGTTAACTCTACTGGGAGCTTTGAGAAATACTTTTTTCACTGATGAAATCAACAAATCTACTTTAGGGAAATTGTCTCTGACCACTTCTGCCACACGATGAAATGCATGCGCCACACAAGTAAAATGAGTCAATTTAGGATATACAACAGATAATGCTTGTCCAGCTTTGACCATATAAGGGGCAGCATCGCTAATAAAGAATAACACATTATCGTACATAATACCCTTTGGCCACAGGATACCCATAGCTTCGTTGAACAGTTTAACTATAGTTTTGTTATTGCACTTTTCTAGAACATCACAATGTAAAAGAATTCGTTCAGAATATTGTTCACTTAACAAACCGATAACTACATTACCAACAAGTCTACCTTCTTTGTCGGGAGTCTCATCAATGGAAACCCAAATTGAACTATCTTTAATTTCATCTCTTATCTTCTGTATTGTCTCATCGTAGATGGATGGAGCATACGTCTTCCTAAGTGTTGACTCATCCGGGATTGTATGTTGAGTATATTTTTCAAGGAATTCCCTGAAGACCTTATTCTTTAGTTTGTAGAGAGGAATATCAGCAGAGATGAGAGAACGGCACAGGTCGATGTTAAACTCAGATCTTACATTCGATGTTGTTGGTTGTGTTAAAAACAATTGTCTCTGCTTGGAATTTAGTTGTTTGTTGGCCTGATGTTTACTAGTTGTAATGTGTTGTTGCACCAGGAACTTTTGTGTAGATGATACTGCACACTGACACAAATTACAAAATAATATTTTATTGTCAGTTGATAAACCATCTTCTTTAAATTCTGAAATGTAACTTGTTAGTTTTGATTTTAAATTGACTGAATGACGTACTTTTGGCATATTTACCGTCTTTATAGTATGATTTACAAAACTGAACCTATGTGTACTCTGACTGGCATTTAACTGTTGAGCTGCACAACTGAAGTCTGTTAAAAATTTTAAATTAAATTAATACAGTTTTGTAACTTACTTTCCCATTGTTGATAGGACTGCTAATTTTCAAATAACTCTGATGTTAAAGGGATTACTGAACATGTGTTTAAATCTCTATTGTTGAAATGTATTTTTAAAAGTTAATGGAATTTTGTTTTGTTTTATTGTTAAACCTAATATAATATGGACTGTTTTATATGAAATATGGAAAATATATGGAAATTAACGAAAATATGTACTAAACTCTAAAATATGGAAAAATATGGAAAATAAAAGTAGGATTTTTCAACCCTACACATTGTGAAACATAAAGATAATGCAAAATATAAATTATATTAGCTTTATAAGTAAATATGTATTTACATATAAATCCTTTCCCTGGTAATAAATATGAATATTAAAGCATAGGAAGATGTTTAGTAAAACCTAACAGTTCCTTACCTAGAATATTCTTCTTCCCCATACGAGTAATGAGGAACACACACGCGATGTTGGCAATGGCTGAGGAGCCTCCTATGATGAGACTCTTCATAAAAACTGTGGAGGCAACTTCTGATGAGCATGTTCCATTCAGAGGCAGGGATTCTGTCCCTGGCGGGCTGAGAGAGACATTGATCACTGTCATGTTGGATTCGAAAGCCTCTGTATGAGTTGTGATATTGCCTGCAAGTGTGGAGATTGCCTCACACACAGTGGCCGACACCCCAGGATGAATGTCTGCATAGTCTGCCAAACGGTTGAACATCTCTGGCAGCCATAGCAAGAAGCCATTGAAGCTGAAAACAAATTAAGATAACTGTGAGAAAAAAGCAAGACAAATTTAGTGATAAAATATACAAACTGATATTATACCAGTGACAGTTGTAATGCCCAGAACTACCAACTTGGCCTCATTCTGAGGTGGTATAAGACTGTTCAGAGAGATGGGTAGTGTATAAAAAAATAGCGTTTTAAACAATATGATACATTTCCATTAAAGTGATTATAAGCATTTACCCACCAAAAATCTCGCACAATAATCCCAGGATCAACACTGGTACCAGTACCATTAGTGAAGTCCTCAGCTAACAGCATAGCCTACCAGATGACAGTAATATAAAAATGAGAAGAGAGAAATGGAGCATTACATGTGCAAAGACTGGGTGGCTTCATAAGGTGAGTAACATAAAGTTACCTAGGTATACCTAGCAAATATTCCGAACATGAGAGAGCATCCCAGAAGTGTGTTGATCAGATGAGGTGGAAGAAACAAAGGCTTCGTCTGCGACCACATCAGTCGTAATATTCCCGTCAGTGAACGAAGATTGTGTTTATAGTTCGTGTCTTCTTCTAGCCTGAGCTCTATTTTCAGTGATTTCACCTGCAAGAAAGAAGTTATAAGTATTTAATTTCAAATAAAAGTTATGACCAATGGAACACAAGACCCTATTCAAATTCAACAATCACCACTTGAGTATGTGCAGCAGTACGTGTATCTCGGGCAAAGCATCTCCCTAAACAAGAACACAGAGAATGAAATCAAACGCAGAATAGGACTGTCATGGAACAAATTTTGGTCGCTCAAATTCCTACTCATGGACAAACGGCAAAAAGCAAGCAAGGTTTGTCAAAGGAGAATGGAAAGGAAGATCCTAAATGTTTCACTAAGAGACAGACTTAGAAACGAGGAAATAAGAAGAAGGACAAAAATGCGCGATGTGGTAGAAAGGGCAGAAAACCTAAAATGGAAATGGGGCGGCCACATAGCACGTATGGATCACCAGAAATGGACAAATCACACCACAATGTAGGACCGGAGAGAAGGACGATGGCACGTGAGACGACAAAAACCAGATGGGCGGACTACTTCAGAACCAAAGCTGGAAGTCAATGGTCGAGAGTGGCACGAGACAGAGAAGTATGGAGGCAGCTGGCACCAAACATGAATCAACAAGCACCAGATAGGACAGAAAGTCAACGACAGTGAGTGTAACTCGTGTGAAGTGATATGAGGAAGTTTGGGGGATGAGTATAGTAGAAATGATCGAAGAGGGAAGTCAGGAACAGTGAAACGAAGAAATATCAGTAATATGACCAAGCTCCCAAGGACTCGCTCACCTTAGGAGCCTACTTATGAGCAATTCCCTGTGACAACAGGAGGCCCTTGCCCTTGCGGGATGTGTGCGGGCTAAATTTATTATATTATTATAAATTTATAATTTCAAATAACATTGTATCAAAAATTATAGTTCAGTCTCATTACTCCAGTATTGTAATGTGACAAAACACGTCTATAAGTATCTCTGGTACCGAAATTTATCTGATTTGTCTGCGAATGAACTATATTATCCTTAAGTGATCGAAAAATTCTGCTTGTATTCAATACACGTGAGTTAATGTATTTTTTCACATAAAGCCCCACTCTGAGTAATTCCTCCCCTATTCAAATATTGAAATTAAATTAAATATTGCTTATTTCACTTCCCTCCAACGACAATGAAATTCCCTTCAACCAGTTTGTGACGGAAAGTTTTCTAGGTCATTTGTTTCGCATAATATAAATTTTCAAATGTGAAGGCTCGGGCCAACCATCTCCTAATAATAGACCTGCACTTCATCCGTCAAAGTTGTGCTATCTTTTTCCATTTTTGTCTCTATCTTCACTGCAAGTACACAGTTACAAGTCGTCCATACCGACAATGTGTGAGTGGATAATCCACGCGTGGGGACTGATCACCGAGGAAGTTATTAAGAAAAGCTTAAAAAAATTGGAATTTCCTGTGCCATTGATGGGTCCGAGGATGAATTGTGAAAATGAACGAGATGAAAGTGATTACAACAGAGTGTAGGACAGAGAAGGGGAGATTTACGTTTATAAGCATTTAAACTATTTTACACATCCCTTGAGAAAATACTGATGTTTTTGGGCCAAAATTTTCAGGGAGGAAAGTTGGGAATTATGTGATTGTATTGTATTATATTTATTAACATTCCATGGTATTCATACATTGCTTCACAGCTAGAATATGGAACAAGTCAAAAAACTTAATACTATTATAAAGTCTTAATTTATAGTCACAGTCTAGATGAAATATATACATACGAGGTTTACAATATAATCTAATAGTACAACACAAAGTTTTAGTATCAATAATAATATAATGTACGGTACGGTGACAATATACGGTACAATGCTTTTTATTTCTGCTTGCAGTTGCGAGCATGTGAGAACTCTATTGGCCCAAACCTGTCCCAAAACTGGTTTTATTGAATGATAAACTTCCCCAATAATATTTCTACTCGTACAACTTTGATCAATAACTGCATATCACAATTTTATCCTTCTGCAGTCACATATTTCTGACATTTTTAATGAAATTTGCATTCACTCACAGAAGTTCTCCATCCAAAATTTTTGTAATATTTGTCATTCTTCCTGATATTTTCTTTAAGTTCCTCTACAGTATGTGAGTTACTCTTGTAGATTTTATTTTATATGGTTCCTCAGAGATAATACTGTAGTTCCATAATCTATCTCTATATGAAATGTCATTCACTGCCTTCCTGTACAAGTACTAGTTCTGGAGGTTGGCTGTCCCCTTTCCATAATATAGAAATTATTTATAAGACGTCTATGGAATATACCCTTCATACAGAAACATTTTTGGTCTTCATTGGGTATCTCAAAACGTGGCATTTGTTCACTTTCTAAAGCTTTATCCTCTCACATATCTTCTCTTAACAGAGGAAAAACTGATTCCAGTGGCGGTTTATTGCTGCTTTCTCAATTTACTTTTCTCTTGTACTATGCAGAGTCGTGATAATTTTATTTCATAAACGTATACACAATTTCCCTGACCTATGCACCACTTTCTCATTCAATTTTCTCTGTGCTGATGACATGTCTAGACTAGAGATTACACAATGCTACAGTGAAGAGTGATCCACGAGTAAATACCACGATGACAATAGGCTCATTTACTCAACACCTCTCCCCATTAAGTTACGTGTTAGGATTAGCACCAGTCTTCATGTCTGCGCATATTGGCATTGGGTTCACGTCATTTGAATTTCTTTCTACATTGTCTGGTTTTCTCTATAACCAAGCTGCTCTAGAGCTCTAGCAAGCTACTTCCTACCTTATCTAGAATAATTGTCCTGCGTTGTAGCTGTGAGGTCTGAGCAATGCTTTGGACTGGTGATACAGAATACGTGTTGATTTGAATCTTTATAGGAGAAGAAATGTTCATATGAAATTCAGCTAATATGTGGGGCTGATGCTTACTGAATATTGTAATAAGAAAATGAGAACTTACAGTAACTAGCATACTCTGATCTACCAAATCAGTTTGAATGGTTTGGGGAAGGGGAGTCAACGTGCTGACCATATGTTACCAGTATCTCCATACTGTTTCAGATGACTGTCTATTTGTATTGTATGTGTACTATTTGCACCACGGATTATTTAGAAATTTTATAAAGAAAAACCTCATACAATTGGCAAAGTACAACAAAGTAACTCTGCATGGTTGCAGGTTATAGAAGCATAACTGGCAATCAGAATATGAATTCCTTAGCAAGAATGAGACCGAAAAAAATTTACTAAATCAAAATTTACTAAACCAATTTCGAATGGTAGATCTTTTCAACTGATCTAATCCTTCCGGCTATACTATGCCTTGGTTCTGTTTAGCCTCTAACAGAAATGAGGACCAGGGAGCGTTCCTTGGAAGTAAAGGTGGCAAGTACATAGAACTGACATCCCTACTGTTACTAATGCCAATTGACTGTAAAGGTGGGGGCATTAACTCTCACCACCCTGGACCTCTATGGCCTGTAATAAAGGTAGCTTTTTACAAGAAACAAACGAATATACTAAGCATTATGCACAATTCGTAGTAGATACTAAGCATGAATTAGATGATACAACCTTTCGCTAAGCATAATGAAGTCACTAGCATAATCTAGGAAATAACAGGAGTGTCTCATGCTGTGAGGCTGTGCTCAAGTGTGGGTTCGAATTCCTTATGGTTTGATCACATGCTTAGTTTATCCCCGAATCTCTGGTAATCTCATGACGAGTACCGGACTCATCTCGCCAAAGTACTATAATATTATTACCAAATTCTTTAACGCTAGATAACCACGCAGTTGAAACAACGCGCTAAATAACTGATACCGGATACAAAATGTAAATGTTTAAACTATACTTATACTACACAAAGCCGCTTTATGTAGCAAACCATAGCACATATTACAAACACTCACCACTTACTACGTTTTTATACATACTATTTAATGTCTACAATGAAAAGCACACAAGGTAAACGGGTAAATAGAAGGAAGGAAGGAAGAAAGAATAAAAGGAATAAAAAGGTAAGAAAGAGGAAACGGAAGAAAAAGAGAACTTCGAAGAAAGGAAGCAAGACAAAGATAAAGAAGAAATGAAATAAGAAAGAAAGAAAGAAAGAAAGATCAAAGGTAACTGTACATTTTAAGATCAGGAATGAATCGTATATGTACGTAAATAACCCTACATTTTTCAATAATATAAGAATTAATTTTCATTAAAGAACTTATGAATGAAACAAATTTACCTGTTTATACCTTGTAGTGTTGAGGTTGTTGTCCAGTGTTCATGGCATACATGTAACGCAGCACATCCAAAGCCTCCTCCTCTCTGTTCTGTGACAGCAGGAACTTGGGACTCTCTGGTAGCCAGAACAGGAACAAAAGGGCCGTAATGAAGCTAGGCAGGCTGCACACCACTACAAATACACGCCACGAGTGGTAAGTGTACAGGGGCAGCTCCACACTCCATGGCTGAGAGATTATTACCCAAGCCACACCTAGATAATGAACACAGACCTCCATGACAACATAGATGATAGTTTTGCATTTAGTGTGCTGCTATACTAAGTATAAGTGGCAGCTGAATGAATTATTTTTCTCCGCATAACTTTCCTTCATAAGCTTTTCATCCACTCGAGGTTATTATTTGTTGCCTGCACAAATAAAGCAATATATAGTGAATTATAATCAGGCGTCATTTGTTCAGTATTGCCAGCACAGTGTGATTTGCATGGTATTCTGTTCTTGCAAGCAGGGTGCGAATTAAGATTTCTGATGGGGGGGGGGGATAGAATCCTAAGATAGATAACACCTCGTTGACATTGGAATTCGGACTCATTTCGTCATCATTAATACACATATCAATATATCATCATGCATATCAGGGGCGGACGCAGGATTTTTTTTCGGGGAGGGATTTGAGGAGATAGTAAATGGAATAATGAGAAATAAATTTATATACTCACAATTTGTTTCCGAGTCACAAACATTTACAAGTTGGCCTGAGTAGCGTAGTCAGTATAACCTTCTGTGCTCGAAGTTGCGGGTTCTACCCCAACCCAGCTCAATGGCATTTAAGTGTGTTTAAATGCGACAGGCCTCATATCAGTCGATTTACTAGCATGTAAAAGAAGTCCTGAGGGGAAAAAATTCCGGCACGCCGGCGACACTGATATAACCTCGGCAATTGCGAGCATTGTTAAATAAACCATAATTTTTTAATTTTAACATTTACAATGACTGCAATACAAAAACAATGACAGACTGACATTTACAGAAGAAGGCTTCTTAGACATTTCATCCAGTACTTCATGAGCTTTTACTTCTACATTTTTATGTGTATACATCAAGGACAGTCCATTTAATGTCTGCTCCCATCGTGCTCCTCAAGTAAGTCTTCAAATACCGCAATGTTGAGAACGACCGTTCTGGTGTTGCTGTAGTTACAGGCAACGTGCAGAAAAGTTGCAGCACCTTGCGAGTGCAGGGAAAAATAATTTTATTGCACCTGTTCAAAGATGGTATAAAAACAGTAGGTATTAGGTGAAGATTTTTCTGATCAAGGAAATTTCTTCTCCACATCTTCAATTCATTGAAGAAAGACTCTGGTGGGCCACTGATTTACTATAGCCTCAACAGCAGTTTCTAAATCTTCATCTGATGCTCGCACTATGTTTTTAGGCAGTAAAGTTTGTATGGACTTTAGGATTCCCTTAAGATTTAAAAACCTGTCCTTGAGCTGACTAATGAAATAGTCTAAGAAGAGAAGGAAAATTAAAAGCTTAAAATACTCTTCATGACTCTCTGCCTTGAAGTAAGAATGCTGTGTTTGTCTTCCTGCAGTTCTTGGAATTTAACATTTTAGCAAAGAGAATTTACGTGGAAAACTCTCTAATTCCTATGTACATTGACAAATTAAAATTAATATTATTTTTGTTTCTTGTTTCGTATTTTTCTCAAAATTTCGGGAGGGGATATATCCCCTTAATCCCCCCTCCCTTGCGTCCGCCCCTGATGCCTATAATAGCCTGGATTAAGTTCATGGTGCAGCGTGCTGAACATTACAAGCATCCAACCGTATCGGAATTTCTCCGAACTGAACATATTTACGTATTGCATCACTTCTCTTATCTTAACACACACAAACTGATGACAACAGAGCGACAGAGGCGACCTCAACCTCATTCCATTTGACTCAACGCTTGGTTGCACTGAGTTGCTTGTCTTGAATCTTGATCATAATAATAATTATATCCATGAGCAGGCTTAAAATAAAATGTTTAATTCCCAAGTTATTGATTGTTGTCAGCTTGCTATTGATGATAATACATCAATATTATTTTCTTTGCTTACTGTACTTTATAAAGTATACTCGTATTAAAACAATTATATTTTATGAAGGGGATAGAAGTTATTCCTGGCAGGGATGTTAATATGAATTTATGAGAGGGGGATAACTTTCCAACAGGGGGGGATCCCCCCCATCCCCCCCGTTAATTCGCATCCTGCTTGCAAGCAATGCTTTTCATATCATTATAATGTGGGAAATAACTTCATAGCAAATGTCTCCTATTGGTTACTGGCAAAGAAATGGTACTACAGAATACAAAGGTTCAAGGGGGAAACTATTTACTTTCGTTCACCCGCTGTTCTGGCTAGCCCTAGTGTAGAAGTATGCAGTATCACTGTTATCCCTTGCCTGGAAGTGCAATGATGGCCCCAGATATGAATACAGCACCCCACATTATAGCTCTGGATCTCGTGGCAGCTGCGTGGAACTCACCCATGTATGCGTACACAACTGCTGAAGGCCCACAGATGCTGCAACAGTCAAGGGAGATGTCGTAGGGTCGCCATAATGAAGAAACACGAAATCAGGACATGATTGACACGTCAATTCGATCGACAAGAGAAAACATGTGGATTTCTAAGAAACCTATACTCTATTTAATATGGAAACTAAATATCATATACCGGTATTTACTATAGACACTGCATCAATATCACATATTTACTTTATTTTAGCAGCAGACCATTCATATTTGTGCATCACCACCACAGTACCATTTATACTTCTCAGAACTGTGAACAGAAAAAAGGAACTCTGTTTGTTTCTGAATGATCTTGTGAAATTGCTCGAATTTACATTTTTCATATTACACTATATCTGCAGAATTTCATTTACTGACTAAAGTGGTAATCTGTTTCTTTCTTCTGTCCACTGAGCATTCATGAAAAAATATATTCTTCAAACTTTAGCATTATGCTTGTAACTAAAGGAAATATAATAAGATATTGTGGAGTATTTTTTTAGAATTTTAACCTCTTCAGGCCTGATGTACATTATAGTGTACATTGTTTCTTTTTCTCTTTTTTGGAATGTCTTCGATACTTTTAAATATTTTGAAAAATTCAATGTGATATACGGTAAATGGAGAATATTATTTTTGAAACATTTCTATACTTGAATTAAAAATAAAATTGAAAATTTTGGGGCCCCAGGGGTCAAAATTGTCCCCAAATTTTGATTTTCTGTGAAGACTTGATTTGGGAATTTTGGTCCCCAGAATGATTATGTGACCAGTTTTTTTTTTCAATTGTTTCTAATATAAATTCAGGTCTGAAGGGGTTAAATAATTTAATAGTTTATTACACAGTGTGAATTCGTTTCTACATAAAGATTTGTGTGCTAAACATTTATTATAAATTTAGTACTACAGTATCTATGACATCTTTAACCAAATCATTAACATACAAATTTTTAAATAGCCAATCAAATCACGGTAACTTTTTTTTACCGCGAATATATTTCGGATATGATGTCTCCCTTACTCCTGTGACAACTCACATCATGATAGGACCATCACTTTTAAGGTTTTACAATTCTGACTACTTCTTTTTAGGAACATGAGCTTTCCCAACTCATCATGCTATAAGAATATACTGCTGTTTTTGCTGTAGTTCCTCATAAAATATCAATATTAAAAAAAACGTTAACTCTGTTGTCAAAAGCAACTTACAAGAAACCATTGAAGAACCGCAGCAAGATGAAGAGCCAGTAAGCGTGAGAGAAGCTGGAAGCAAGTGCACAGAATCCATCCAACAGCAGCGTCCACACCAGAGTGTGCCTGCGTCCCCTAGTGTCGGCCATGAACCCCCACAGATGTGAACTCACAATCATCCCTGCAATAACAGTTCCATTATTTGCTGCGTTGAGTCAGCTTTACAGTCCGAGGTTGCTTCAGTGAGTTCAGATATGACCAATGGAGACGTCACTGAACTCTACTAGTCTGGAATGCAGAGAATTCATTATATGTAGTTGATAAGCGAGGGTGATGATTGGTGGGGTTTAATTTTTTTAATGCTCGGAACTCTCTTATTCAGAGACAGAGTTCTTTCATGTTCTATGAATTCACAAAATGGGGTAACTATTTTACCTTTCTTAAGAAAGAAGCCACGCTAAAAATTTTATCACTCTCAAAAATCCACAGTCTTTAATCTGAATTGAGCTCGCAAACCTCGGCGAAGAGGATGAGTGAAAAGTGTTGAGTCAGACAGTTGATATCATGGTCGTCACAACAATGCTATGGTTGTTTAGAAAATGTGGATGACAAAGTTCGTAATAGATGAAACACTTCTTTTCCATAGATGTCACACAAACTGAATACCAAATTAGTTTAACAGTTTTAATAAAACACCTTTTATACCTAAATTGGAGCAGAAGTAACAAATATAAATGACACTCGGGAGGAAATTGAACGCAGAATAAATATAAGAAATGTATGTTATTATTCGGTTCAGAAGCTTTTATCATCCAATCTGCTCTCGAAAAAGCTGAAAGTTAGAATTTATAAAACAGTTATATTACCGGTTGCTCTGCATGGTTATGAAACTTGGACTCTCACTTTGAGAGGGGAACAGAGGTTAAGTATGTTCGAGAATAAGGTGCTTAGAAAAATATTTGGGGCTAAGAGGGATGAAGTTACAGGCGAATGGAGAAAGTTACACAATGCAGAACTGCATGCATTGTATTCTTCACCTTACAAAATTAGGAACATTAAATCCAGAAGTTTGAGATGGGCAGGGCATGTAGCACGCATGGGTGAATCTAGGAATGCATATAGAGTGTTAGTTGGAAGATCTGAGGGAAAAAAAACTTTTGGGGAGGACAAAGCGTAGATGGGAGGATTATATTAAAACAGATTTAAGGGAGATGGGATATGATGGTAGGGATAGGATTAGTCTTGCACAGGATTTTTTTTTTCTGTGTACAACAAGGTTGCTCTTCACAAAGCAGAATTGTGAGATGTTATGTATGTATGTATGTATGTATGTATGTATATATATATATATATATATAGTTTTCTCAACGATACTCATATTATTCAACATTATGAATAATACATCTTGATTACACAACTTTTAACACTGCTGTATCACTGAACACTGAACTCCGAAGATGACCGAAAATAGGTCGAAACATGTTAACAAGGTACGTTAAAATTTAACACAAGAAAGTTCATTATCATACATATTCCGATTATGAATAAAATTAATTTACCAATATAGCATACAGCACTGAGCATCCCCTTGTCGCTGGATGTCATGTTGAAGTCGCATTCTGCAGATGGCAGCAGATATGCTGTGTTGAGAATCTCTGCAGACATCGAAATGAGACACATGCCACATCCCAACTGGAGAACATAGTGAAATTTACCCTGGCCTGCAACATAAATTATTTTTTATCCTCATTATTTTTCTTTAAGAACTGTAACTGAAGTCAACACATGTAGTGCACTTCATTAAAACTAATAAGACTCCTTGGTAATGTGGTCTGAATAACGCAAGGCCACTTTTGCAAACAAAATACTATATATAATAACATTATTAATGTTACTAATTATGCAGGTTTCCTTGATGACGGAATATTATGACATAGTATGTTCATGATGATTATGTCAATAACTTATTGTGTTTACAGTGGTGTAGCATAGCTTCCGAAGAAGGGGAAGCAAGTAGCAAACTAAGATTAAGTTAGTAATATCTGATGCGTAGCTAATTTTTTTTCTTACTTAAGATACTTTATAACGTAAACAAATGTATTGAAGTTGCTGAGTAAAATGTCGAAGAATAAATCCCTATCTCTCTGTAAATCTATTCAGCACAACTAACGTAAGTGAAATTTGTGCAGACTACAACATTGAGAATCATTACTCACCTGTCAATGCAACGGCCTCCTCGAAGTTCACTTCAGAGGACTCTGTTTTTCCTCCATTTTCAAATTCTGAAATTATAAAATTATGAAGTCACATTCCCATCAGTTATTTTTTATTCTAAACCACAAATGATAACAAAACACAAATATACAATTCCATTACTCAATTATTCAACTACTTGTTAAGCCACGAAACTAGAAAAGATTTTTATTCATTCACGTGTAATCTGATTTACTGGTAAGATGCATTTTGTCCACTGCTGTGGAGTAATCGTTAGCATGTCTGATCTTGAAACGAGCGGGCCCAGGTTCATATCCTGATTGGGACAAGTTATCTAGTTGAGGTTTTCCCTCAAATCAATTGAATCAGAATTGCTGGGTATATTTCGACATTGGACCTCCGACTGATTTCGCCATCATTAATTCACTTATCATCATCATCATCATCATCATCAGGGAAAGGATTTATATGTAAATACATATTTACTTATAAAGCTAATATAATTTATATTTTGCATTATCTTTATGTTTCACAATGTGTAGGGTTGAAAAATCCTACTTTTATTTTCCATATTTTTCCATATTTTAGAGTTTAGTACATATTTTCGTTAATTTCCATATATTTTCCATATTTCATATAAAACAGTCCATATTATATTAGGTTTAACAATAAAACAAAACAAAATTCCATTAACTTTTAAAAATACATTTCAACAATAGAGATTTAAACACATGTTCAGTAATCCCTTTAACATCAGAGTTATTTGAAAATTAGCAGTCCTATCAACAATGGGAAAGTAAGTTACAAAACTGTATTAATTTAATTTAAAATTTTTAACAGACTTCAGTTGTGCAGCTCAACAGTTAAATGCCAGTCAGAGTACACATAGGTTCAGTTTTGTAAATCATACTATAAAGACGGTAAATATGCCAAAAGTACGTCATTCAGTCAATTTAAAATCAAAACTAACAAGTTACATTTCAGAATTTAAAGAAGATGGTTTATCAACTGACAATAAAATATTATTTTGTAATTTGTGTCAGTGTGCAGTATCATCTACACAAAAGTTCCTGGTGCAACAACACATTACAACTAGTAAACATCAGGCCAACAAACAACTAAATTCCAAGCAGAGACAATTGTTTTTAACACAACCAACAACATCGAATGTAAGATCTGAGTTTAACATCGACCTGTGCCGTTCTCTCATCTCTGCTGATATTCCTCTCTACAAACTAAAGAATAAGGTCTTCAGGGAATTCCTTGAAAAATATACTCAACATACAATCCCGGATGAGTCAACACTTAGGAAGACGTATGCTCCATCCATCTACGATGAGACAATACAGAAGATAAGAGATGAAATTAAAGATAGTTCAATTTGGGTTTCCATTGATGAGACTCCCGACAAAGAAGGTAGACTTGTTGGTAATGTAGTTATCGGTTTGTTAAGTGAACAATATTCTGAACGAATTCTTTTACATTGTGATGTTCTAGAAAAGTGCAATAACAAAACTATAGTTAAACTGTTCAACGAAGCTATGGGTATCCTGTGGCCAAAGGGTATTATGTACGATAATGTGTTATTCTTTATTAGCGATGCTGCCCCTTATATGGTCAAAGCTGGACAAGCATTATCTGTTGTATATCCTAAATTGACTCATTTTACTTGTGTGGCGCATGCATTTCATCGTGTGGCAGAAGTGGTCAGAGACAATTTCCCTAAAGTAGATTTGTTGATTTCATCAGTGAAAAAAGTATTTCTCAAAGCTCCCAGTAGAGTTAACGTGTTGAAAGAAATGTACCCTGAAATTCCATTGCCACCAAAGCCAATTTTAACTAGATGGGGTACATGGCTAGAAGCAGTTGAATATTATGCCGAACATATAGACTCTATTAACAATGTTCTCCTTGCATTGGACTCTGAAGATGCAGTCTCAATTGACACTGCGAAAACAGTTACCTGTGACATAAGTGTGAAGAATGACTTAGCTCACATTCAGCATACATTTTCATGCATCATAAAAACGCTCAAAAGTCTCCAAAATAGGCACCTTTCACTATCTGAAAGTTTTGAAATTATAAATAGTACTGTGGAACAACTGAATCGTGGTAGAGGTAAAGTTGCAGATGCAGTAAGAGCTAAGGTGGACACTGTACTTTCAAAAAACCCTGGATATGAAGAACTACAAAAGGTTGTTGCTGTGATGAGTGGTGAATCAACAGTGAAGATTAACTTGGACTTATCCCCAGCAGACATTGTGAAATTGAATTATGTACCAGTTACTTCTTGTGACGTCGAACGCTCTTTTAGTCAGTATAAATCTATCCTCAGAGACAATAGAAGAAGATTCACTTTTCAGCACTTGAAAGAAATGTTTGTAACCTATTGTTATGGTAACAGACAATAAAAATTGTGTTTTGTTGAAACTACATTGGAAGATAAGGTACGTCCATTATATTTTTTGTTTAGTTTGATTAAAATGTACCAATATTTAACGTACATAGTCATTTTTTTATAATTTTAAGTCCATATTTAATTCCATATTTTGGTAAAAATCCATATTTAATTCCATATTTTGGTAAAAATAACTACATATATATTTACATATTTCATATATTTTTAGTCCATATAAATCCGTTCCCTGATCATCATCATCATCATCATCATCATCATCATCATCATCATCCATACCATAGCCTGGGTTAAGTTCACGATTTGGCGTGTTGTACTTGCACAAGAGTGCGGCTGTTAGGCTACAAGTATGATTCACAGGACCTCGGGTCCCACCTCCTCCTCCTCTTCCTCCGTAAAAATGAGAGAAAAAAATGCATTTTTATGTTTAATTTTTTATGGACCAAATCTGCAAACCAAAATCCTGAAAATTTCAACATCATCTAATCTTGATGAAAGGAATTAGTGATTAAAATTTCATTGAAATCGGATAAAAATTGTGGAAGTTTTAAAACTCAGTACCGTAGTGCATACCTTTAAGCTGAATGGAGACGTAAAAGTTATCCACTATCCGTAACAGCTCGTGAATGCAGACACAAATAATATGAATATAATAATTTTCAAGAATTAAATTCCGTGTCTACATATCGATGGCTGAGAACCAGACTGTTCTAAATCCAATTTTTTATAAGAAAGAAATCCGTGTTTTATTGTGTTCCAGTTCTTGTCTGCATATATGAATCGAACAAAATTGTAAATATTCCTCTCCATAAGGTTGCTGTGAAGCTATTCCAATTGTTTCGTGAAGATTTGAATGTCAGGAGTTTAAAATAGCTCTCCTGAAAAAAAGAATAGTAAAATGGACTTGGAACAGTCTGGTTCTGGGCCAGCGATATACTGTAATGAAAAAATAAATGAAATTTACATAATACTATTTACCTACCTTTTAGAGGAAACGATTCTTCATGGAGAGGGGCTTTATCTCCATTGCGTATGTCTAGTGGCACTGTAAAACCCAAAAGCTATATATTAGTGATACTGGGTGACTGATAAGAACTAAACTACATGTGTCATTCACATGGACATGGCAAACTGAAATAACTTGAATCAAATGACTTTAACAATGACTTCAAGTTTCGAGTTATCGTGCTGTCTTGCCCACGTCTTCAATATTTACGTCGTTATTCGCATATTGAATTGTCAATTTACTTCTTCATTTATTAACCCTTATTTATATTTATTTATCTCAATACTGTCTTATTACTGATATTACTAATATATTATTTTCTTACTTTTACCGCAATAAAATTTTAATAGTAGTAATTACAGCATTCTATATTGGAGCATCATAAAATGTGACATAGGTGAGAGTCGGGTAGTATCGGACATCGGGTAATATCGGACAGTGCGTTTCTTTCATCTACCACCATATGGTAGTACCTGAATGACATGGTTACGTTTCTCTATGCGACATCACAGAAACGTAACCATGTCAATCAGGTACTATCATCGTGTGGTAGATGAAAGAAACTCACTGTCCGATATTACCTGATGTCCAATACTACCCGACTCGCCCCTAATATAAGGACACAAAATGTTAAAAAGTCTTAGATCGCAGTAGAACTGATTCTATTGGTTGCAGTTGGCTACGTAGTTGGTAGATAAGGTACAGTATACATTATTGGTGAAGGAAAGCTACTTTGTAAATTGCCTTCATCCAACAATACTGTCGTAGAATCCAACACAAGGCCGAAGATTTCAATGATCAATTAACTGAAGGAAAGAAAGCGAATAAATTCAGCTTATAGCTGAGTGTCCATGGACAGCAACAAGGATGCTCATTTCATTTGCTACATACGGTTCTTAGCAACTATGGAAATTAAAATCTATATCGAAATGAGGTTCATTTCGAAACAGGCAACACAGTAAATAAATAAAATTTAATATGGGAGAATAAAATAAAAGTTTAATTGTTAACTATATTTTTGCCACATGTTTTGCAGATGTTTCGCCATAGACATGGCTGGGCAAACTCATGCTCATGAAGTGCTAAAAAAACCTTGAAAGAGAGAAAGACAGACGGAGCCAGCCGCAGCAGTTACAAGTTGTTTGTAGTTTTGCTGCAAAAGCAGTTCACTGCCATGGTGAGCTCTGGTGGCTCATGCAGGTGGTCGTGATATCTACTCCATGATTTGAATTTCAGAATGACGCATGGTACAATAATTATTATAATTTTAGACAGACTGCACCTAAACACACATACTAACAAAATTATATTATTTTCTAGCTTTGTAAATTAGTTTAGTACTGGAAACACAAACTCAGTACAACCTCTTCAAGATACAACAAATATAGCTGCAATACTTATTTATTATTACACTATTTGTTAATATTTCTTATTATATATCTTATTTGAAACATAAAACGCGAGAATTTACAAGTCTTTATACATTAAAGAGTATTCCTCTGTTCTCAGAATGGTAATAGTCTGTATTCGCAAACAATCACAAATTCAAGGAACTAATTTTTACATGTCACGGCAGATGAAATAAACTTACTCTAAGCTCTTTCTATACATTGAGAGCTTTTACACTTCTTTCTTGTATTAAACTCTGACTCAAGCACATACAGTGTATATGGAAGCAAAGAGTATATTTGGAAATTCTGATTTAGGCAGCATTACTAACAGTTCGATTCCTGATTTCTCTGGAATCTGAATGGCGTGCTGTTCTGTATATTTTTCAATTCAAGCTATAAACTTTCAGAATCTTCTATCGGCTGTAAGCCAAAAGGATTTCAGAAAAATCTCGATTCCTTGTCAATGATCACTGTTTCTCCAAACTTACCAGTGAATTCTGCTGTAGGTCTTGAAGTAGGGTTTTATATTTGATAAGAAGATTTTCTTATCACTCTTCAAGATTGTTTATAGTCAAAGAAAGTGAAGTTGTCTATGTTCTACATGATACTGCCACATTTCAAATTTATCCATAAATGCTCTTAGCTAGTCGATCATATTTCGTGCAATTCTATAACTGTCACACATAACGTGCTAACGATATTTGATATCAGTCTCACCTTGTTGATATCCCATTTTTACCATTAGTTGTTCTAAAGCAGATCTAGATAGTATTTCTTTACTAAAACCTTCACTCTGTTTATTTGTAACATAAAATGTAATGCGTAAGAAAGTGTAATAGAACATAATACAAGCTTCATCTTCCTAAAGCAGATCTAGATACTAAAATCCTCACAGTGTTTATTTGTAACATAAAATGTCATGCATAAGAAAGTGTAATAGAACATAATACAAGCTTTACCTCCCTTCTCAATAAAAAAAATCTTTCTCTTTTGACCCATCACTAAAGGGACATGATGTGGGGATTATATTGTTTTTCACTTAAAACGAGCCGCCACTTACTGCAGACGCAAGCAAACTTGCATCTTGCAAGAACCACATACAGACACTACAGCTAGTACAGAGTCCGTTCTATCCATGGCAGAAACATGGTTCTACCTGCACTGAGGTTGTGTTGACACTTTGAGAGCACGAGTTGCCCACCCATGGTCATAGAAATCCCAGCCAGTTAATTTTCCACTGCCTATAGCTATATGATTATGGATAAATGGTACAATATGAGAGAAACGGAAGTACCCCGAGAAAACCTAATGAACACCGTCTAAGCCAACATACTTTATTTAATTAATATTCTACTCAGGGTCTCCATTGCGGAAAACCGACGTTCTAGCAGTAGCCTACTGCTAATGGTATGTCCTTCTATAAACTACTTTTTTTTTAAAATATAGAACTCGAAATTGCGATAGTAACATGATAATGATAGCTAGCATGTGCGTACCAAACTTAGTAGTATCTTTTTGGTTCCTTTCAGAACATAACGAGCTTTTATAGTGCAACTTCCACAGTTCTTTCTTTCTCTAAACTGTTTTCTAGAAGTTAAACTTTGAACCAAGTTCCAGAGATAAAGACTTCATAATGCATTTGCGTTTGAACATTAAATACGAGATTAAATGAAAATAATTCATTCAATATAGGCTACAGTAGAATTTTGCAAGCTTGTGGTTGCGGGAACTGATAGTTTATTTGAAATATGGTTACTTCTATCTGGATGCGTTTACTATATGTGGAAATTCAACTCAATAGGCTTACAATTTAACACCCATATGTCAAAAGCCCTGATAGAACTGATATTTAAACCTTGCGGTGAATTTCGGTGAAGTCCGGAGGGCCAAATTAGTCAAATCCATTCTCCTCACCTCCATGCTGGGGCCCCCTGGGATCAATTAAGATGCGAAAGAGAGAGTGGTGTGCAGAAAGCAACGGGAAAAACCGATTTCATCTTCAAGGAACGCAAGAAAGGAATATAACTGACTGCGGGTATATTAAGTATTTTAAGTAATATGACGTTGCCACTCCTTATAAAAATGAAGTATTGTATTGTGATGTTGCAAAAAATAAACTTCTAGATTTTCAGGGAAATAAAAGTTTTCATCATTCTCAATATTGAAAAAAGTGGTTTTAGGCATGCCGACTGTGTATGTGTATAAAGCGATTTCTCTTAAACTATTTGACCACTTGATCATATTCAATATCCTCAAATTAATTTATTTGAGAATGAAGCACATGAAAATATTTATAGTACCAGTAATCATTTTAATGAAATATTAATGAGTCTTTATTAAATTAAAAACAAGTCCACCGCTGTGGGGTAACAGTTCGCGCGTCTGACCGTGAAACGAGCGAGCTCGGGTTCAAATCCTGATGATTTTGTTTGAGTTACTTAAAATAAACTGACAATTGAGACAGTGAATTTGGTATCGACAAGAAAAACGCTTTGCTAAGAGATTATAATTATATAATTATTTCTACTTTTCATTGCGAATTTTGTCGAAATCTTAACTCTTCAGGCGCATAGAAGCAGTTAGTGGAGATCTCGAGCGGAGACCATCTTATCGGTCACTAATTTTTGTAAAAGGCGTAAACGCATTTCTTACGATTCAGCAGGCTATTGAAGCAAGGCCTAATACATATGAATATTCACATCACTTTTAGATGTCCAATTTCGTAAATAAAAAAAATATTATAAATGATCACAATATACCAGTACGTATTTTATTACAATTATGTAGGCCTATATCTTTTGGATAACAGGTGAAGCAAATAAACTATAAGCAGCAACATCATTAGCAAGATAGTAAAGGACATTAATTGTTGTGAAACTGAATAATGTATGAGAAAGTATGTGTCATCGTCCTAACACTCGTTTTAAATTGTGGGGTGTAAGGTGTCACATAAATCTGTAAGCCTATATCTTTACATACAAATAGAAGAAGACGGGATTTTCTGAATGACGAACAGTTTCATCAGATCTCATTTGAGTTCAGCAAACGCTTATGAAATAACAGCTGCAAGTAAATTAATTAAGATGATAACTCAGCAATGCTTATAAAATGCTGGATGTTTCTGTTGCCATGATTACCACTCGCTGAATTACTGAATGAGGATCAATTTTCACGGATACAGGACTGTACGCAGACACGTCTGTATTTTTTTTCAGTTCCCTTTTTTTATCGACGATAAGATATTATCTCAGCACAAAGTAAAAATTGACATAAGTAAACACAAGAGTCAATAAAACAAGATAAATATAAACAAACATAGATAAGCTTTGTTCTCCTTCTCTCAAGGTAATTACAAATTCCCATGACTGTCAAAAGTGCACAGTTATTGCAAATGAGATGAATGCATTCAGATACGCGCGTGCGCGAACTTACACACATATACTGTAAATATACTATATATATATATATATATATATATATATATATATATATATATATATATATATACTATAAATACACACAGGCGTAACTTATTATAGGGGATCCATTTAAAGAATGGGTTCAGCAAAAAAGAATAATTAGCAAAATTATTTCACATAAATATACTGTATGTCTTCTTTTCAGTCCACCGCTGTGGAGTAATGGTTAGCATGTCTGATCATGAAACAAGCGGACCCGGGTCCAAATCCTGATTGGGACAAGTTATCTGGTTGAGGTTTTTTCCGGGGTTTCCCTTCAACCCATTAAGAGCAAATATTCGGTAACTTTCGTGGACCCTGGACTCATTTCACTGGCATTATCACCTTCATTTCACTCAGACACTAGATAACCATCGTAGTTGATAAAGCGTCGTAAAATAAACCAATTACAGAGTTTCGTTTCCGAGCTATAGTAGGATATCAAATTTTGTCTTTTAGCTTACCTTCATAGGAGGTGCTCAAAATGACCATCTTGCATATTCGTGCAAGACTGTAATAGTGTTATTTTATTACTTCCTTTCTAGGATTCTTTTTAGGATTTTTTGGAAACCTTCCGTGTGTGCTCTTGTCAACAAAGCGAACTGAAATGTCTGAAGAACGGTGTGAAATAGGCTATTATTTACAAAATAGTCATCAAGGTCTCCCTAAATCAATCGTTGTCCATCATTTTAATCATCAGTATTGTGTTTACGTTCACTGTACGGATATTGGAGGGGTAGGGGATCGAGACGTCGGAAAGAATTATATCAGGTACTTGCACCATAGACATATACTGACATGTTATTCACTAGTAGGGTTATCTGAGCAGCAACTGGACTAGTGATTCTAATGAGTGTATTTTGTTTATGTTGCCCTTATCTTCTTATCACGAAATTCGATTGCGTTACAAGAATATCTCGCTCATCTGCCATGCAAATTCTAAAGTTTCGAATTGAACTCCCAATTGGGACCTAATATCCTGTATAAGTTCCATCCTGTATATAATATTCCTTTCTTATACCCACAAAATATTGATTTTCCACGTTAGAGACTCAGATGTAAACCTCAAAGAACAAAATAACAGTTATGATAGATTTTCCTGTAATAATTTTTTGTTCTGCTAACGCAGTATTTCTTAACATTATATGTTATACAGGGACATCATTTTATTTTTACTTCAGTTTTTATTGTACCTGAGTTTTTGAATGTACTTCACTCCCATCCCTTCTACTGATGAAGTTCCAACTGTCCTCCAGACAAAATCAAGGCTGCATATAGTAAACAGCACTGAGTGAGTATAGTACGTTCCAGAAATATGTTCGCGTTTTCCAGTGACGAAAGAGCTTTCAATATTGAACCATATTTTCGCACAGGTACTGTCAGTTTGCCTACGTCGCATCTCGATTTCTCCCACCTGCTTCTGCACGCACCTCTGTAAAAGCTGGGCTGTCTTAGCTCTTTTCTGAAAAGATCATTTCTGTTAGGAATTGGACGTTTACGTAATATTATACAACTGTTTAAAATAATTTAAATAAAAGGGCCTCGTTAAGTAATTAACTGTCACGTGATTTCCCCCCTTTCTACGATCCTGCGGCATAACCACTTGGACGGACAGTAGATAGCATGTCTGAGTTATTTTATCTGTGCAGGTCGGGCAGAAGTGAAGATTGAATTTGCAGTACGTAAGGTACTCTTTTATAGAGTAGGTACAGAATTATTTCAACATGAGTTACTAGTACGAAGGACGAAACTGGCAATTAGAGTTAGATGCAATAGTCTATAGTGCGATAATATGCACAAAAGAACTGAAGCCTGTATCGAAATGAACGGCCACCATTTTCAAAAATGTGTTTAAATATCCATATTATGATTATTATTCAATTTAACTTCATTCTCTATAATCTAAGCTAATGTGCTGTACTAATGAAAATTATCGAACTCAAAATTGCGATATTTCCTAGTTTACGTAAATGGACGAACTACTTTTCTTCCCTCCTATACCTAGTAAAGTGATGTGTGTGTTTTACGCCAGTATCATCGAACTCCAGTCGTGGAAGGGAGTAGCGAACGGTGTTTCCGGTTCTCTAAAGGTATAGACAGGTTAATATTAAAAATGTTAGTAAAAATAAAATGATGTCCCTGTACTTATTATAGCATAAATTATTAGTTATATTAGTTAGATACTTTTAAGAAATTCTTATTCTCAAACGAGTTATACAGAACGATGCTGCTAGTCAGGAGGATCTCGTATTTCATGCTGAACGTGGAAAAATGTAATTGAAGGGTTCAGAGCCATAGTGGGCCAAGCGCCATTTACTAAATGAATACCATAGTTTAATGAAGATTGACATATCATTTAGTTTTAATGTGTATACTTTATATTACTTGCTATATATTTTCACTGAATTATGGTAATAACTTAATTTTAACCCTTGTTTTTCTACGGTTTTAGTAAATGGCGCTTGGCCCACTATGGTTCTGAACCCTTCAATTTTAAGAGCCATAAGATTTGTACGTGGCCTCCTTCGTAAGGAAAGTAAGTTTACGTATCAAAGATTTGCAGTAGGTATTAAAAAAAACTCTTTCCCTCAATAAGATAGCTCAAGACAAATTTAACATACCTTTTCTCGCCTATCATCAACATGAATCTCTGATAGTTATCTATCTCGCCTAATATTCTATGATTGGGGATAATAACTGTATTTTGCCTCACAAACACTCCTGGCTTGGCTTTTCGAAGGCTGGGCCTTACATTTAGGCACGATTGTGCTTCATTATTGTTCAAGTCCTACAAGTGGTCTGGGTGATATTCGTGAATCCTATGCTGACAGGTGGACCATCCTGCCTCAGTCCCTAATAAAGCTAGATTTCATCCTCAGACGAGTAGCCTGATAAGCTCCAGTGGCCCGGAGCCTCAAGCCCTTCCTATATCGGCATCGGACATATTCTGCAGGTACTATCTCCAAGGCTTCACCCAAGCCTCTTTTTACTAATGCAGATGATAGATGAAATGAGGGAGAGGGGGAGTGTTGGATTGATAGAGAGAAACGGAAGTATTCCAAGAAAGACCCTGTGCAACGCCTGCTTTGCTCACCACAAATTTCATCACAACCTAGCCGGGGATGGCAGATCAACGCGGTTGGCATTGAGCCACAGGCGCGGACCACAAACAATCCACTTCGAAAACACAATTCTTCACACTGCCAGACTATCAGAGTTCAGGTCTTCACCGACCTTAGCCGAAGGCGTTAGAAATAATCAACCAATCGCATTTCTAATTTCGTATTAATAAGTCATAATTTTATTACTTTTCCTAAAATTTGCCAGGCAGTTAGGCTTTAGTAGTAAGAAATTATAAAACACGTGCTTCCATTAAAAATTTCAAATCGAGTTTCTAGCATTACGATTTTCATGTAGTATTTTTATGATGACTGAATCCTTTTCTGCCAGGAAGTAGGTCTGAATATCACGCGGGTGTCGCGTGTTTCCGTGTACGAGTTGCACTGTAGGACGCGTCTTGATAAAGCAGTAATTACGTATGAAGGCCGCTCTTTTGATTTACGACTATTGAGATCACAAACCTAGTACCACTGCCTCCATTTTGCGTGCCTCTTACTGTAATTAATTATGAAGTCCCAGACTGACTCCGTTTACTAAAGATGATGCAAAAGATGGCTGTGTAAACGAAAGAAATAAGTAGTCGATCGTTGTACCATTTTTCGTTCCTGAGTAATATAAGTTCTTTTTTTTTAAATTGGTTTATTTTACGACTTAGAAAGCATGATGGAAATATTCAGATTGTCAATTAATATAGATAAACACGATATAATATTTGTTACTCAGTCAAATGACAAATCAATGTAAAATAATGACTTATATTATATGGTCATTAAGTTTTATATACGTGAATTACAAATTGCAAACGTTTTCGCCCATTCAGGCATCTTCAGGCACAATTATACAATATCTCAATATCAAACTGTGTAGCCATTACATTGGTGGCAGATAAACTGTTTAAGATTAATGATGTACAAAACATCTCCATAATTAAAATGTAATATTACAGGTCATAAAATTAAAATAATGTTAAAAACCACGTAGTGTGTAATTAAACTTCATAATATTCTGTGGAAACGACACATAATTCATCACTCATTGGACTCTACTGAACAAGAGTTCCACAGAATATTATGAAGTTTAATTACACACTACGTGGTTTTTAACATCATTTTAATTTTATGACTTGTAATAGCCTATTACATTTTAATTATGGAGATGTTTTGTACATCATTAATCTTAAACAGTTTATCTACCACCTATGTAATGGCTACACAGTTTGATATTGAGATATTGTATACTTGTGCCTGAAGATGCCTGAATGGGCGAAAACGTTTGCAATTTGTAATTCATGTATATAAAACTTAATGACCATATAATATAAGTCATTATTTTACATTGATTTGTCATTTGACTGAGTAACAAATATTACATTGTGTTTATCTTTATTTTACGACGCTTTATCAACTGCGATGGTTATCTAGCGTCTGAATGAAAAGAAGGTGATAGTGCCAGCGAAATGAGTGCAGGGTACAGCGCCGTAAGTTACGGTACCTAGCATTTGCTCTCAAGGGTTGAGGGAAAACCTCAAGCAGGTAACTTGTCTCAACCAGGATTTGAACTCGGTCAGACATGCCAACCCTTACTCCACAGCGGTGGAAGTCGTTCTTATTATATAATACTCAAGTGACCAATAGCTGTAAATATAACCTAACTTACCTACTTTATGGCTTTCAAGGAACCCGGAGGTTTATTGCTGCCCTCACATAAGCCCGCCATCGGTCCCTATCTCTGAGCGAGATCCCTACCAGTCCCTACCATCATATCCCACCTCCCTCAAATCCTTTCGATATTATCCCCCCACCTACGTCTCAGCCTCCCCAAAGTTCTTTTCGCCCTCGGCCTCCCAACTAACAGTCTATAATCATACGTGCTACATGCCTTGCTCAACTCAGACGTCTGGATTTAATGTTCCTAATTATGTCCGGTAAAAAGTACAATGCGTGCAATTCTGAGTTATGTAACTTCCTCCATTCTCCTGTAACTTCATCCCTCTAAATATAACCTAACGCTTAATTTAATGTAACAGCTTAAGAAAAATGTTATAAAGTTCTAAGGGATGGGATTCGCATTCGGGAGGTCCGTGGTTCGATTCCCGGACCGACCAACCTGACTGTGGTTTTCCCGTGGTTTTCCACAGTTACTTAAAACAAATGCCGGGTTGGAATTTTCATTGTCACGGTCCATTTCCCTTCCCCTGCCGTGTAGAAAAAGAATTTAGTTTTCGTATCATATCATTCATCTTTCTCATCTCATTCCATAAGCATATTCAGGTCAAGACGCATGTCTTCATCTGCTTAAGAGGCGTCCTCTCTAGAACCGTTCCTGGGTTCCCAGCCTTCCGCAATATCTATATTAGGATTCATTCCTTAAGAACACTTCCAAGAGCGCTTCAACACCTTGGAAGGCCCGTAGGAATGGATCCTGTGCTGCTTGGTCACCTTGGCAGTATGAACTTCGAGCGGGGAGGGTAGGAGGCCCCCATTGGGTGAGCGGGTGAGGGGTCACATGCGGCCGGTGGGCTGATACACCCTCATCCTCATTCATCCCAGATCCCACAACATTCGGGGTGCACAATAGGCCTCTATGCCGACGTGCGAATGGTCGTCCTAACTCGCCTGTATCCACCGTTACCTAACCTAAGTTCTAAGGAAGAAAGAAAATGTTCAAAACAGTGCTGTCATGGGGACCATATGGCGTATGGAAACCTGCAGCTTTTTAATGAATCGTATGGGGAAGAAAAAATGTTGCCCATACGGAGTTATAACAGTGTATGGATGGGTGCCTAAATTTTGTATATGGAGATCTGTACTGATCTTAGATCATCTCTTGCTGTTCCTAATCTTCTTTAATGTCCGTAAACATAAATGATCCCCCTCTACAATATATAAAAATATGGTTGAAAATCACAGAAGTGTTGCAGATACACACTCCAGGATTCATCAAGACAAGTGTGCCTCTAGTGCGAAAGCTTGACGGGATCTTATTTAAATTAAGCTTGTTTCACTTATTGTATTAAAAGGTACGCTAAATATATATTTTTTTACTTCTTCCTTAACACAAAAACATCCATTAAATGGTGGTCGGGTCGCCGGCGTCGGCAGAGACGCTTGCCTACTGATCGGGAGCTGTTCTCAGGCATGGATTCGATTCCCGATTGGGCCGATTACCTGGTTGGGTTTTTTCCGAGATTTTCCCCAACCGTAAGGCAAATGTCAGGTAATCTACGGCGAATTCTCGGTCTCTCGCCATCACCAATTCCATTGACTGGTTGGATTTTTCAAAGGTTTTTCTTAACTATAAGGCGGATATCAGGTAATCTTATGATTTTTTGTAGCCTTTCGCCAAATACTATCTCGCTATCACCAATTCCACTGGTGATACTTAACAATGCAGTGAAACTATATAATAACGAATATAACTTTATGCTTAGGATACATATAAATGAAGTTATTTACTCAATTTGCGTTATTATAAGACATGTAAAGTACACTTAACTGTATGTGCGTGTTTCATTACTTCACGTTTGACCAGAGTCATGCATGTCTTCTTCAGCACACTCGTAATAACATCACCAAGGTCTTGAATAGCGCTGTTAACGCTTCAAGGATATTTCCGTGAGAAAGGCCCGAACGTTGAACCACAAAAATAAAAACACGAAGAGATGACGCAAACGACTATTTCGAGAATGTAGCGAGAAGCTATTCTAGTATACGTACCAACACTCCAAATCAGATTGCACTACTGCAGCTCTGTGAGCCCGATTGCAAGTGCAGTAAGTCATCGATTTCAGTAGAGTTTTCTGAGCTGCAGAGATGTGGCAATGGAATATGCAATATATTTTAGTATTAATTAAAAATCCTCGGTTTCATCTCGCCAAAATACCATTTTGATATCACAAATTCCACCGACGCTAAATAACCTCGTAGTTGATACAGCGTCGTTAAATAGCCGATTAAATACAATGGTGAACTATACCTATACGTTATTCCAGCCATTTTTTCATGCTTTGTTATAGAAAACATACTGTCACACATTACAATTTTTACTATATAAATAGGTTTCCGTTTAGGATTTAGAATATTTGATTTTCGGAAACAGTTTACTGACATTAAGCAGCGTTACAATTCTAGTTTTAAACTTCCGTGAAAAAATAAGTTATTTGATAAAGCTGTCATGTCTTAGATGTATCAAAATTGTTCGTCACTATTAAAGATGTTTCAAGCATTTGAGATCCTTACTTGATAATTTACCGCTAGTACATACATGTATACAAATTGACCATCTTTTGGTGACGTTTCACATAACGCTATAGTAGTAAAATTAGTACTAGTTTATACTGTCAAACATTCATAGTCATGTACTTTCATGTGAAATAGCCAAGTGACTGATAAAGTCTCTGTTGGTGTTTTTCTCGGCGTTTTCCCGTTACTCTATAGTAGATAGACATCTACGTACATCATTCCAACCGATTTCCATTCCATAGAATTCGGGCCAACTGGCGACGCACGGAGGGGGCTGGCCTAGGGACGAGTGGCGTGTGGTTGTCTGCTCGAAACCTGAGTACTACCCTAGATCATATATGTAACAGATATGTCGGGGTTATAGGCATTGAAGTTAACAACTTTTGTCAGGTTTACTACGCTTCCATCTAGTTGTTTCATAAGGAGTCACGTCATAATGCCCCAGGTAATGCCCATTTAAATTGCATTAGCGACTGTGCTGCCATCTCGTGTTCGTTTACGGCGGACGGGTTGCGATCCTGGCGGTTCTCTCTAAAGTGCTGCCGATTTTAACGTAGCGAGGAGTTATCTGATACATATATGATCTAGGGTACTACGCAGCGAACCTTAGTGAAGTCAGCCAGTGTAGGTTGTGAATGCACCTAGCTTGAGGGTCAGCGCAATATATCTTGAAAGGTTGCAGTGCTGGGTCGTAATGCTCCCCTCAAAAAATTTAACTTCAATTCACGTACTGCTACGTAAGTTACATTAGGCCTATGTGTGATAAATTAAACTGTTACTCTTTTAAAACTTAAAAGAAAACCAAAATAATATTAACAACATTTTATAAAATGCAACTACTATTTCTTTTTTTTTTTTTAATTTTATTGGGTTATTTTTACGACGCTGTATCAACATCTAGGTTATTTAGCGTCTGAATGAAATGAAGGTGATAATGCCGGTGAAATGAGTCCGGGGTCCAGCACCGAAAGTTACCCAGCATTTGCTCGTATTGGGTTGAGGGAAAACCCCGAAAAAAACCTCAACCAAGTAACTTGCCCCGACCGGGATTCGAACCTGGGCCACCTGATTTCGCAGCCAGACGCGCTGACCGTTACTCCACAGGTGTGGACTACTATTTCTCTTGACTGTCTACAGACTGGGAGATTCTGGGTTCAATCCCGGATGAGGCGGAATTATTCTGTTTGCCAACCTGCTAGAACGACAATGGGGTCCAATTCAGCCTCGTGTAGTCTTTACCGGGGATAAAAAAGTGGTCGGAGCGTGATGCTCACCACAGCACTAAATTCTAGTTCCGATGTCAGGAAAGCATGGAACTCTAATTCCACACGTCTTCATGGCGTTTAAAGGGAAAGCCTTTGCATTCACTATTTCTCTCTATGTTGTTCCTTCTCCTCATTTCATTAAGTCGCATACGCATACTAAAGAGTAGAATAAGAGATAAAACGGTTTCAACAACGAGAAATTGCTGATATAAAAGGCCATCTCTTTATAATTATATCTAATTTTGGCAAAAACTGTGGGTATGTAATCAGTCTAATCATCACCCACAAAAATACTACCAAGTGATTGGACTTACCCCCTTCCAATTGTTGAGACATCGATAAGAAAACACAAACAGTTCTTTTATTATATACTGTATCTGCCGGTGAATGAGCGATAAATTTCGAATTGCTTATCTTGCTCGTTAGCGTCGGATTATTAAAAGCATTGCGAACTTCTGTTATCTGTCTCCCTCCTACGTATCTCTACCACAACAATTTACTATGTAAATGAAGTTATGTTAATGTATAATAAATAGTCGTTAGTCCAACGATGTTACTTTGCCGAAAGAATGGACAAGACTAAATAGAGAGCAAATACTATAGGGCACACACTGGGAAAGAAATGAA
Source organism: Periplaneta americana (assembly GCF_040183065.1). NCBI lineage: Eukaryota > Metazoa > Arthropoda > Insecta > Blattodea > Blattidae > Periplaneta > Periplaneta americana. Next base: position 53,427,179 of record NC_091131.1, on the reverse strand, counting down.
GAGAGTACATCATCAAAGACCGCACGAAAACTTTTTAACGTTAAACGTTTATGCTCCTGGCAATCGAGAAATCTAGTCTGTTAATACGCTGACTATTAATTACAGCAGGCCTTGGATGACTAAAATTACGATGTGTTTAAAACAGTAGTTTCGAATCCAGTCAGTCGTGATAAAACATAAAGGGGAAACGAATGTGACATCATAAAGAATAAAATGATTAATTTTTAACGTGTGGAAGCTTAAGGAAATATTAAACTTAATTTTAATTTAATCGAAAATTATTCCTACACAAATGAGATGATTAATAAATGCGGGAATATGAAGAAAGAAATAATTAATTTAACACAGACTAATTCTAGCGTACTTAACTATGGTATTAATTTATAAATGAATGCAATTCTCTGTAATGACACATTCATTATGGATTGAAACAAATTATTGGCGTCATTAATATTGATGTGCGAATCGTTTCAACTATCAATTATATTGTTGTCTCGAGACTAGGTATCATGGAATGAAGTAGCAATTTTGAAAAAATTAACGAGAAGTCTTCACCTTATTATATTAAAATGCGGGGAGTCGAAGACAGAAATTAAAATAAATGTTAAATTTTATTTCAAATCCCAAGCATCCTTACAATTCCAACCATGCTCACAATAACAATCACGAACAGCATAAATGTTTCACGCAATTAGGCAATAGGGATCCGATAAATCCGATGCTACTTCTCTTTAAAGTAACTGGCAGTAAGGCTCCCGGTTAGCATTTTCCTTTAGAACATTTGATTTTCACAAATATTACTGACGTTGAACGGAAAATACTTTCAAGTAACTTACAAACTGCCGTGAAACAAGCATGTACAGTACTGTATGTGTATATCCATGAATTTGTATACTAGTCATGAAGTCTAGGCTTAATATATCAACATTTTGTTTTCAGTTTCTCCCCTTACAATTTAACTCGGTTGCTGTAGAAACGAGATGCGCCATTTACATAACAAATACGCGCTTACCTTGAGTCTTTTCTGACATGTTGGCACCAGCCGGAACAGCTGTTGGTGTGTAACTGAGGCGGTGTTCCCTCTAACGTCTAACAGCTGATTACTATTCCCCTCCCACATCTCCACAAGGCCTCTCGTGACTGCAACGTAAACAAATTCAATACTATAAATTCCTTACACATATTACATACTTAATGAATGCATCTTCAGCTTCATAAAGTCTCGACTGGTAATCCGACATTGGTGAAGGAGCTTTTTCCTGATCTACTGATTACAAATAAGGGAATCTGAAATTTAATGTTTAGGCGGACAGAATTGCCTGTTTCTGTTAGTTAAAGACTTATCACTAGAAACAAGGAAAATATGAAATTTCATATTCTCAACCATTCCTGCAAGAGGTGTGGGAAAAAGGATTTTCACGATTCACGCTGTGATATATATATATATATATATATATATATATATATATATATATATATATATATATATATATATATAATGCTATTATGGAGACACTGACTCATGCTAAAGCTAATCGTTCAATACATGGATGAATTCATCCATGGTCAATATTCTCTGTAACAGATGGGTTCAGAAGCCCAAGAGTTCGTGACCTAAATAAATAATTCGTTGACTCATGGAAGTGAACCGAGATAATAAGATGATTCTTTATGTAAATTACTCGATAACTCCAAAGGCCTTCTCAATGTCCTTAGGATCATAAGAGAAACCAACTGCGTGGTCTACAAGTGATTCTCAACCAGGGGGCTGCGACCTTCTGGGATCAAAGAGCACTTAATGGGGCCCCAATAATAATAATAATAATAATAATAATAATAATAATAATAATAATAATAATAATAATAATAATTTTTAAAATTTCTGTATGAAAATTCAAACATTCAACTATTCTGCGTTAAATAATAACATAATGACATTTTCTTTTAAAATGGTATTACAAAGTACCTATATTCAATTTCCTCTCCTCCGTTGTCTAACATGGGCAACATGTTTTCGTTAGAACAGAAAGAGAACAGAATGAAAGTGAAAAAGAATTAACTTGTTTGCTTTTCGTCAGTGGCGTAGCCAGACTAATTATTTTGGGTGGGCCAGATATGCAGGGTTTAGAAAGTACCTGATCCATCTCCTGACAATGCCGCTGCCGTCAACTCTCTTGAAACTCATTCTCGGAAGTCTTATTTAATAACATCCAAAATTATGATAAACAATCATGCAAGGCAGACCTATATAAACGCTTCATAAGGTGAACTGGAGCTGTCAAGATTTCCTAGCAACGAATCTGTCGATCGCTGATGATAGGTCCTTCAACAAATCCCAACTTTTCTTCCTCTCAATTGATAGAATTGCTAGATTACAAAGCCTTGTGCTTGACATGATTGTCGAATTTTTCTTCGTTTCAGAGCTTTGAAAAATTGTATATCATTGCCTTAATGAAGGACGAAATTTACTAATATCCAGTTTTGGAGACTGAGGTAGTTCCGATAAAGGTGTCAAATTTTTCTAGCTGATGTAAAAATTCAGTACCTCCACAGCTTCTTTCTTTTTATCGTTGCCAGACAATTTTTTAGAGCCAACCCAACATAGTTAAATTTATTCTTGAAGAAATGGACGCATTTTTGACTTCTTACCTTAATGCTATCAATTGAAGAGTGCACTGCAAGAATGATGGATGTCATTTGGAATACATTTTACAGGAGAAGCAATTGAAAGTTTGAAATGCTTAGCGCTCAAAGCTTAACTATGATTTTCCGATCATTACTGGACAATGACTATCAGTGTTAATGTCATATAACTCTCTATGTACATTCCATATGTCTTAAGCTATGCATTGACAGTCTTGGTTCATTTTCGACAAGAAAGTGACATCCATCATTCTTGCAGTGGACTCTTCAATTGTAAGTATTGCTCTGGGACCATGGTTTAGTTTTAAAGTTGAGTATTTTTCATAAAAAAGGCAAAAATTCGCATATTTTTTGGGCCTCTCTCTTTAGATACACACGATATTCGAAATATACGATTGCCGTGTAACTCCGAACTCTTTTTTTATCCAATTGCAAGGCCCGTTCACTTGTGGTTACTCGTTCCGACTTTGTGAGCGGCTCATAGATGTCTGTGCAGAAAAGCGTAGACTACTTTGTTCGGCAGAGACTATCCAGATTGCACCACAGGCGGTGGGTACATATAAGGGGTTCACAACCAGAGTGGACCAAGTCCATCTGGAATAGTTCTGAGATATTGAGTCTTAAAGTTCCTGGCTCACGCTTAGCAACCTTCACCTTCCATAGGAAATGCTACCCTCTGTGGAGTAACAAATGAGTTATGGACTTTGTTTGTTATGGCAAGTTTTCTTCATCCGAGATTGTATTAATTCACAAACTGATCACTGGTGGACTTGGTCCACTTTGGTTGTGAGCCCCTCATATTACACCCGTGTTGAATGATTGTTGGTATGTCACAGAGGAACCGGAACACCCGGAGAAAACCCCTGTGTTGCCTGGTCCACGGGCTTGCCCAACACAAGTTATAAATTCAGGGTGGAGCGAGATTTGAACCTGGACCCCCTGGTTTGTAAGGCCAACAGCGCTCTAGCACTGAATCACAGTGGCGGTTCTAACTCCAAACTAGATGGTTCTTTAAGGATTTTATTTTCCAGGGGCCGCACTAAAGAATGAACGGGACTCGTGCTTCGAAGCTGCACTCGGGCGTAGGTTTGAATACCGCTTGGGCTGATTATCTAGTTGGGTTTTCTTCTGAAGTTTTTCCCACATACAAAGCGGATGCCATGTAATCACATCTTCGAACTCATCTCACAGAATACCATCCATCATTTAATTTTTTCCATTCTAGACAATCGTTCAGTTCATGTAGCTTGATAAAATACCGGTAACAGATTACGAAGATAAGAAGACAATGGAACAATGTCGAAATGCGATAATGCAGCAATGTCGAAATACAAATACAGATTTTTTTATTTAACGATGCTTAAGTACTTGAATATCTTGCGGCTCCGTGTGCTACATATATTTGACGCGTTACGCCAGATCTTTTGCACACTGCAGAATCTGAGCACCGCAACGCCAGCGCAACAGACACAACTGAATGCATGTTCACTTGACACTTAATTCATATATTTGCATAGTGAACATGCATGCATGCTTTTTGTCTATGAATTTTGTGATAGGAATGCTTGATCTTGAAAAAACAAAAATTTCAACATAAAAATGACATGTTACTTAGTAAATCATATTGACGGAGACAACACTAGCGCATATTATGATATTACCATGAATTATTTATTACTGATGAATTTAAACACAAACATCTGCAAAAATTCTTTGCAGAGAATTTCCTCTGACCTGCTATGTCTGTAATACTACGCTTCGCTTTCATTTTCCTACATCCCTATAATCTGAATCTGGACACATACTTCTGGATTTTAATTCGTAGTCACTAAATTTTGTCCCAAATTTCCTAAAGGTAGGATTTTAGAGACTCAGGAAGATTCAAGGCGACAAGTATGTTCACATCCTCTGACTGCAGGACTTGTTTTGTTCACTCTTTCCAGAATGTCATTCCAAAGAATTGTGAGATCATTTCCAGGTTCATTTTCTCGCTTAATTCTTCTGCCTCTTGCGTGTGTTCACTTCTGCGCTACACTTAAAATATTACGTTTCATTTCTGCTTAAAGAATTATTTACAAATTTAAAAAATAAGTCTAGAGATTTCTTTTCCTCACTTCACTTTCTTATACTTCCTCTACCCTTTAAATAGTGTTCTGGGAACACAAACAGCTTCCGATAATGAAACTGCACACTGTCAGCAATAATAATTATTGTCCCCGACGTTAATTGCCTCCATGAATCCCTTACAATATCTTGCTTCCATAGCATTGTAAGCAATAAAAATGGTAACATTTCTCTCGCGAATGCAGACATGTCAATTCTCCGTTACAAGTCGTAATTTTTCTCCTTCTACCAAGTTAGAGGGAAATTTGAATGTTGAAACGATGATAGGAAAATTAATGTCTGTGCATAGATTGTCAAGGGAGGCCCTATTCTCATGCTCCCGGGAAACTGCCCAGTCTGTCCATGCATTAAGGTACTGGACACCATGTTACCACAGTCTACTATGTACAGTCGCGAAGCTTGAGGTGACTTTTTGCAAATCTCGCGATAAAGCGCTCCAAGCGGTTAGCAACTAGGAACAATAGACTGTCCACGGTCGACTTTGGATTTAGAGTGGACTGAGTCGTATTTCCATCGAGTGCTAGGTCGTTGCGTATTTCGCATTGATGCTTGTGAAGAAAAATCCTAACATCTATTTCTTATTTTACTTCTAGATGCAAAAAGTGGTTAATAAACAGCAGGAGGGAAGATCTAATGACAAAGAATGAAGCATATCTTTATAATAATATAAAGTTTTGCTCTCTTCATTTCGAAAACACACAATTCATGAATGAAAACAAAAATAAATTAATCTGGAATGCAGTTCCGACTTTATTTGATGTTTCAAATAAACCTTTTCTGTTCAAAGACGTTATAATATTATACGTTCTGTTATTACCTGCAGCTGAGAAACAAAAGCTTTGCACTAATTCTACGTCTGTATCAGCTGATTCCTTGAATAATTGTACATTTTCAGACAACTTAGTCCTACTTTTTTCAAAGGATATGTTTTTAATTATAGCTGTTAATTTTGTTATTTTTATTTGTTACTTTACTAGAGACGTAGAAAAAGTAAGTCTGTTACAGTAAAATTTATTGATCACGTTTTATTTCCAATTCTGGCGTGATTATTATTGCTTAATCTCATCCCACTTTGTTAACTACGTAAGCATACACTACAAGTACCGGTACACGTAAGTTACTCCCATTAATTCATATTTCCATTATTATTGTTATTATATTATTGTTGTAAAGGGAATGCAAATTAATATTTATTGGTTTCATAGTTCATTATCGCTATAATCTTGAATGAGTGAAGCGATTATAGTAAATTTCAGTTCGTTTTGCACAAACAAAAATAATATTAACCTATTTCTTGCAGGTATTTTCGAGTTTATGGTGGAATTTAATATACTTCATTAAAATAATAAATTAACTTTATCCATTTAATATTTCAATAATGGAAGGAAGGTGTTAATTTTTCCAAAAGAACACGACAACGAAAGTGTAACATATTTTGTCATCTGCTAAGAGAGATCTGTGATGATGAGGCGATAGTAGCGATCTGGGCAACTACCCATGTTTGCATTTTTACTACATATTGAGCTTCGCGACTGTATATAGTAGACTGTGATGTTACTATGCTACATAAGAAAGAACTATTCCAAGGCAGGAAGGAATAAACTAGGACATTGTGAATTGGCAGGATTGAGATGGAGTGGGATATTTCATTGCGTGAATTTAATGTAGAGTACAAGCAGTTCTTGCATCGAATGATACATGTTATTTATTGTCATCTTTACATTTTCTGTGGATTTAAGGGCTGACACGAATTGGGGCGGGAACATAGGCATATTGAATTGGTGGAGCTGCCAAAGTCACGATGGGAGCCGGATAAGCGAAGACGGCATTCTCACAGCGTCCATGGAAAAGGGCCACCAGTCCTGCAACAAGGTGCAACATGATTGTCGATGAGGCAAAGAACCGTTGGCGGGTTAGTATTTCCTTAATCCTTAATAAATATGAGGAGGAAGAGACAAAGAAATTGGATAAGAAGAAACTGCGTAGGTACTAGAGGAGGCACTGGAAGGAATGGTGAGCGGGAGAAAAGTTCGAGGAAGAAGATAGCAGATGTCAGACAACATTAAGATATATGGATCGTATGCGGAGACTAAGCGTAAAAGAGGGAAGCTTGGAGAATGCTAAGTTTGCAGTGACAGACTTACCTTTGGGAAGAACAGTATAAATGAATATGTGTGTATATAGGATGATTCATGATCACGCTTTAGGAATCTGTTCTATAGGTCACTTTGCAAAAAAAAAAAAAAAAATTCATATGAACATGAGTTCAATTATCATTAGTTTTTTATTTGTAAAAATTCGTATGTCGTACTGTCGTAAATCCACGACACTTAACTCCCAACTTTACTTCCCTCTCGAAGGAAGCCTTACTCCAGTGCCCTTTAAAATCCATCGTCCGTTGCCGAGTTTGAACCTCGGATGCAACGACCAGCATGGCGAATACAAGACACCAAGGACGAAGGAGATGATGGGAGTGGAGCGTAGCGTACCAATTACAGGACCACAGCTATGACAACGCAGGGCAATAAAAAAACACACACACACGCACCACACTAATTGTCAGTTTCGTGGTAGAGATAAATTTACACTTCCCAGATCAGACAGCTAGGTTGGGAAAAACGCGGGTATTAACACACTGATACACAAACACAGACAGCAAGCGAACACATCAAGAATGATTCGCCTTATATGAGCCATAGCGGACCAAGCGCCATTTATTAAAAACGGAGAAAACAAAGGTTAAAGTTAAGTAAATATCATAATTTAATGAAGATTGACATACCATTTAGTTTTCGTGTACATAATTTATCTTGCTATATGTTTCGTTAAATTATGGTAATCACTTAATTTTAACTCTTGTTTTCTCCGTTTTTAATAAATGGTGCTTGGCCCACTATGGCTCTGAACCCTTCATATGCTCTGACATTATTTGCTTGATAAATGTTTGTATTTTATTTTTGAAAACTGAACACGTTCTATAATGTTTTATTTTTAAAAGACGATAGAGGATAAGCGCAACTTATACAACTATAGAGTTTAGAGAATAAATTTCACAATATTTCAAAATTAATACGGACTAGCTCGCCAGAAATGTGTGTATCAGTTTTATAATGCTCGCAAGCAAGTGTTCTTAATCCTCCCGCAGCTTAATTAAGAAAATGGGAGGGTAATGACCTCATTTCTGCATCCATTCCCTGAAATGAATCGATTTAAATTAGCATGAGATCTTACCATGTTTCCAGAATTATATTTCACTTTATTAGAAAATAGGTTACACCTATACAAATATTTTGAGAGAGGGAACGAGAGATCGGAAAGCTTCAGTTCCTAACAAATCCATATTAAGTGCACATATATCGCCTGAAAGGTATGCAACACATTATGCACTTCCTCCTTTGTTAGGTTATCGACAAACCTATATTGCATGCATCATCGTAAGTCAGGGATTCCATGGTGTGCCGCTATTACGGGTCGTCACTTCGAACAGCTACTCTGCTGTCGTAAGGACGCAAAACATACTTCATATTGAATTGCTGAAATGTGCTTAATACACAATACGTCAGAGTGTAAGAGGTGTTGCATACTTGCAGGCGATATCGCAATTTTATTGTTCCTTTTCGAGAACTGACGCTTCACGGGCCACGCGTTTCTTATCTCCAAATCTGCATAGGCGTCATGTATAGTCTACTAAAATACTTCACTGCTATCCTTAATTATCCTGTATTTGTCAACGTAATTCGATGGCCCAGAACCAGACTGTTCCAAGTTCATTTTACTATTTTTTTTCAGGAGAGCTATTTTAAGCTCCTGACATTCAAAGCTCCATGAAACAATTTGGAATAGCTTCTTAGCAATCTTATTGAGAGGAATATTTACAATTTTGTTCGATTCATATATGCAGACAAGAACTGAAACAATGAAACACAGATTTCTTTCTTATAAAAAGTTGGACGTAGAACAGTCTGGTTCTCAGCCATCGAATATGCTGAACCGCGGCAACTTTGCCAGTGCTGCGCGTGGTAAATACCATACCAGACCAGACGCATTCTCTGACAGGCTGAAATATGGAAAACATATGCTTTGACGCCCAAGACTAAGATAAGCCATTTGAAATTTACCGGTCACTCACCAGCAGAGATATAATAAAAGAACTGTACACGAATTCTCAGATGGAGATCTGGTTATGGTGAATGCATAGAGTCATCCAGTTTGGAGATTGGAGAGGCGTGCAACCATATAAAACATCACACAAACACTTCACGCCCTAAGAAAACCATACAGTAACACAAATTTGGTTTTCTAATGACGTTTTAAGCCAATAATAATAATAATAATAATAATAATAATAATAATAATAATAATAATAATAATAATAATAATAATACTTACTGGCTTTTAAGGAACCCGGAGGTTCATTGGCGCCCTCACATAAACCCGCCATCGGTCCCTATCGTGAGCAAGATTAATCCAGTCTCTACCATCATATCCCACCTCCCTCAAATCCATTTTAATATTATCTTCCCATCTACGTCTCGGCCTCCCCAAAGATATTTTTCCCTCCGCCTCCCAACTAACACTCTGTATGCATTTCTGAATTCGCCCATATGTGCTACATGCCCTGCCCATCTCAAACGTCTGGATTTAATGTTCCGAATTATGTCAGGTGAAGAATAAAATTCGTGCAGTTCTGCGTTGTGTAACTTTCTCCATTCTCCTGTAACTTCATCCCTCTTAGCCCCAAATATTTTCCTAAGCACCTTATTCTCAAACACCCTTAACCTATGTTCCTCTCTCAAAGTGAGAGTCCGAGTTTCACAATAATAATAATAATAATAATAATAATAATAATAATAATAATAATAATAATAATAATAAGTCCGAGTTTCACAATAATAACAATAATAATAATAATAATAATAATAATAATAATAAACATCATCACACTTAAGGTCACTCTTATAGTGTAATATTTGAGCAACAACAATGCAATAAAAAATAAATACAGAGGAAAATAATTATTACATTCATTGTATAATGCAGTGATTCTTAACCAATGGCTGCGACCAAAATAATAATAATAATAATAATAATAATAATAATAATAATATTTTTAAAAGTTGTACTACGAATTTTAAATATCAGACTATTTTGCGTTAACTAAAAACATACTTAAACTATTTTCTTTTTAAATTGATGACAAATTTCACATTACCATGTTCTACATTCTACTATTTGCCTTAGACCAAGGGTCGCACTAAAGCAACGTGAGGAAAAGAAAGACCTCATCATCAAAAAGTTGAAAAACACTGGTATAATGTATTTTCTCAAATGGTGGCATTTTGTTATTAATTAAACAATGCGTTGAGCCCCAGAGTAGTTCACTCAACCGAATGCTTCTCGTAAAAAGGGATCGAAGTTTGATCCCAGACAAATTCTGACACTTGTTATAAAGCTGCTGTGGTAGAAGCTTTTACCCAAAACTTAGGCTTCTTCTGTATTTGTAATCTCAACATTATCAACAACTTACCATCAACCTGTTATCTCTGTAATTAAGAACCGTAATTGAACTAAGACTTAGAACTGTATTGTACTCACCGTGTTTGTTGCATTGGGCGCATCTCAACTTGCATTCGTTGAGGTAGGTGACGTGGTCATTTCCACAGAGGGGCTGTGCCTCTTCCGAGCAGGCACAGCCGACTTTGCAGTGGACAGACCCCAACTGTGCATGAGTCAACGCCACAGCTAGGCTCACTGCAATTGCAATACCAAGATACTCATTCTCCGGCCTCGTTGTGTGCCAATAACGTCATTCCCTAACTAACGGTGGCATGATAATTACACAACCTTTCTCATTGTGCGCTAATGAATACATTACATTGAAATAAACTTTCATTTACTTTTGACTGAGGTTCTGGCTGCTATGTACATCAGTACTTACATCCACTTGATGATGTGTCAGAGTAAGAAAAATAATTGAGCCGTTCAGAGCAGAAGTGGTGTAAGTTAAAATTGGGTAATGAGGTTTAAAGTAAAAATTCTGTAAAATACAGCACAAAGTAGCAATTAATATGTCCTTGTGCTATCCATTGACTACTAATAGTTTAAATAAACTGAATATTAATTGCTACTTTGAGCTGTATTTTACAGAATGTTTACTTCAACCCTCATTACCCATTTTTTACTTACACCACTTCTGCTCTCAATGGCTCAATTGTTTGTATGCATATGAAGTCTGATTAGGGTAATATGTTACTAGTCAGTGATGTACGCAATGGCGGAGGAAAGGAACTGGTCAATCTACTCCATCATCTCCTGGGCTAGTTGCCTCATGAGTGATGCCTTATTGGTGTCACGATGTTCAAACCTGTCTTTGGACAGTTGACTAAACGAAACTTTCATTGGCAAATATTGTACACTGGGTAAAGTTTATTAAACATTTCCAACAGTAATCCTTTCCTACCGCATGCGCTAACATTAGGGTGAGTAATGTTATATGAATAGTGAGGCCTTTATTTGGTCTCTGAGCTTGGTTTATCAATATAAATTATGCATAATTATAACTAGGGACCGGATTTTTAGGCTTTTAAGAAGTCCGTTTTAGGTTATTGGACTAGGTGAAATAGTTTTTTTTTAAGGTTTTTTGCCCAAACTGTGAAAGGAGTCGCAAAAATTGCCTCATTGTTAAAAATGTACGCTTACAGTCAGCTTTAAATAACATAACTTTTCCCTCAGTGATAAGTTGGACTTATTTCCAATCCACTGTCGTAATAAATGTTATTTCATTTGTTTTGGCATAGCTTAACAAAACACAAAATATACAAATTCAATGTTAACACCAGAATAACACAGACTGCACAGAGACCTCAGAAAAGTTCATAGTTTCTACCCGTATATGCAAGATCTGGGAACATGCTCAAAAACTTCACGAATTTCAATAATACGACTTTTTCGCGGTTCATTCAACTCAAAAGAAAGTTCAGTCACTTCATACCCTTCTACTGCATGTCATATCTGCGATCAGTGGAAATTTCAAAATACATACAGTCCCAACAGTGCCCTTGAGAGTCTGTAGCCTCTGAAGAACGGCCTGCTATACAAAGAAAGATGGAATTTCCTGTTAACCATTTTATTCAGATCAACAAAAGACTGAAGAGGTAAAGACCGCAGATTGGGTCACTTTCTCCAGTGTAGAAGAGAATAAAAATTATAAGATGTAATGAAATTTCTAAATATTTTTATATAAAGCACAGTGAATATATAAAAATACATATTAATTATGATTTATGTTTTTCTAGCTCTTAAGGTCCAATTTAGGTTTTTTTTTTAGATTCAACAGAATTTACATATATGACTCTTATGACAATGATTTGGAAAATTATCTAAGAAATTATGCATTTAGAAGGAAAAAAAAAATAGGTAAAAACCTATAAATCCGGGCCCTAATTATAACATTAACATAATAATGAAAACTGTATTTGGATAAAAGTATAATTTTCCAAAACTAGTGAATTACAATATGACAAAGAACTGATGATAAATTATCAATTTGAGTCAGTATTACGAAAGAGTATGTGCTGCTCACACTATTTGTTGTCTGCCTTCGAAACAGCTGACTTGGTATTTATGACTCATAGATGTTTCAACTCTTGAAAAGTTATATTTACGTCAATTTCTGCATGTAATTCGTGAATGTCATTGTAAGTCATAAAATTTTATCTGCAAAAGTTCTCGAGAAGGGCACAATCTGTAGATAACAATTAATGCTCTGAAGGACACATTATGGAATCCTCTGAGGTATTATCTACACTTGAATTCCATACAATGAAAACGTAAACATAATAAGAAACAAAATTTACTACTTCAGCCATATAGTCTTCGGAGTTGGTTAGAGAAAGTTTTCCATTGTGATTTAAGCTTAATACTGTTTTGTTTTGATCTTAAATTGGCGCAAAGTTTAATATACATTGCTAAATGTATATTGAGCAATTAAACAATGTATCTTCTTACACGCATTACTGTAACCATTGCCGCATTTGTGGCTCAGCTGATCTTCCGTCCACACGGTCCGTATTCGATCTCTGGCCAGATCAAGATGAAATTTGTGGTGGAGAAAGCAGACGATGTAGACGGTTTTCTCCCTGTGTGCTTCCATTTCCCTCTTCATTTTACCAGCACTCTCCATCTGCCCTTTATTTTCTTTATATATATATATATATATATATATATGTTAGTTAAAATTAGGCTGGAGTAGTATGATGTTGACATAGAACTTAAGGGTTTTTCAGGTATACATCAGGATGAACCTGGGTCTGTAAGGACTGAGGTAGGATGACCAGTCTATCAACATAGGATTGAATACTAGGCCATCCATTCGACTCGGAACAATCACCTGATATGTAGGGGACACAATGGACTAATGAATACCTACATGCACAGACCCGAACCTCTGAAAGCCAAGCCAAATATAGTGTTCGAACTGAGAGGTTACTACAATCCAGCACTGTGATCTTGTAGATCTTTAGTGCTGAAGCAGATAACCATGCCATCCCTAGTCCAGCCTCTTCGGTACGTCGACAGCCAGCAATCAGAGAATGCTATGAAATAATGAGTCCAATGGAATGGTATTCATGCTTAACGTAAGGAAACGAGAGAACCTCTGAGACAAACACCAACTGCAATCCTATCCGTCACAAGTGACCTTATGGATTTGTCAATAAAAAATCATAGGCCTGTCTGGGATTCGAACTTGAACCGCATGTGTGATGGTTTAGATCACGCAACAATCGCAGAAACTATTCCATATTAAATCCATACATAGCTGCTGGACTAAACTCTAGATTCGTCCCTTTCATCACGACAGATCAATCTGTATTAACTCATGAGATTTCAGGATAAGAAATAATGTTAAAAGCAAATACTTTCATTTCATGTGCATTACTAATTACCAGACATCGGATTCTAGGGCAAATGCCTATTTTGTTTCTTTAGGAGAAAAGTAAAAATAATTATTAATATTTGTGTTTCATGGAAATTGAAAGGTATTCAGAGTTTTATAGTGCCCTAAAATGCCCTAAAACAGTTATTAGAGCCTAATTTGTTAACATTCGCCTAAAAATGCCTAACTCACTGTAAAGTTTCGCATTTTACTCTTACTTTTTATAATTTATACATGCATTCACTGCGAAATTTAAGGCATTTAAAAAGTGGAAAGTTTGCTTCACACCGGCCATGAAACCAATGATAAAGGAAACAAAATGTTTTGAATCTCACGACACTCGCAATAGATTTCACCGAATTTAACATGTTTGGAGGCATAAATGCCGACAAAGAACCAACCTTAGTTTTGAAGCAGGCAACAATCACAACATGTGCTGCTACCGATTCAGAGATATACTACACTATAAAAATGACTGTTTTCGGTCTGAAACCGATTAGCTGTACTGCCCTTCAGAGTGTCATAAAATCACAATTTTTGGAGAAAGTGTTTTTGAGATATTTATGAAAAGTCGTAAAACTGCGAATTAGTAGGGTAAACCGTTACAAAATATTTAAAAGAATGGCCCTCCTAGTGTTAACACTACCAGGAAATGCAACAATAAGTGTAACTTTGTATTTTTGTCCAATTGAATCTCAATAAAAACGGTTCATTTGAATGCTCGTTAACAGTTGCTCTTTCCCTCACCTTATTTGTGTTGAGAAGTTTTGAGCGGTAGGACGTTTTCCTGTGAAGTTTAACGCGATAATGCCGAAAAATATAAGTGCAAAATCTACATTGATCCGGCAATGGCTAACAGAATATTCAGAATTCACTTATGATGGAAAAATAATATTCTGCAAGATTTGTAGCAAACAGGTATGTAACAATAGTTGAAATATATAAATTCTATTAATTTTAATGAGTAGGCCTATAATATTTATACATTGACTGAGGTATCCTGAGGTATAATTCTTTTTAAGACCACTACACTTTAACCTTTTAAATTCCGACAGTTAAAGTATTTGCAGGTCATTAAAATTTTGATTTTTCGAACCCACTAACTTTGTGATAGAAATACGGCAATACAACAATTAGGATTTTATTTTAATTCAGTTTACTTTACATTTTTAGATTTCGCAAGAAAAGAAGTGCCACCTAAAGCAGCATGTGCAAGGAGCGGCTCATAAGGCTAAAGCTCAGCAGAAAAATCAACTGCAACAAACTTTACTAACACAGCCTACTTCATCCAATCTCAGCAGCAATTTCTATGCTGATTTAACCAGAGCGTTTGTTGCTGCTAACATTCCCTGGAATTCAATTGAAAATCCGGTTTTAAGACAGTTTTTACAAAAATACTGCAAACAAAATATCCCATCTGAGTCGACCCTAAGAAAAAATTACTTAGACAGAATATACAATGAAACTTTAGCTTCCATTCGGGAGGATATAGGTGATTCTTACATATGGGTCTCTGTGGATGAAACCTCAGATCCTATGAATAGGTATATAGCAAATATGGTAGTAGGAAAACTTAGTCCTGATGGACCTTCGATTCCACACCTCGTATGTGTTAAGGAACTTTCGAAAGTGAATAGCCAAGCCATTGCTTATTTTGTAAATAAAGGCCTACAGTCTTTATACTCAGGTAATATAGACGATTCTAAAGTTCTGTTGTTTTGTACTGATGCTGCCTCATACATGGTTGCTGCAGCTCCACTTCTTAAAACATTTTATCCTAACCTCACGCATGTAACCTGTCTAGCACATGGCCTTCACAGGGTTTCTGAAACAATCCGGAATGAATTTCCTCTTGTCAATTCGTTTATTTCTAACACAAAAAAATGTTTTTGTAAAGCCCCACCCAGGATTTCAATATTCAGAGAGAACTTTCCAGATATCCCACTCCAACCTCAGCCGGTTGTGACACGATGGGGAACCTGGATTCAGTCAGTGGTGTATTATTCTAAGTATTTTAAAGAAGTGGTCAGAGTTATTGATAAATTACCTGAAACTGATAGTGCAGCGTGTGTGAAAGCAGTAAAAGATTGAATGACTCACGAGTGAAAAACGATATTGCCTACATAACATCAAACTTTTCTTTCATACCTGCAAGCATTGAACAATTAGAACGTGAAAAACAATCTCTTTGTAGCCAAATAGCAATAGTAAAGGAAGCTCAAGTGAACATACATTCTGCTTTGGACGAAACTGGGAAAAAAAGTTAAAAATAAGTGGGACAACGTATTAAATAAGAATGTAGGATTTTCATTGTTGGAAAAAGTATCAAGAGTGATATCGGGGGAAAGTGTAAATGTTCCAGTAAGTATTGATGTTTCTATTGTACCTAATTTAAAATTTGCGCCTCTCACATCAGTTTCGGTTGAAAGAAGTTTTTCTGCTTTCAAAATGATTCTCAGTGACAAAAGGCAAAGGTTAACTGTGGAGAATTTAGAAAAAATTCTGGTGGTGTACTGTGAAGATAATTATAATAAAGTCTGAGCATGGAACTGAATTTCAATAACTTAAAATGAGTAATCTTGATATCAATAATCATTATTTCATTAGTTTCAATATATTAAATTTGTGCAGCTCTGTTTATAAATATAATATAGTATTCTTTTTTAATGTTTAAACATACTTTTTTGTGCGTATTTTAGTGTATAACTAAAAATTTCAGTGAAAGAAATAAGTATGATTGATACGTTGATGTGCCTAAAATGCCTATTTTCATTAAAATAGAGCCTAATTTTACAAATTTTGAGCTTATTTTAGGCGCCTAAAACTGCAATTTTTAGTGCCTAAAAATCCGATGTCTACTAATTACAATCTGTCTCTTAGCTTAGCTTAGATATGAAAGCCAAACTGCAACAATTGGAAAAGGAAGCACAGAAGGTGGGTCTTCAAATCAATATTAATAAAACCAAAGAATTGCGCATAGGTACCAATCAACCTACTGTTCTACAGTAACTCTAAGCAGCGGTGTAATTGAAAATGTGAAGGAATTCTCATATTTAGGCAGTATAGTCTCCCAGAATGGTGCTACAGATAGCAATGTGAGAGTAAGAATAAAGAAGGCAAGATATGCTTTTGGGCTGCTAAAGCCTATATGGAAGAGTGCTGCCTATACAATAAATACTAAACTGAAAATTTTTAACACAAATGTAAAACCCGTGCTTTTATATGGCTGTGAAACCTGGAAAATAACTAAAACTATTATCAATCAACTTACTTACTTACTGGCTTTTAAGGAAC
Organism: Periplaneta americana; assembly: GCF_040183065.1. Taxonomy (NCBI): domain Eukaryota; kingdom Metazoa; phylum Arthropoda; class Insecta; order Blattodea; family Blattidae; genus Periplaneta; species Periplaneta americana. Next base: position 53,410,183 of record NC_091131.1, on the reverse strand, counting down.
CCGGAGGTTCATTGCTGCCCTCACATAAGCCCGCCACTGGTCCCTATCCTGAGCAAGATTAATCCAGTCTCTATCATCATATCTCACCTCCCTCAAATCCATTTTAATATTATCTTCCCATCTACGTCTCGGCCTCCCTAAAGGTCTTTTTCCCTCCGGCATCCCAGCTAACACTCTATATGCATTTCTGGATTCGCCCATATGTGCTACACGCCCTGCCCATCTCAAACGTCTGGATTTAATGTTCCTCATTATGTCAGGTGAAGAATACAATGCGTGCAGTTCTGCGTTGTGTAACTTTCTCCATTCTCCTGTAACTTCATCCCTCTTAGCCCCAAATATTTTCCTAAGCACCTTATTCTCAAACACCCTTAACCTATGTTCCTCTCTCAAAGTGAGAGTCCAAGTTTCACAACCATACAGAACAACCGGTAATATAACTGTTTTATAAATTCTAACTTTCAGATTTTTTGACAGCAGACTGGATGATAAAAGTTTCTCAACCGAATAATAATAGGCATTTCCCATATTTATTCTCTGTTTAATTTCTTCCCGAGTATCATTTATATTTGTTACTGTTGCTCCCAGGTATTTGAATTTCTCCACTTCTTCAAAAGATAAATTTCCAATTTTTATATTTCCATTTCGTACAATATTCTCGTTACGAGACATAACCATATACTTTGTCTTTTCGGGATTTACTTCCAAACCTATCGCTTTACTTGCTTCAAGTAAAATTTCCGTGTTTTCCCTAATCGTTTGTGGATTTTCTCCTAACATATTCACGTCATCCGCATAGACAAGCAGCTGATGTAACCCGTTCAATTCCAAACCCCCTCTGTTATCTTGGACTTTCCTAATGGCATACTCTAGAGCAAAGTTAAAAAGTAAAGGAAACAGTGCATCTCCTTGCTTCAGCCCACAGTGAATTGGAAACGCATTTGACAGAAACTGACCTATACGAACTCTGCTGTACGTTTCACTGAGACACATTTTAATTATCGAACTAGTTTCTTGGGAATACCAAATTCCATAAGAATATCATATAAAACTTCTCTCTTAACCGAGTCATATGCCTTTTTGAAATCTATGAATAACTGATGCACTGTATCCTTATACTCCCATTTTTTCTCCATTATCTGTCGAATACAAAATATCTGGTCAATAGTTGATCTGTTACGCCTAAAACCACACTGATGATCCCCGATAATTTCATCTACATATGGAGTTAATCTTCTCAAAAGAATACTGGACAAAATTTTGTACGACGTCAACAAAAGTGATATTCCTCGAAAGTTACTACAGTTAGTCTTGTCCCCCTTCTTAAAGATAGGTACGATCAATCAACTACAAGTTTTTATTAATAGATGTTTGAGAAACATACTAAAAATATTCTGACCGGTCGAGATATCCAACGAAAACCTATGGTTAAAAACTAAACAAAAACCAGTTGAATTTGAAATTCGGCATAGGAAGTGGGGATGGCTGGGACATACACTTTGCCGACCTCCAGATGATCCCGCCAGGAAGGCATTGGATTGGAATCCGCAGGGCAGCAGAGGAATTGGCAGACCCAAGATAACATGGAAACGAACTGTTCTCACAGAAGCAAAAACGATGGGGAAGACATGGAGTGAGATTAAGGCGTTGGCCAGGAATAGAGTCAGATGGAGAAGCTTTCTGAGAGCCCTATGTTCCACGCAGGAATGATGGGAATATTGATTGATTGACTAATTACAATGGTTGCCATCTCAGTCTAGTGGCCACTATGTCCTAAGTTTACAGGTCTAAACTCAACTGTGGACAATGAACTCTTAAAGGAAATCAAAATCCTTAGTTTGTCTTCCTTTGGAAGGGAAAAGTTGAGATGATGGTGTTGCATATTGATTATACGCAAAAGAATCCTGTCTCTGAACATGAGTCTCACAGGAAAATACTAAAGATCATTTCTCGCCAATTTCAGAATTCTGATGATAACCTATGTCCGGTATGGGTTAGTCCAGGTGTGAGTTTATTGCAATAAATTAATTTGTTCATTACATCAGAGCTGAGCCTGTATCAAAACACTCACCACTTCCTTCACTTACCAACAAAAACTGCACACAAGACTCTGTCCATCTTCACATCTCACAAACTACGTTTCTCTGGAACTCTTTATATACCTTAACATTTAAATAAACAACTATGAACTTCCTAGAAGCCATAATTAGCCTTAGCCATACAAATGAGAGATAATATATCCATTAGTAGATGACCATCACAAAATGACCCAATGATATTTTAAAGCATATTCATTTGTCTATTTCAGAACTTATAATGATTTCCTAATAGCCCTGTAACAACAAAGGGAGATATTACAAACCAATTTTTTCTAATTGGTATCCAGAGTAAAACTTGCATCTCTTTCTTACGAGCCTGAATTTTTCATTAGGAAAATCGTAAATTTAAAATTTGCAAGGCTTGCTTCATAAAAAATAATTCATCTAGGGTCTATGTCCTTATATTACAAAATTAGTCTTGACCTAATCTCTATTTGAAATCCTAGATTTAGCACTTTCTAACGTGAAACGTCTATATTCGACCTACAAGAAGGAAAAATTGCAACATTTTGACATTAAAGGTTTACTCTGTCACTCATGGTACCATGAAAACAGAAGTGTGAAGGTACGGTCACACATCGCTACTTTTGCAGAGCAACTTTTGTACTGCAGCTGCAAAAGTTGCATGTCGTGTTCACACATAAGCCAAAAGTAGCGTGCTGCACGCTACTTTTCGTGCTGCGCAACCCGAGTGCTGCAAAAGTTGCAACTGGAGGTTGTGAGTCTGTTCACACACAAGGCGCTACTTTTGCAGCCGCAGTCATGCTGCAGGTTTCCATTTCTGTGTTGACTTCTCAATATACATTTTGTGGTTATGTTCGCATTATTAATAAACTCATGCGAAAGCTTCCTTATCTATTATTTGCTTTTCTGTCATATCTAGTATTCAGAAATTGGCATTATTTTTACTATAAAGCTTTTAAAAACGCCTATATACTTAAATGATAACAAACAGTATATTCACGTAATCAATGTTGGCAACCCTCCTGTTTGGAACTACGCTACGGAAAATTTAACCCAGATAAACCTACTGACCTATATGTAGGACGGCATATATTTTCTCAATTTAAATCTATCTCTTTGACTTCCTACAAGTTGGCAGTCCTGTTGCTAATGTTACAGACATCTATTTAGTTGTTGATGAGACAGTCGATGTTGCAAGTGTTCATATCCTAGTGTACTTATGTTTGAAACTTGTCTGTGTCTTACCATGACAAACACTTTGTAAGTGTAATTTATTTTATTTACTTTTAAGTGGAACTAGAACTTTTTAATTTTATTCGTACACTTATAAGACATGAATACAATGTATTATTAAGTAAGATTGCAATTTACTGTGATTACTTCGCGTTTATAATAGGCTAAACTGAAGCGACCTATATGTAGGACGGTAGGATGATCCGCGTACATTTCTGTTAAAATAATTTTGTCTTTTTAATATTTAAAATTCTGTAATCCAGCAATATGTATGTAACATACATATGAATAAGAGAGCAAATTTTCAAGAGCACCATGGCTGCAAACAATTTATCAAGAATAAACCCATCACCCTGATGCAGCCTATCACTTTTTCTTCGACAACTTTTTCATCAGCATTCCTCTATTTGTGGAGCTAGGAAAGCGAAAAATCAGAGCTACTGCTACAATTCGAGACAACAGGAAGTCAAACTGCCCCTTGGTGATTACTCTTGAGATAAAGAAAAGATAGAGAGGATCTTCAAATTTTGGCTTGGTGCTACAGGCAATGGATTCGTCATTTGGTTTGAGCCATATCAAGGGGCTTCGACCCCAATAAAAGAAAATTATCAACAATACAGCTTGGAGGTAGCATCGTGTTACAGTATTCTGACGTGTTAAGGTTTGAGCACCCTGATGCAGCCTATCACTTTTTCTTCGACAACTTTTTCACCAGTATTCCTCTATTTGTGGAGCTAGGAAAGCGAAAAATCAGAGCTACTGCTACAATTCGAGACAACAGGAAGTCAACTGCCCCTTGGTGACTACTCTTGAGATGAAGAAAAGATAGAGAGGATCTTATGACTTCCAAACAGCTGAAGCAAAAGTTGTCGTTTGCAAGTGGAACGATAACAGTGTCATTACTGTGGCATAAAATGCCGTGCCTGTGAACCCACTGCAAAGTGTCTCTAGATATTCAAGACTTGAGAAAAAGAAAATTCAAATTTCTCAGCCCAGAAATATATCTATCTACAACAAACACATGGGTGGAGTTGATCGTGCAAATCAAAATATATCATTGTATAGAACTGTCATTCGTGGTAAAAAATGGTACTTCCCCATAATCATGCAGTGTATTGACATGGCTGAGCAAAATGCATGGCTTCTCCACAAAAATAATGACGGAAAGCTGGATCATCTAGCATTCAGACGACAAATAAGCGCTCAACAAAAAGAGGCCCAAGCAAGGCATCGCGAATGGAACATGCAGATTCGAGATACGACAGGCTCGAACACTTGGTGATCTAACAGAACTGTCAAACCAGGTGTAGAGTGTGTCATCAGAAGATTTCCTGTAGGAAGGAAGTGTGGCATTGGCTTACATGTCAAATGTTTTTTTGTATATCACACTAATGTGTAGTAAATATTCAGAACTTCGCATTTATGTGACAGTTTATTTATGTCATCAGGTCATCACTGTGATTAGTTAATTTTCATTTTCAAGTTACAATAGTGCACAATTTACCGCTGAATTATATATGTGGATTTATTTTGTTGAAATTCGCAGTAATGAACACTGAATGTTCATATTATTACTTTGCTCACTTCAGAAATATATAAGAGAAAACAATTTGTGTTCACAGTTTATAATATATTATCACAAGAATGAGTTAAAGTATTCAGTCTAAAATTACATTGTTGCACTATATTATTGTAGTTTTGATTTACATTGAGATCACAACTCGTTTTATCTGCATTCGCTCCTACATTTCGGACAACTAATGCATATTGCCCATATGTTCTCCCTATATCCTACCGACCTATATGTAGGACACCACTTATTTCAAAAACCAATGCCATGATTACACAGTGGTTGTTAAAAAACTATATAAACGAATATTTTAAGTACATTTTATAAGAATATGATGAAATCATAGTAAAAAAAGTTTCAGGCTTATCTGGGTTAAAAAATGAATTATATCGTCAGCAATTATGCTCAGACTGTGTTGTGTATTTAATAACTGTTACAAATAATTTATTTTCATCACATTTAACATTAAAATATATCCAAACAATAAAAGTATCATTGGCACATTTGGGTGGTAACACTGGTTGCAACCGCTGCAAAAGTTTCAACAAAACCGATATAAAAAATGCTGCGGCTGCAACCCTGTTCATATGTCGCTACTTTTAAGCTGCGCGCAGCATGGAAAAGTAGCGGGCAGCAGGTTCGGCAGCCGCTACTTTTCAGGTTGCACCGTAGTTCACAAGTCGCAGTACAAGAGTTGCGCAGTTTTTTGTACTGCAGCGCTGCAAAAGTAGCGACATGTGACCATACCTTAAGATCAACTTTGTGCTTCGTGGCTTTCCATGTGGTCTATCTAATTTCATTCTCTATTTAATGTGTCTCATCCATCTCACTCTATTATCTAATTACTGGATACAGTGTACTCAGCTTGGCTGTGGTGGTATTTATTTAGTCCTTAAATCCATCCTTACCTAAACCAAAAATTACATACCAAGAATAAAGACGTTTCATGCAATTCAAGGGATTTCATTTATCCTGTCAATTTTTCTTTAACTGACACATAATGGAACTCCTGTGATACAACATCCACACAAAGATAGCTCATGTGATATGGAATCTTCGTACACAAGAGATGGCAGACGAACTTTGCAAAAATCCTCTCAATCAGGAACAGGTTTATTCTACTAGTACTATAAATCTATGACATGGGATCTCCAACTTTACTTCCCTTACAAAGGAAGTCATGTTAAACATTTTTATTGCTCCTTAAAAAACGGATTTGAACACGTGATCTTCAAATCTAGAAATCTTCAAGGCAGTTCAAGAGGTTTTAGTAAAGAGCAAGGAAACTTGGGGATCTACTATTTAGAATGAAAACAGGATGTGTGAGAGCATATCAAAGTCCTGTCTGCATCAGAAAATAAAGTAGAACATAATGTATTTATAAAATAAAGATAGTGATGGATGGAAACGAAGGAATAGGGTAATTTATAATTTGTACACATGTACATTAATATATAATTTATTTTCTGTGTGTTTTAACAGCACACTTGTCAAGTAATTCATTGAATATAAACATCAAATCAATCGCATATTTACAAAAAAAAATGCCAGCAATAGGCATTAGAATTTTACACTACCAATGTTTCACATTTTATACAAAATTCACACTTTCTTTTGTTGCCTGCTCAATGTGCCTGTCGATGAAGCTCGTGAAATGGGCTGAAAGATAAAGGAAACATTACAACACTAAGTAACCAGATTAAAAGTTTGCTACAAAATTTGAGTGGTTATTTCAGTCAAAGTATTAACTTCCACAAATAATTGAAGGGAATCTATGTTGCAGCTTTTTTATCAGTCACAAATCTTAAAAGATCAGCCAGAGATCAACCTTGCTCCTTCAGTGAAGCTGACAGATAAACGACTGGGTAGCTATGACTAGGTCTCAACAAATTTTAGTATTGCCTACCACACTGCTAAGGTCGTCCTTAGTAGTTTAATGGTTATTATGCTTGACATCAGCTCTAACATTTTCGGATTCAAATTGACTGAGGGCAATGGAGAGAAAAAAAAAGCCAATGTTTTGTTTCTCTCTGCAATATTTTGTTCATCCCCTATAGTATGGTTACACAATTAAGTGTCAATGTCATCACAGCAATGCTACATCTGTTTTCCACCCCCATCCCCGGGAATTACAGGATTATGGTGTATGCATTCGAGGTAAGTTTTCAATTTCTCATTCATTTTAGTTATGTTGCAGTTATCGCGTTATCGGTATGTCTTATTTTTTACTTACATGAGTGTGATGTCAAGTAAAATTATTGTTTTTGTTGTTGTTAACTGTCCGAAGACAGGTCTGAACCTCACAAGTGATACCAAGAAGACACTACTTAAGAGGCAATAAGCCAGGAGATGGGGTAGGGTGGCCAGTTATTTTCCCCCTCCATTGCATACATCACCAACTAGCTACATATTACACTAATGATTACTGGATGTAAAACTGATGTGTAATTACAATATTAAATTCACTGAATTTTTGTTTATAATTTACATGCTTAACGATCACTTTTCCTTCCCACGTTTGCCGAAAATATTTGCTACCGATTATCCGAAAAATCACGTTATCTGAAATTCCGCCCCCTTCATTTCGGATAAACGGGGTTCTACTGTACTGGTAATAATAAGAAAAGTACTTAAATGCTTAATTCTTTTCTAGCTTTGAGGCCTAAATTCCAAGACATTAACTATTACAACAGTCCAGTTGTTTTTCCTAATGAATTTACTCTTATCATAAAGAAAGTCATGCTAAGAATTTTTAGCCTCTTAAAAATACATCAACCAGGTCTGAAAGTACCAACTTACAATGTTAAAACGAGCAAGGTACCCAATCAACAACTCACATAATAGTATAATGGAGGCCGTTGACATTATTATAGCAAGTTACTCTCTGTCGAAAACAGACGAATGCTGTTAACAGGGTTAAAAAACACAATTGCTGGTGATAAAGAGAGCCAAATGCAAAGGAAAAAATTCAGTCTCACAGTCTTATTATTCAACTGGTGCACTGTGAAAGTCTGGAAAACACGTTCTTAATGTTCAAATCTCATTCAAAACATCGTTTTCTTAAACACATATATGTGGAAACTGATGGTTTTCAGTTACTCCATTTATTGCTAATAAGATCTTTCTGAATTTCGGTAATCAGGAAGTTTACAGAATTTCATATCTGAGCTGGGCACACACAAAAGACAGAATTCATTATTACAAAGATTTCCACAGTGTTCAACTGCACCATGTCACTGATACAGAAACACTGGCAAGAATAGGAGAACCTATCAATAGAATCCATTACCAAAGTTATTCCAGTCCTGAAGATTAGCTTTTACTTAGTTTTCCCTTTTGATGGAGTCAATAAGAAGCTCTGAAACATTGGATATTTCTGTGTATAAAAAACAGTACAAAAATCCAAGACTTTCGCTCCCACAATACTTCAGTACAATTTACAGTGCAGACATTAAGTGTGAAGATGTTGACTAACACTTTAAATTTGACATGGGCAATAAACAGCTGAAAAATTATACCTGAAGCCATCTGGTTCAGGAACAGTCCTTTTATGTGTTGTAAATATACACCAAAGAATTCCCAGCTTTACCGTTTTTCTGGAGGAAATCATGTTAAACATTCTTTCTTTATTTTACTTTACAAATGGCTTTTAAGGAACCGCAGGTTCATTGCCGCCCTCACATAAGCCCCTACCCTGTGCAAGATTAATCCACTCTCTATAATCATATCCACCTCCCTCAAATCCATTTTAATATTATCTTCCCATCTACGTCTCAGCCTCCCCAAAGGTCTTTTTCCCTCCAGCCTCCAAACTAACACTCTATATGTATTTCTAGATTCGTCCATAAGTGCTAATTGAACCATGGCATAAAATTTAATGACAGTACAGTAACCATTTGACCATTGAGAATAGATGCATGGAAATAATCCAAAGCAAATTCTTCAGAAATGACAAGCACTCTGAATTTCATTTCTTTAATATGAGAATATTTATTATACATTAATTTTGCAAAGTTAAGATTTTACAGATGAGAAAGCATCTTCCATTTAAATTTATGACTGCATGTAATGTGTTGCTTTGAATCATGTCTGATGCACAGTCTTGAAGATATCACAATTTCACGGCTTCTTTTATGTGAGGAGGAGCTTTTTTGAATGCTTCTTTCGTCTGCCACATTCTCATATCCCTCTCTTTCATTCTGGTCGTTCATTGGTTCCTGACCAACAGCAATTATAATACCAATAATAAACTTCAGAATTTTACATGCCTTCACATTATATCACATTTACTGACATTTAATAATGCACTTTTAGAGTTTAACTATTTAGCAATAAATAACTGAGGCTGCACCAGAATAGTATCCCAATTTATGAAATGGTGGTTTGTTTGCGGTGATGGTGGTAATGACGATACAATAACAAGAATGTGGTAGAAGTGGTAATTATGATGATGAAATAAAAAGAAGAGATTTTAAACTACGGGTTTCAGAGCAGTGCGATATTTATCTTCCATTTATAGTAAATGTTCAATTATCTGTCATTTTGTTTCAACTAAGAAACAAGAATGTTAGCAAAGCGATGAATTAAAAAATGTCGAACTACAATCATTTAAGGTGTAGAAATCAAATAATTGTCTTAATTTGGGAGATTCTGTAGTGTGCCATTTGAATCTCTTAGATTTTAACAAGTACAAAAAATGTGCTTACTGAAACCATTACTACACTATCAGTCGGCCTGGGTGGCGCAGTCAGTAGAGTGCTGGCCTTCTGTGCTCAAGGTTGCGAATTCGATCCCGGCCCAGGTTGATGTCATTTAAGTGTGCTTAATGCGACAGGCTCATGTCAGTAGATTTACTGGCATGTAAAAGAACTCCTGCAGAACAAAATTCCAGTACACTGGTGTCGCTGATTTAACCTCGGCAGTTGCGAGCGTCGTTAAATAAAACAAGTCAATTTGTAAAAGGGGGAACATTCGAAATAAGAAAGAAAAATGGTTCGTGAATAAGATTCTGATTATGTTTCCAGATTCACTTAGGTATTTAGAAGTAGTTATGGACAGTATGGAGAAATTGAAAGTGACAAACTGAAACAACGTTAAAGGGAGAAATGCACTACAAGCAGCAGATAAATGCTTAAATAAATGGCAGCATACTGCTGTAAAGAATTTTTCTTAATATCTATAATGCACCAGTCGAATAAAAAATACTGTATAATGTGAAGATGGTAGGATGTCTAGCAGAAGCATCAATAACTTGAGAGCTAAACTTTGCAAAAAAATATATGGGTATACCTGAGAATATTTCAAACTGGCAGCTAAATTGGAGACGGGAATTGATAGTAGTTTGGAAATTATTCTAGAGAGAAAAATTAAATATTTATGTAATAGTACGTTGAAGGACGACTCATCAATCGTGAAAAAAATGTTATTTTTATGTCTGAAAGCTGCTAATTGGAAGTCGAATTCGTTGAAAGATCTAGAAGTAGAAATAAACAGATTAGGCCTAAATTGGCTATGGAGAGAATTAGGGACATTAAACACTAAGACTATTGGAAGAATAATTGTAAAGGCAAACGAAATTTCGAGACAAGATCTCTTTCATTATATAAAAAACCTGGGATCATTGAAGTATTTCAGGGAAAGCAAAACAATACGGGAACAGGGAGAACAGATTAGAATAAATATGGTTGAGATTAGGTATTTGGAGGCTCAAGAATAAGAGAGGGAAAACAGTGAAAGACAAATGTTCCTTATGTCCACAAGTTGAAGATTCAATCCATATGACTCTCAATTGTGTGATGACGAATTATTTGAGAGATTTTTGGCTAGATAGAAAATTTTGAACATCAATGCTAAAGTAACATATGAAAAAACAGGCGAGCCCCTAAAGCAAAAAAATGAAAATAAGGAAATACTTCTTTAGAGTTAAAATTAGATGGGAAAAGAATGAAAGCTTTGACTGAAATGTGGTTATGGATATTGAGTATTCTGTACCCGATATAAAGCTACGAAGAGTGTATAACAAATATGTAATGATATTATGTTGACTGACAGATTAATTTTAATCTTGTTATGATAGCAGGGAGTTTACCAAAGGAAGGGAATTGGGTAGGAAAAAAAAAAAAAAGCGCGCGCACGCACACACACACACACACGAGATCAGTCTCAAAATATATAGACTACTTACACGAGGGTGAGGGTCTTCCCCGAGCATTCTCTCACGTATACTCCACCGTAGGTTGGAATGCCTGTCTTCACCTGGAACTTTTTGTTGTTTCCAGATGTGCTGGTATTGATGATACAGTTTCACTGGGTCACTTCGTTTTACTCCTTGTTGTCCTGATTGTATATTCCAAGGCCTGATAACTGTTATAAAATACAAATTAGTGCAATGCAATTATTATGAGTCTGTAAAAACTGAGAAGACTACATCTACATTGCAACTACCAGAAAATATCTGATATTTCAAGATGTTAACAACAAACACCATCAGTGTCACATGCAACTGTCAGAAATTTGATATTGTCTAATCTTGTACCAAAAATGCACTTATACGAAGCAGATTATGTTGTTTACAGATAATAAAATTAGTCGTAGAAATATTAAAATCCTTAAGTGTGCTCTCAGCAAAGTGATTGAAGCAAGTGTTTCTGTTGTATAATAATATAATACAGGAAGCCTACAGAATTATATCCAATTGTGAGCAGCATTTGTAAAAAATATTATTCTCTAAAAGCTGGAACAGCCTTATGTTATTTACATCTTCAAATACGGTTATCATCAATTGGATCAGTACTTTCATTTGTTCAATTTTAATATTCGTCTTTATTTTCTCTCTAGATTCTCAGTAGTCTCGCACATCCTTTTCATGTTTTTCTGACTTCAGAATTTTGCAGTAGAATGTTATTCTTGGGTGCAATGATATTGCAGTTATTATGCTTCATAACATGGGATAGCCAGAAACAATGTAGATATTGTTATGGTCAGAAACTTCTATAAAAGGTAAGAGATCTCTAACTACAACACGGGAATAAATAAGAATTTTCAAAGATATGTACTACCTAAAACAAACCTATGAATGAAATGAATAAGTTTTCAATGCAGCTATCCTTTTAGAAAATACATTTATAAAATATTTCAAATCTATATACCTCAGCCAACTTAGCTATTTGAACAAACATATGTAGGTACATCTTTGTTTAATGTCCTTTGCTCATTAGCAACAATAATGTACTCGCAACAGTATAATGGGATAATACTCACATGAACTTTTCGGTTTCAAGGGTTGATGATTTTCTGCAGATTTTATTTTTCGGGTTTGCTCTTCTTTTACAAAAGATGCTGACTTCTTTGCACTCTCTGTTTCATCAGGTAAACTTGCAGGCTGTGTGATATTTGAAAAACCACTGCTCTCAGCTGAGAATAAAGAACAAACATTGCTATTTTCAACAAGCATATTGTATTAAAAAATTATTTTCTCAGAATATGGAACATTCTGAAATAAATAACACGTTAATTTCATCTACTAAATAGGATGGTTTCAACTCACTGTCTGTTGGTGTTTTCAAAATAATTAAAAAAATAAGTTATTGCAAATTATGGGAAAAGAAAACAAAATGTAAATTAAAAAAACTGATTTGCTTGTTTGTGTGTATCTTAAAAATTGTTAACATTAATTAATGCACGAATGTAATTTTTCTGTTGAAACTGGTTTATTCTGTGGTATCAATATACAGCCATTGAATGACATATGAATCATCAGGACATTAGTTTTTATGCTGAAGTTGTTACAAGGGAGATATTAATGAGCACAGTCAAAAGCTCCAAATTGTGCACACAGATCTCCACAGCAGATAAACTGAATCCCTACCCTGCCACATGACATGTAAAGCAAAGTAGCACAACATACTGTAGCCTACCAACTGAGTAAGTACTATCTATTCAAGACAGGAAGCATTTGATTTTTTCGACAATCTTTTATTCAAGTTTAAATTTCTCATCCTTACGGTTAGTTTGGACAATTAATTTTTTATATTTGTCTATATTCTGTAGATATATGTGGGCAGTTTGAGAGATTTCAATGTACTGGTAAGCTCCTGAGATTTAAAATTTGTTGTTCAGTTTCTGTCCTAATTCTTTGTCTTTTAGTGAAAAAGCTGTCATTTTCTGTTACTGAGCTTGTATAAGTATATCCTACGTCATCAACAACAACTTTTCATTTGTGAACCATATACACTAGAACACTCACGAGCAATGCAATCTTACCTGATCGAACATCATGGCTCCATGATCCTGAATGTGATTCATTTATTTTTCTAGTACAACACTGTGGAAGTCTTCCATTATAACTCTCAATGTTTTCTTTGTCATTACCCAATGAACTTTCTGCGTAAGAGCTTCCATTGTTAGATGATTCTGATACTTTACATGTGCATAAAAGATGTTGATCATATTTGATGAGTTTCTTCAAATCTGAAAAGCAAAGAAATGCATCATTAGTAGAGATGGGTTCATATCATAATTTCTCGATACTTGATTCAGGTATCTGTTTTAAGCTTCAGTGCTCGATCCTACAATTCCGTGTAGAAAAACAATACTAAATTTAGTATCATCATCATCATCATCATCATCATCATCATCATCATCATCGCACTACAGTCCAAAGTGTATCTTGGCTTCTCTCACAACAGCTCTCCACTTCACTCTGTCCCCAGCCCAGTCATCCTATTCCTCTCTCAGGCTTGTAACGTCTTGCAATAAATCGTTCATCCACCTCTCTTCGGTCTTCCTCTCCTCCTTTCTCCCTCCATTCTTGCGTTCATTATCACCTTAGGAAGCCTTTACAAAATAGAGCTTTTTAATTAGCATTTCTTATGGTAGTATTAATTATTAATATATGAAGGGATATTTCTATACTACTTTGTTACTATGCTAAGATACGAATGTATTTATGTACTAGTCAAGTCGTATGTATCATAAACAAAAGAAGAAACTGAGTGACGAAGCCAATTTCGCACCGAAATAAGAGTGGAAAGCTGCTGTGAAAGTGGTGGCCAGTAGAGAGGTGGGATCGCATGTCTTGAATGTAAGCTTTTTGGCAAGTACATAGACAGAAAATGAGTTTTCGTAAGGACGAGTATCAGTGACAGGTTAGGTTTGGTTAGTTCAGGTTTTTGGTATGCCTTGCACATACTGATACGCATTTTGGTCAGTAGATGGGTATGGATAGATATCAGCCTTCCTTTGATAACGCAATTGTAAAGAATTACCTATGAATGCGTTAGCCTGGGTCATTCAATTGACACTGACTTGTGCCATTCTTTTATTCAACCATTCACACTAGCTAGTTATGTTAATTTTGTTTGTGTGTATAGATATTGGACGCGAAGTGTCCAGAAGCGACCCCCTCAACTCTATAAATTTAATTCCATTCCACTCTGTAAAATGTACAATATTTACCTTTCTTCAAATTCAATGTCTGAATATCACTTTCATCGCTTTTCACTCGACAGTGTAAAATATAGCCAATCCTCTGGTTCTTCATTAAGGGAATATTTTTTTTTTCTTTTTTATATGCAATAACATCAATTCCCAATTCTTTCTTCACTAACGGTAATGAATACTAAAAATTAAGCAAAAATAAGGGAGAATATGCTCGAAGAGAAGAATAATAATGAAGGCGGGACACTGTTAAAAATTAAGGACAAATATGGGAAATCCCAGGAAATGCGGGAGAGTTGGCAACCCTAGCACATTACAAGGCCTACCTGTATTCAAACTTCATAAAAGGAAAAGATGGCAATTAGCAAGAGACCGCCGATCTTTCACAGGTATGTGACAAAGTTAGTGGGTTAGTTGAGGGGATATCTAAGTGACGTGAGGCTGAGGAATATAAGAAAAGATTTCAATGATTTAAGATCCTCGGCCTCACGTCACATAGATATCTCCTCAACTAACCCTCTAACCTTGTAAAAGAGCGGCAGTCCCTTGCTAATTACTCACAAGGTTAGTATTTTCCCTGAACCAAAAATACAATACAAAGTGAGTAATAATTAGTATTTTACCGTGGGTCAAACTTGTGGTAAAACAATTTAAGTGGGACTATACATTATCATAGCTGTTATAATTTTTATTTCATTTATATTCTAATTTTGGTCCAGGGAAAATATTCTAAGTGTACAGTTTCCTTGAATATGCTCAAAATGATATTTAGGAAGATAACAAACTACGAAAAGGTGAAGGGAGACACTTTGTCAGCTGTTTAGTCAACGATGCCAATTTTAATACACATATTAACTAAAAGTAGGATGTAACAGACGAAAGGCAAACCTTAATATTCAAAAGCATAACGAAAACAGGTTTACTCTGTGCTCAAATTAATAAATATTTTTACCTTTAATAAATTCTTTCAGTTGTTCTGCTGAAATGTTGCGATAACCGAGACGATAAAGATGCGCCTTAATTTCTTTTGGATCCAATTCTATTGCCATTAGCTCCTTGTATATTCAACCTACAAAACAGTGAATTAATTTAATGTCAACATCTTAAATAGGTTATAGTAACATTAACATAAGAAAACAATAATAAACATACCGTTAATTTAGAAAGTAAAAACTAATGTTAAAGTAACTATTTATGCATCGCGAATAAACGCCTATAGTGCGAATTTTATTTTAAAACACTACATTTCACCAGCTAAGAACTTACACGTCTGTAAAAACTCAGACGACATTTAAAATGCGTTTTAAATACAAAATGGACCAATCAGAATCAATCTCTGCCAATGCGCTTTCCGTTATGTCGAGATGCAATCGTATCAGAATAGCCAAATGTTTAAAAATAAAAGTACCTATAATACTTCTTAAAGTTCTCACGTAAATGTAACTTTTTGTTATAGAGAAACATTATATAAAAACAGGTTTAAGTAGTTTACTTAGTTTTACGGTTAACATAATGCAAACCAACAAATAAAATATATTGGTATTACGATACTATTCATTTATATACAAATGAAAACCATGAAGCACGCATAGGGGGAGAAAATTATGACCCAGATTGTACAATCGTTATGGTTTGGTGGTTTCGTACCAGTGGCGGCTCGTGCCTTTCTTGGATTAGTGTTCACAAAAAAAATATGAGTAATGAACACACTGATATATTCCCGTATTGCTGAGTCACACGTCAGAGATAGAGGAGTTCTAATATGCATGCGCCAAATCTACGCATATAAACCAAAATTAAAACCATTAAAGAAGAGTAGAGTAAAATTAATTCACAGGACTGACCTTCACTGCTGTTGTAGATAGTGTTGAAGATCTAGATTTATTTGTACAGAAACTCCATGCGCCTAGTTTTGAGAGATGCAAACTTATTAATAACTTTATTATAAAGTCTCTAATGTTGTTAGCAAGTTTTTTTTTTTTTTTCCACTGCCAACATAGCCAATGTAGGCCCTACTTAATCGGTCTTCTGTCATGGTGTTACGGAGGAATGTTTTAATCCTCTTTTAATTTAACACAATCACAATTTCACACACGTCCGCCTCCAAACTTCAAGTGTTACTGTTTCAACTTTCAATACGCACCAATGCAGCTTGTATTTTCCTTACTTTGCTGAATAAAAGACAACAGAATCAGCTCAAGCGCGTAACTGTATTTTGAAAAGAAAGTGTAAAGAGAGAAAACTAAGAAAGAGGGAGAAAGGAACAGGATGCTAGTCCCAAGAGAGATGGAGCATCTCTCTATCTCTGTCATTAGCACGTTAAGACCTGTGCGAGCCAGAGCTATTGTAACCATTGTAACAAACCAGAAAATATTCCCGCCTCAGGCTATTCCACCCTGCTAGAGAAAAATTGTGCAAGCTGCTGTCAACCTGTCCAATGGACATTTAGACACACGGCATACGAACGGGACATTCTCTCGAGACGAAAAATGTAGAAACGTTATTGCACATTGGAAAGTAATAGATGTAATAATATTAATACAGTAATATGTATGATTATTGTTGGTTTTTAAGGTGTTCACGTGCTCCTGTGCTTTTATGGAGAAACCGCCGCTGTTTCGTACCATTGTTTCAAACAAACGACCATACATGCCATAATAACATTGTATCATAACCCGTACCATTTATGGTGCATCATCCATAAAAATGAAAAACTTCATAATTATATTTCACACTTGACAATTGTTCTTTTTTGTCATGCTGGCATACATGTTTCCAACAGTGGCGGTTTGTGATATAATTTATAATTAATTATGGTTTATTTAACGACGCTCACAACTGCAGAGGTTATATCAGCATCGCCGGTGTAATGGAATTTTGTCCCGCAGGAGTTCTTTTATATGCCAGTAAATCTACTGACATGAGCCTGTCGCATTTAAACACACTTAAATGACATTGACCTTGGCCAGGATCGAACCCGCAACCTCGAGCATAGAAGGCCAGCGCTATACCAACTACGCTACCGAAGGCGTCTATAATTTATATAGGGGTGTAATATATGTCTATAAATTTTGGATTTCATCCCAACAGACAGAAACAGGAAATACGAGGAAGAAAAGTTCCTTTTTCACAATGAAATTACGAATAAAACATAATTATGGAAGCCAGCTATACTGTAACGCTTGGGGAGGATCTAGTGCTAACCAAATGTTATCCCATCTGGTGTGATGATCATTCACCTTTGCTAAGGCTTGTGAATGTGAGGCGAGCAAACTGGCTGATAGGTCATGACCCCTACTCCCTATGGATTTAATTTTTCTGGTCTCTCATTCAAAATTCGTATATTTTCTGTACAGTGCATCAAATAAGAAGATGAACTTCCATTTTTCGCATTGCACAAATTTTTACTATGGTTTAGCAAATGCTCTCTTCCATAATACACAAAACAAGCCCCCAATATCAAATGTACTAAAACCATGAAAAACTGGCTTTCAAACTTACATTATGATAAAATCATGACAAAAACAAACTTTATGATTTCATCAAGGCATAAAGCAAAATATATTAACTATATAATCGACAGAATTTTTGCAGAAAATGGCAATACTACCCTATGATTCCTCTTTATCACCCTGATCTACTGTACATCCTATTGAGCACATCTGAAACAATGAGCCGACAGCAATAATACCACATTTAGAATTAAAGATACTGAGCAGCTTGTTTTAGAGGCAATGAGAGTACAGAAATGGCAGAACGTGTGCTGATGTGGACTGTAGCATTATTATAATCAAGAAGTTGTAGTGGCAAATACTATTTAACAATTTTTAATTGAAGGTATGTATAACAGACAAGTGACAGTTATTCTGAGGAAGACCATGTTTGGAACAATTTGGGTAAGAGTGTGAATACTGTGGAAAATCGTATGACAGAGTCACCAATCATTTCCATAATCGGAATTCACGTAAATTTCTTACATACCTATTATTTATACACTGCACCACAATACTGATAAGTAACAAAGACGCAGACTACAAGCATTCGTTAACTCATCAGATGTGGTAAGCACTTACTCTTTGCTTTCCTATTTAATTTTTGCAAAGGGGAGAGAGAGCAAAAGAGGAGGTGAGGGGGAGATGGCAGAGAGAGAGAGAAAGAGGGAGGGGAGAATCTTTTCTATCCAGAACATGAGGGCTTCACATCAGATCAGTCAGCTGAAAAAGACAAAGAAAGAGGGATGGAGATATTTGGAGAGTAAAGTACAATGCCTAACTCAGGTGTGCCATGCCTGTTGGACCACAAAAAATAATGCATGCGTGCATATGTGTTGTCTTTCTCACTCTTAAGTCTTCTTCAAAATAAGAGATGAATATAGGCACCAAAATCTCTGAAAAGTTTGGAGTGGGGGGGGGGGGTGGAGTGAGAGGGGAAGCAGGACTCTGGACAGAAGTCTGAGGAAATTTTAATTGCTGTTGCTCAAAAATTTCCTTACATATTTTACACAAAATAACATCACCTGATTTTTCATATCCTCCTGAGTACTGAGAGTATAGTATACTATTCCATACTTGATAATATATTATTATGATATAAGATGTATGTGCAGAGACCCGAAGTATAGTGTAATATATTTTCATTTGTGCCCTAACTGTAATCTGCAGAATTTTTTCAGCATTTTTCTTCATGTCAGTGACATTTTTTTAACTGTAGAATTATATTGAACTTTAAAAATAAAACAACAAATGTCTCAGGGCTCAGGAGGATATAATACCCATGGAAAATGCTTCATGCAAGATAGTTGAAAAGTGCGGCCCTCATGCACTACCTTTTCCCTTTCACTGCTTTGCTCACTCTTTGTTGATGATTGCAGCGATGATGAAAACGAGCTATTTCACTGCCACTACTACAATCCAGTTTACCATTCTGTTTTCATTCATTGCAGTTTTATTTGGAACAGTTTTCTTTACTAAAAATTTATCAATTTTCAATAGTTACATCATTTACACTGATCACTTAATAAGTACACACCTGTGATGATGATCATTACAAGAAACGATTATTGAAACTGAATACTGATAATGGTAACCTTTACATTTCGTAACAAATTCAATTGTTTAGAGTGGATTGGAATAAAAACTGATGGGGATCCTAAAGAAAATAAGTGTGGATTGGAAAGAGAGAAGCCTGTTCAGTAATCTTTATATGAAACGAGTCAAAGTCAGAATAGAAGAAGAAATGTCAGAAGGAAGTGAAATTGGGAGAGGAGTACGTCAAGAATGATGCCCTTTATCATCTACACTGTTCAACATCTACTTGGAAAATTTAGTGAAGAATTATTTTCAGAACATGGAAGGAGTGAGGGTAGGAGGAAGAAGAATAAAGTGCATAAGATTTGCTGATGATAAGAAGAGGAGATGATACTAAGGGATATGCTACTGGAACTAAATGACAGCTGTGAGCAGTATGGAATGAAGATAAATTCAAATAAGATGAAGATCATGGTCATAGGAAAAATGAAGAAGGTAAACTTGCGAATTCTAAATGAGGAGTAGAGCAAGTGGACAGCTTCAAATACTTGGGATGTACTATAAATAGTAACATGAGCTGTTGCCAAGAAGTCAAAAGGAGGATAGCAGTGGTCAAGGAAGCTTTTAACAGAAAAAGAAGCATCTTCTGCGGATCCCTGGAAAAAGAACTAAGAAAGAAACTAGTAACATGCTTTGTATGGAGTGTGGCATTGTATGGGGGCAGAAACATGGACATTACGACGAAGTGAAGAAAATCGAACAGAAGCATTTGAATTGTGAATATGGAGAAGAATGGAATGTGTGGGACAGACAGAATAAGAAATGAAGCTGTGTTCGAAAGAATGGGTGAAGAAAGAATGATGCTGAAACTGATCAGAAAGCGAAAAAGGAATTGGTTGGGTCACTGGCTGAGAAGAAACTGCCTACAGAAGGATACACTGGAAGGAGTGGTGAACGGGAGAAGAGTTCGGGCAGAAGAAGATATCAAATGATAGATATATGGATCATATGAGGAGACAAAGAGGAAGAAAGAAAATAGGAAAGATTGGAGAAAGCTGGGTTTGCAGTGAAAGACCTGCCCTGGGGAGAACACTGAATGGATGAATGAAAAAAATGTTTAATAATAATAATAATAATAATAATAATAATTTGTTAACTGATATTAGGCAAAAATAGTCTAATACACTGTTAATTCCATATTATTATTCCACTTGGCAGTACTTATGACCATTTGATCATAATAATTTATAGATTTGAATTGAAATGAAAATATGTGAAGCATAGACAAAATGGAGTCATCATTGCATCATGTGTGGGAATTCACAGATCTGAAATGCAAGAGGAAAGAAAGGAAGAGGACATTGTGAACATATTCAGTGCAGCAGCTGACCCTCTCTATGAATTTGAAATAACCATTTTTAGCTGATGTCCTAGATCATCTTAAAGCACATTAATCATTTTTTAAAGATTAGGAATCTCTCTCGGAGACTCCTCTATTAATTTTATTGGGGGAGGGGGGCGATGTCCCTGGCTCTATAAGTTGAAAGGAGCAGAAAGTGCCTGGCCTCCTCAAAGTCGGCATCTATCGAGAAGAACATCAAAGATCTAGTTAAACTATTCAACTGATTTGGAAAATGTACAACTGGGACTCCAAATATTCCAGTAATGTAATAACTACTTGCTTCAGTAACTTGTCGAGTGTGTTATTTTCTGTAGTTGTAAAAATGATCACAATAACAGTTCAAAGATTTCTTTATTATTGATGACTACAGTTACATAACTGAACTAAAATTCAAATGTAATTTTTTTTGAATTCATTGATTTTAATTTATTTATTTTACCTCACTACATCTGGAATTTAAAAAAAAATGATTTCTATGTTCTTTAGATATTAAATCTGTCACAGTGTACTGGACACATTAATTAAAACTGAGATAAAGAGAAAATGTAGGCCATTTACATATTTCTGTGACTCCAAGGCAAAATGTGGTATGTCATTTCTTGTAGTTTTTCAAGAGTCAGCATTTAAAGTTTGAATGACTGTATAAAATCATAGTAATCATGTTTCATAACAATGGGTTAGAGAGAAAAATGATAGATATATGCACGTCATCTTTTGCCACAATCAGGATATTTGTATCAGATAAAATGTTGACTATTCTCGAGATAATACAATTTCTGCTAACATTTCTCTGTACATCATGCAACTGACATGAACTGATTATTTCAGTTTTGGAAACTTTACATCCTTCATATACGAGTACGAAAAGAAATGCTGCATCATCAAGGATACCTATCGATTTCACAATGCAAATCAAGTAAATGTTATGTTAATGGATGCAATGCATATCTTGATCAGAGAGACGAGGATTGCTTCACACATTATCCACTGCAGGTTTACTCTATAATGATTAATTTAGAAGAACACTTTATGTAATGTAAGTAATTTGTTCTAATTGAAATGCGATTTTATGCGATTATTCATGCTCTTGCTTTCGTCAAGTATAAAAAGCAGCAGAGTGATCTTAAGTACGATTCTCTTGTGGCACTCTAGAATGATAGAAATTCCAGTCAGTTCGTGTTTGTAGAATTGAATCTTCAGCTTTGCAAGTCCCTGGAATCCTGGTTTTCCACTGGAATGGATTCTTTGTCTGTTGTCAACACTTCAAGTCGCTGCTTCTTAACAAAGTGCTCAATACGATTTTCTAGACTGCCTGTAATGAACATATGAAATTAGCTTGCAAGTGAAGTGAAGCAAATACATCATTGGGTACAAAAGAGATAAGTGATTCTCAAACTTGTATTACAATAAGACTAGCAAGAAATGGTGGCTAGGCAGAGGAGTAATCCCAGTATATTTGTCTTCAAAATACCTTCCTTCAAAGCTACTTGCTCCACTTTCCTAATTTTCACATAGCTAGACACTGTCTTGCAATGATGGCATGGGCTGCATAACACACACCTATCTCAGCAAGATTTTGTAAATAATCCTGTTGTCACATGACAAATAGCATTATTGCAACTGGTTACAGAGAAGTGAAATATCATAGCAGAAATGCCATAATGATAAATGGCAATAAAAAATAATGTATAAGCCACTTAATTACATCTAATCAATAACAGACTCCGAAACTATCATTCAAACAGTAACATGAATCTTAAAATAAAAATTAGGCCTAATATTAAAAACAAATACCTCTAACAAATGACAAAAAGAAAATCAATCTAAGGGTAGAAGGGGGGAGGGGAAGAAAAGAAATGCCATTAACATTCAGCAAATCTATTGCAACACCAAAAGAAAAGGAAAGAAGAAAATCCTGCACAAACTAAGCAAAAAAAGAGAGCCAACATTCACATCTGAAGCAGGATGCGATTACTTTGCTAACATTTATACAAAATATAAATGCTGAATTCAGGTGCACAACCCTTTGTAAAAGCCCACACAATTATGAAGTAGGATTACCTACCAAATATTATTAGTTCGGGAAAACATGACAACTTTGTATTAAAAATGCCAGTATTCAAATGCCAATAGTTCAAAACTACAATGCTGATGTAAGTGGAAAGCAAGAAAAACAGAAACAACTCAATTGTCTTTATAGGTGCCTATGTACAGTCTTTCCTACTGCTTAAGGATTTTGTTCACATTCTATATCTACAAATCGCTTTGTCTGGAAAGAAGACAGAGAAAGGAGAGCACTAATATCACTTACAGTAGAAAAAGCTCTGAATGTGAGAAAGTACAATGAAAATACCCAAGAGCCTCTTAAAAATTCTGAAAGTGCACTCACTGCATGTGGGGCGCTGAAACAGATGTTGGTACACCTTAGGCTGCACACCCTGCAGCAAACAGGCACTCTGCTCTCTCATCTCATTGCCTCCTGGTATCAAACTCTGGCACTCTTGCAGCATCGACCGAATCATTGTGGACCTGAATCAGAGGAACAATTATCACTGTATATATAAGCAGGTACATCCATCTAAACCTAAATATAAATAATATAGGATTAGTTACATCAAGAAATTACGTGAATAGCAAAGTTATGTCTCACCATGGGCAGTCTGTTCGTGAACAGGTGATCGCTTTCGTCGAGAATGGGAATATTTCAAGTTCAGCTACATCTCGTCACTACAAAATTTCAGCTCGCACCGGTCGATGTTGGGTAGCACAGTACAGGAGCTCTGGGATTTCTACTCGTCAATGAGAGTTGGGATTGTGGCATGTTTCAACCCAAGCTCAGAACACTGTGCTGGTGGACCTGACTTGGGAAAATCTATTCAATTTCACCCAATTGAAAAGCATCAGTAATTTTCCACGATGTTCGAGAATTGAAGGATGCTGGTCTAGGATGAAGAAGCATAGCTGTGAAAGAGAGCTCTCTGAGGACCACAGACTCTACCAGTTCGCATTTGTTCAAGATAATATAGATTGAAATTGGAAAAATGTAATTTTCTCAAATGAGTGCATGTTTCCTTCAGCAAACGATGATCTGGTATGAGTTCTTTGACCCACAGAGACCTGACACAATGCAAAATACGTGAAAAAGTGTGTATGCTCTGGTCGCATTCCTGTGCCTATGTGGGAGTGGATGTCCTGTGGAACTGAATGTCTGCACAGGATAGATGAATGACTGAACAGTGCCAGTATTTCCATATTCTGAGAGATACAGTATTAAGGTCCTTTCAGTGTGACGAAACGTATCATTCTTTTCCAGTAGGATCAGTTGCCAATTCATAAGGGGGAGGTGCTGGATTGGCCTCGTTGTGGGGCTGATCTCAGTTCACTGTATTCTAATGGGGTTATTCTTTTCCAGCAGCATCAGTTGCCAATCCATATGGGCGCGGTAATGCAATGTTGGCTGGCTGACAAGGTGGAGATGTCAGATTGACTTCATCGTGGGGCCAATCTCAGCCCATGAAAAACGTGTAGGTGGAGACAAAATGCGTCATGATCGAAAACTGACATGACCAACTTAGATGCACTATGAGATGTCGTACTAGATGCCTGGGAAAAAGTGGTCCAGGGGAAACGCTATGCAGCTGGTCTTGTCAAATTCCTGCCTAAGAGAATGAGGGGTACTGGACATGATATTGAAAGGTAGTCCAATATGGCGTCCTTTCCAGGACTATCTAAACTTTCAGAACATCTGGTCAATAATGTTCACTAGTTATAGAAAATAAATATGTAACTGGTATGTTAAAAAATATGAATGAATTGTAAAATATAAAATATACTGGCTTCTCTGTTGACTCGAACTCCCACACGACAGAAATTATCTCCTCAGCCCACTGCTTAACCAACTGCACTACCTCAGTGTGTTGGGAAGTAGTGTGCTAGTAAAGTCACATTTAGTTCTGCACACACTTCCTAAGTAATCTGTCATATCACTCACCTCAAGTATTATTTGAAGCAATGGTTTTCTAATCACACATTACGAAATATTCAGCTCTACTGCCTTCCTCCCACTATACTATATATTACAATACAGAAACAAAATTTGTAAGAGTACTTAAAAATGCGTTAAATTTACTTTGCAACAGGCGGGATATTCAAATATCAATGTCAGTTATTTTTTTCTTTTCACGAGTGTACAGTAAATGGTATAAAGTACAACTTACTTAACGGTGCACGTTGTCCACTCCTGTTGAAGACCACGAATCACATCAAGCAACACTTCGTTACTAATAACCCAGTCTGAGCAGTCGAATTCACAATGGAAGAGATTTAAAGGCAAGTGGCTGGCTAGCTGATACTGTGGCTTTCTATAACAAAAATCTACAACTTTAACAAAACTGTTTCAAATCAGAATTCTGTAAAATATCTACTAAGTTGCAATCTCTAGTCCACGTATGAGCCATGCTCTCTGCAATGTCACTGCAATATTTAACCTATGAACGAGACACATTGTTGAACAGCTAGAGAGTCACCTTTCTCCAGCAGAGATTGAAGTTCAAATCCTGGCAAGTTTAAGTGGATAAACATATACGTACAACAATCTCAAAATGGTTGCGGTTTATAATAACAATAATTTTCAGTTTAGCACTGCAGGAACAATCCCTCTGTGGATTCATATTCACTTCTGGCAACTGACACCACCAGTTCATGCTTCATTACATCAATTCCAATTTTCAATCACCACATTGTGTAATACAGACCGATAACAATGAATAAAAAAAGGAATAAGAATTTCATGTGTTAAGAACAAACTATCAGATAATGAAAGAGGTTGAAACGCATATATGTACAACCATATAAGGCTGTAAGATTCTTTAATTAATGTAATTTGTACCTGGAATGATTTTCAATATCCAACAGCTCTTTCATAACTTCTGGGCTCTCTCTACCTTGTCCAATAAGCAACAAAATTCCCATAATGCACCTCACCTGATGCCACAGGAATGCCTGGCCTACCAGAGTTAGTTCACACATGTCATATGCTGAAAAAAAAAAAAAAAGACACTCTGAATACTGTCAACAAGTAACTTGCACAAGCTTGTGAGAAAAATTATATTTGGCATGGAACGAAAGAAGAAACAGAACCATAAAAAACTAGTATTAGATTTATACAGCAATAAAAAGTATTTTTAAAGAGCAGAACTCCAGAATGCCACTCATCACAATATTGAGCTGTCAGGTATATGAGGCTCGTGAATTTTCAGTTCAGTTTTAATTGTGTTCAAAGTATCTCTTTTGTGATCATTACATTTCATTTGTATTTCTGTAGCTCTAAATGAATAATTCATCAATTTCATCATTGGAACATTTTTAAGTTCACTCTTTACTTTTTTATTTTATTCTTTTATTTTATATTTTACATTTCTGCAGAACTCACATATATTCAAAACTTTTTTGGCTTTTCGCAGTCTGTAATCTCATTCTTTCCTTCCACAAAAGTAATTGATATCTTCTTGATTAGAGCAACAAGAAAGTATGTTCAAGTTTAAAGATGAACTCTGCATTAAAATCTATGGTTTTGAAATAAATATAAATAACTACCATTCACACAAATCCTTAGCATCACTGAAATTTCTATTTTGAAAAATTAGAGAAATTGTTAACATACTGTAGCAATACATGTTCTATTCACTAATATAATTTATACTTGATAAAGAAAGACTGTATTTGAAACATTTCCATTTTTTCCTCATGGTTCTTTTCGTGGCTAACTAACAAAATCAAGAGAATATTATCACGGCATGAGCCTACTATGAAAAAATTATAAAATATACTGAGTGGGTTAAAAGTCACTTTCTCCAAACACTTTCTTACGTTTAATTACATTCAATTTACATTTGACTACACATTTCTTTGTATATTTTGTTCAAAATGGAGGCCTTGTTTCTCGATACACAATTCGCAACGTTTAGACACTGATTTACAAATGGCAGAACATAACTCACAACCTACATCGATTTTCACGAATGACTGTTTGGATGCAATTGATGCAGATCCTGCAGTTTCTGATCAAAAACATCATTTTTCAGGATACCTCTAAGCGAAAAATCACATTTTGTCAGGTCACATGTGCCACGATGGCCAATCCATTCATGGAATTACTGGTTCAAGAAGTCCCTCACTCCTACACCAAAATGAGGTGGTGCTCCATCCTGTTGTCATATCAACTGCATATCGGCAAAACGAGGACTGTTTTCAAGTTATGACATCTGTATACAGTAGCGTGCAAATTAATCCGAACACGACATATTTTTACATTTTCTGTCATTGTTGGCCCCACAGCTGCTCATACCACTTTAATTGACAACTGTAGTACGTGTAATTCCATTGTTGAAGGTCTGTCATTATTTTTTTTATATGTGACATTTTGCCTGTCGTTTTGTACTTATAAGCATTTCAGTTGTGTTGAAGACTTAATACTGCAATCCTGTGTACATTCTGTCGTCTTCACAAATGGATACAACTCCACGAAAACGGTCTAAAATGATAACATTAGCAGAGCATTCTTCTATGACACAGAGGCAAATTGCTGCAAAATGTCACATCGGTTTGGTTAATTCAATCATAAAACGACACAGAGAGACTGGATCCATCACACCCCAGAAAAAAGGAAACTGTGGCCGGAAAAGGAAGACTTCACCTGCAGATGATCATTTAATTGTCAGGAAAAGTAAATTAAATCCTAGACTAACTGCTGTCGACTTAACCCGCGAGTTAATGGCTACCACTGGGGCGAATATTCACGTCACAACAGTGCGACATAGGCTTTTGGAAGCTGGACAAAGGGCTCGTAAGCCTATTAGGAAGCAACTGCTAACCCCTGTTATGTGCAAAAAATGCTTAATGTAGGCAAAATCACATCAAAACTGGACAGTGAATGACTGGAAGAATGTACTTTTTTCCGATGAGTCTCATTTCGAGGTCCATGGCCACCGTATTTCTTATGTACGGAAAGGATCCGAAAAAGTAACAGCAGCTCATCTCCAACAAGCACCCAAATACCCCACTAAAGTAATGTTTTGGGGTTGTTTTACACATGAAGAGCCTGGAGCATTAATACCTATCAAGGGAATGATGAATTCTGACAAATATATTCACTTATTAGAAACCAGTATCGTACCCCAGCTGCAAAAAACATTTCCGGATGGCAGACGTGTGTTCCAACAAGACCTGGCACCATGCCATACGTCTCGAAAAATTACAGAATTCTTCAACAAGAAGAATATTCAGGTACTCCCCTGGCCAGGCAATTCACCCGACATCAACCCCATTGAGAACTTGTGGTCAATTTGCAAAAGAAGAATGCAAAAAATGGATTGTTCTACAAAGGAGAAGATGATTTCTGCCTTCATTGGTGTATGGTTTCGCGATGAAGAAATGAAGAATATTTGTGGGAAATTAGTGGAATCCATGCCAAATCGTCTCAGAGCTGTTATTAGGAACAAGGGAGGCCACATAGATTACTGAGGTATGTCTTAGACCTTTTTTTATCCCGTTTGAGTGTTTTTGCATAAGTAATTACGTTGTTCGGATTAATTTGCACGCTACTGTATGTGTACAAGTACGAAACCTAGGAACGAATATTGGAGAAAGAGACTTTTGACCCACCTTGTATACTAAAATAATAAAATGCCCAATAAATATCACAGAAGCAATGTTAATATGAGAAGAAGAGCACGAATTCAGAAGAAACAGAAGCTACATAGAATATGTTTTCAATCTTTCTCAGTTTGTAGAGAAACGCAGAGAATTTAATGTAGATACTTTTATAGAAACAACCAAGATGGCTCAGTGTCAGCCTTATAAGCCAGTGGAGCTGGGTTCAAATCCAGTGCTGAGCTTATAAACCAGTGGGGCCCATTCATATCCCGTTATACCCTCAATTTATAACTTGTATTGAGCAAGCTCATGATCCAGACAACACAGGGGTTTTCTCTGAGTATGCTTTGGCTCAAATGTGACATCCCGATAATTTTTATTCTCCATCATCAACATCAACATAATCATCATCATCATCATAATTATCATCATCCATTCATTGAGTGAAATGTGGACCCAATGTTTATAGTGCACTCTGAATGGTATCTGATGAACTGAGTGATCTATATTTATCAACACTAGTGACATCTATGAGCTGCTCATAAAATCAGGGTGAATGACATGTTAAGGGCCCTCCCACTAGGAGAGAGAGAGAGAGAGAGGAACTTTTATAGAATTCAATGACTTCCATAAGGCATTTGGTATGCTAGATAGATTTAAATTATGAGAAACTGCGCATGAGAAAGGAATTCCTCCTCATATGATTAGTGTTATATAAAGTCTAATTTCATAATACAAAAAAAAAGTGTCTTAATTGAAATAGAAATTACACGGAATGCAAAGAATAACAGTGATCGTCTCAATGCTTTTAATTTCCATGAAACAGGATCCCAGAGCCCTTATACATGGAACTTAGGTTATGGTGAGAGAAGAAGATGTAATAAAGCAGTGCATGCAGAAAATAGAACTGCAGTACACCGTGTTCCGCTTATAAGTATAATAAAAGAAATAGTTATAATTTCATAACAATGCATGCAAATGGGTTAAGATTGGTACCATTGTAAAGAGGAAATTGGGAAGTTTTAATCCATTGTTGTTACTTATTTTTAGAAGACTCACGCATGCGCAGATCATTAAATAAGAGAATTCGTATCGTATCTTTAGTCAGTCAGCATGTGGACGCCACAGCAGAAAGCCTTTTGTGTGCTGTCATTAGCAGAACATAGATCCATAATTCGTGTACAGCGCTTGTTTCACCATCAGTACAATCTTAGACCGAGGGAAGCTGTACCGACGTACGTCTCAATAATGAAATGGGATAGGCAGCTCAGAGAAACAGGAAGTTTGTTGTCTAATGCAGGTAAACATTCCAAGCGTAAAGTGTCTGACGAAAATGTCGAACGCATTCGCGAGGCATTTCAGAGAAGCCCGCGGAAATCCATTCGACAGGCTAGTGTGCAGTTGAACATCCCACCAACAACAGTGCATACAGTGCTCCATAAAAGATTGCGTTTGCGAGCGTACAAGCTGCAACTTCATCAGATGATTACGCCGAATGATAAACTGGAACGAAAACGCTTTGCAGAAACAATGTTGGATAAAGTGGACGATGACGACACATTTCTAACTCGAGTCTGTTTCTCAGATGAGGCAACCTTCCACGTCAGTGGAAAAGTAAACCGACACAATTGTCGCATCTGGGGGTCGGAAAATCCAAGTGTCGTAATTGAACACCAACGGGATTCCCCTAAATGGAATGTTTGGTGTGGGATCATGCGTGACAGAATCATTGGTCCCTATTTCTTTGCTGAAAAGACAGTCACTGCAAACACGTACCTGGATATGTTGCAACTGTATGCTGTGCCACAACTCCCAGATGGAGCAATTTTCCAGCAAGATGGGGCTCCACCACACTTTGCCAACATGGTTCGCACATTCTTAGACGAACAATTCCCTGCAAGATGGATCGGAAGAGGATCACCGTACATCACATGGTCTGCCAGATCACCAGATCTAACACCACCTGATTTTTTCCTGTGGGGGTTTGTTAAGGACCAGGTCTACAGGACGCCAGTACGTGATTTGGCAGACTTACAAGAAAGAATTTATGCTGCTGTCAACAATGTTACACCACAGATGCTTCATAACACTTGGGTCGAGGTTGAATACCGGTTGGATATTTCCCGTGCCACCAATGGAAGCCATGTTGAGGTTTATGGAACATAAGGTAACAAAAATTCCCAGTTTTCATTCTTTGTAGCAGTTGGTTTCAACTATATACTTGTATTAATTCAGAAGTTATAGCTATTTCTTTTGTTATACTTATAAGCGGAACACTCTGTACTTGAAGACATCCAAGAATGGCAAGTCTCAGTACGCAGCAACAAAAACATTCCCTAATATCTACCACATAGTGATTGCTGGTGGAAAGCCATATATTGGTTACTGTTTAATCGCTAACTAATATCCATAATGAAAATGTATGTGTTATTTAATGATATTCGTAT
This sequence comes from Periplaneta americana, assembly GCF_040183065.1. Classification (NCBI taxonomy): domain Eukaryota; kingdom Metazoa; phylum Arthropoda; class Insecta; order Blattodea; family Blattidae; genus Periplaneta; species Periplaneta americana. The sequence goes on along the minus strand of NC_091131.1, from coordinate 53,379,350 downwards.
ATTTTTAAAACTATGTGAAATACGAGAACTGTAATGTGGCTGAAAGAATGACTAATGAAGCATACACTTGAAATTAACATTTTTAATAACATCTAACATCATAACAGCACACAGTACGCAACTCAGAGACTATTGTCTATTTCACAGATACCAACCCGATGAGGCACTACTATTATTGTGTTTCGAATCAGTAGCTATAATGTTCACTCTGGCACTCAGTATCTGCCTGTCATACTTGACTACGCCATTTCCAACATCCATCTTGCAAAGGTTACGGAAGTCATGACTTCCAACCACATACTGCACTGCAGTATCCATCGCCTGTAGAAACAGAGATCATCAAAATCACTACTTTTCTTTCTATATTTGAGCTGTTCCATTCCTTATTTCTATGACAATTAAGAACCATTCACAAACAGCAAGACTCCTTGGTCACATGCAGTTGTAACAGAATTTCAGATTACAGATGCTTATTCAAGTCTCAATCTCACTAATGTAAAGTATTAGAAGTGAATTTTGGAAATACATCGAATGATTTCATAAGATAAATAATTATCTCTCAGAAACTTATTTGAAGTGAATGAGGAGTGAAGAAAGAACAACTTACAAGCAGTATTAGTCCCAACATTCTAATTGCATGATGATATCTAGGCCTACTCTAGATGATTGTGAAAATTAAGCTTACGGTCGTGGAATACTCCAAGGACTTTAAAATGCAATCTGTTCTGTTAATCTGAATATTATTTAAGTAATAGTTGAATTTAATAGAAGTATTTTTCAATTTAAATACTATTATAGTCACAATCATGCCATGGTACGAAAGAAAAATTTCACAACCTCGAGCTGGAATCGAACCTGCGACTTCCTGTACTCCGGTCAGGCGCTCTACCACTGAGCTATCGAGTTCATCTCACGCCAAAGGCTTGGAATTATCCTTTCATACTAGCGACTCTGTTATAGAGTACTGTCCATAGCTCTGATCTAGTCAGCACTGCTTATGGGTGTGAAGAAACTATACAAATGTAATCTTCATCTTACGATGTTTGGTGACGTATATACGTCTGTTGATGTGACATATTAATGAATTTAAATACTATTATAGTCACAATCATGCCATGGTATGAAAGAAAAATTTCACAACCTCGAGCGGGAATCGAACCTGCGACTTCCTGTACTCCGGTCAGGTGCTCTACCACTGAGCTATCGAGTTCATCTCATGCCAAAGGCTTGGAATTATCCTTTCATACTAGCGACTCTGTTATAGAGTACTGTCCATAGCTCTGATCTAGTCAGCACTGCTTATGGGTGTGAAGAAACTATACAAATGTAATCTTCATCTTACGATGTTTGGTGACGTATACACGTCCGTTGATGTGACATATTAATGAATTTAAATACTATTATAGTCACAATCATGCCATGGTATGAAAGAAAAATTTCACAACCTCGAGTGGGAATCGAACCTGCGACTTCCTGTATTTAAATTCATTAATATGTCACATCAACGGACGTGTATACGTCACCAAACATCGTAAGATGAAGATTACATTTGTATAGTTTCTTCACACCCATAAGCAGTGCTGACTAGATCAGATGCTATGGACAGTACTCTTTAACAGAGTCGCCAGTATGAAAGGATAATTCCAAGCCTTTGGCATGAGATGAACTCGATAGCTCAGTGGTAGAGCGCCTGACCGGAGTACAGGAAGTCGCAGGTTCGATTCCCACTCGAGGTTGTGAAATTTTTCTTTCATACCATGGCATGATTGTGACTATAATAGTATTTAAATTCATTAATATGTCACATCAACAGACATATATACGTCACCAAACATCGTAAGATGAAGATTACAGAAGTATTTTTCTTGTGATAATGTGCTTGTGAACAATAGTTTCAACAGTGTTTTAAAATGATTTACAAGAGAAATTGGACTATGATTTCTAACATCATGTATTTTTTTTTTGAAAAAGGTTATAACTATGAGTTATAATATTAGTCTTGGAAGATTATTTTTCATGGCAATGTCTTCAGATTACTTTGCAATTGGGTCCATGTTACACTGAAGAGATTGGCAGCCTGCAGTATTTTTGATTGCATGAAATACTTTTAAGTCATCAGTGAAGAATAACAGACAAACAATTTCTTGTACTGATATTGTCTATGAAGATTATAAAACGAAGAGTGCCTTATGGCACTCCACAATTTAAGTTAAATGAATCGGAGAGTTTGCTAAACAGATGTACGTAAGATTATCTATCACTTTGATAGTTTTCAAACCATTTTACGTAACTTGCAGAAAGTCTGATGCTTCCCAACTTATGAAGCAAGGTTTTAAGTGGAACTATGTCGAGAGCTTTGCTGAAATAAAAATATACTTAGTCAGTTTGTCACCGTGTTTCAATTGCAGACACCATTAATTTTATTTAAGTATAAAACTAGAATAGTTGCAGCAGATTGAGATGTAGTGAATTCATGTTGTGTTGGGCTTAGTTTATTTTTCAATAACAGGAAAAGTGCTTGTAAACAATAGCTTCAACAACGTTTTAAAATTATTTACAAGAGAAGTTGGACTATGGTTTCTAACATCATGTCTTTTGCAACTTTTAAAAGAGGGAAAATTACTGCTTGTTTTCATAATGTAGAAATTTTACAAACAATCCTGAACAGATGGAAAAACTATTTTGGACAACTACTAAATATACATAGGCCAAATAGAAATGATCGGGACGAAATTGAAATACAAACTGCTGAGCCATTTATACCCGAACTCACACTTTCTGAAGTCGAAATTGCGATAGAAAATTTGAAAAATTATAAGTCTCCAGGTATCGATCAAATTCCAGCAGAATTAATACAAGAGGGTGGAAGCGCATTATATAGCGACATTTATAAGCTTGTACTTGCTATTTGGGAAAAGGAAATTGTACCAGAACAATGGAAGGAGTCCATAATCGTACCTATCTTTAAGAAGGGGGACAAGACTAACTGTAGTAACTTTCGAGGAATATCACTTTTGTTGACAACGTACAAAATTTTGTCCAATATTCTTTTGAGAAGATTAACTCCATATGTAGATGAAATTATTGGGGATCATCAGTGTGGTTTTAGGCGTAATAGATCAACTATTGACCAGATAATTTGTATTCGACAGATAATGGAGAAAAAATGGGATTATAAGGGTACAGTGCATCAGTTATTCATAGATTTCAAAAAGGCATATGACTCGGTTAAGAGAGAAGTTTCATATGATATTCTTATTGAATTTGGTATTCCCGAGAAACTAGTTCGATTTATTAAAATGTGCCTCAGTGAAACATACAGCAGAGTTCGTATAGGTCAGTTTCTGTCAGATGCGTTTCCTATTCACTGTGGGCTAAAGCAAGGAGATGCACTGTCACCTTTACTTTTTAACTTTGCTCTAGAGTATGCCATTAGGAAAGTCGAGGATAACAGAAAGGGTTTGGAATTGAACGGGTTAAATCAGCTTCTTGTCTATGCGGATGACGTGAATATGTTGGGAGAAAATCCACAAACGATTAAGGAAAACACGGGAATTTTACTGGAAGCAAGTAAAGAGATAGGTTTGAAAGTAAATCCCGAAAAGACAAAGTATATGATTATGTCTCGTGACGGGAATATTGAACGAAATGAAAATATAAAAATTGGAAATTTATCTTTTGAAGAGGTGGGGAAGTTCAAATATCTGGGAGCAACAGTAACAAATATAAATGATATGAGGGAGGAAATTAAACACAGAATAAATTTGGGAAATGCCTGTTATTATTCGGTTGAGAAACTTTTATCATCCAGTCTGCTGTCGAAAAATCTGAAAGTTAGAATTTATAAAACAGTTATATTACCGGTTGTTCTGTATGGTTGTGAGACTTGGACTCTCACTTTGAGAGAGGAAAATAGGTTAAGGGTGTTTGAGAATAAGGTGCTTAGGAAAATATTTGGGGCTAAGAGGGATGAAGTTACAGGAGAATGGAGAAAGTTACACAACACAGAACTGCACGCATTGTATTCTTCACCTGACATAATTAGGAACATTAAATCGAGACGTTTGAGATGGGCAGGGCATGTAGCACGTACGGGTGAATCCAGAAATGCATATAGAGTGTTAGTTGGGAGGCCGGAGGGAAAAAGACCTTTAGGGAGGCTGAGGCATAGATGGGAAGATAATATTAAAATGGATTTGAGGGAGGTGGGATATGATGATAGAGAATGGATTAATCTTGCTCAGGATAGGGACCAATGGCGGGCTTATGTGAGGGCGGCAATGAACCTCCGGGTTCCTTAAAAGCCAGTAAGTAAGCAAGTAAGAAATTTTACAATATTTCAGACTGGAGTTAAATGTGTGGGTTAACAAATGAACAAAAATTTAAATTTAGATTTTAAAATCTGGTACACCATCAATACCAATTGTTTTTGTTGGTTTTGATTGCCTTCCAAACATCATCATATGTTACAGTTGGTATAGATAGACAGTCTGCATTATTATAATATTGTTTACATAAGCAAGGATATGTGTTTTCTGGACAGATATGAAGTGATTAGCAGAAGCATGGACAATGTCTTTTCAACCTGTAAAGTGTTTATCATAAAAATAAGTTTCTGAGAGATAATTATTTATCTTATGAAATCATTCGATGCATTTCCAAAATTTTTTCAGGTTTGAATTTAGATTTTCATCTATATTTTGTACCATAAAATTTTATGATATATGATTTTTGATCAATTTTCCATAATTAGAAAGAAAATTTTTAATAAAATTCAGATCTGAATTTAATTTTTTTTCTCATGGTCTTTCTTTCTAAGTTTATGCAAGGTGTTAGAAAGCCATTGAGGAAAACCAGATCTTTTTACTTTGGTGACTGGAACTGTTTGTAATATAGTGTTATTAATAACAGAATTGAATGAACTCACTAACCTTGGTAAATGCAATAATCATAATATTATAGAAATTACGATACCAGATTAAAATAAATCACCTTGAGAATAATTTGGTTAAGAACTCTGGTGACTTTGAAAATATTTGTATAGTATAACTTCTAGTGATTTTAACAAAGATGGATAGTATATACCTTCAAAAACTAATGAAAGAGTGGCCAGATAACATCACTCTCTTTTACATTTGAAAAACGAAGTCAAGTAGGTTTTTGTTATTAATAGTAGAATTTTGTTCTTGAAGTCTAAGGTAATATAATTAGGAACATTAAATCCAGACGTTTGAGATGGGCAGGACATGTAGCACATATGGGCAAATCCAGAAATGCATACAGAGTGTTAGTTGGGAGGCCGGAGGGAAAAAGACCTTTGGGGAGGCTGAGACATAGATGGGAAGATAATTTTAAAATAGATTTGAGGGAAGTGGAATATGATGATAGAGACTGGATTAGTCTTGCTCAGGATAGGGATCAATGGTGGGCTTATGTGAGGGCGGCAATGAACCTCTGGGTTCCTTAAAAGTCAGTCAGTAAGTAAGTCATAGGTAATAAAGTGATGAAAATAAATCATGAGTCGTAATTTTAGAACAGCAATGAAGGTTTTTGGTATTAGTAACCAGGTGACCAGTTTGTATCAAGAGCATTAAAAACACTAAGTATTAAGACGCTATTATTATGTCATATGTATATCAAGATAGTTTTCAAGAAATGTAAAATATGTTCTTAGAAATTGGATCAGCATCAGGTGGAAAGTAGTGATTACCGAATAATAATATTAATGATGATGATGATGGTATAATAATAATAATAATAATAATAATAATAATAATAATAATAATAAATGCTGTTGTCAGGAGATACTGCATTTTGATTTATCAAATTTCATTATCATTTTAAACATCACATTACATCACATATAATGTTCAGAATCAATTAACAAACATAAGAAAACTGCTCTCGTCAAATACCTTAATATCAAGGTTTCCTCTAGGAAAGAAGTACTTGTACGTCCTTTGCTTGCAGTTGAATCTGGCACTGAAGTCAGGAGGAGCAGGGCACCAGGCCAGCACCCTGATATCTGGTGGAAGGACGCGATTCAGGAGCTTGGGATAATCCAACTCCTCAGTTGTGCCTTCTCCAGCTGAGAGCTGTTCTTGAGTCAGTTTGCTTCGGATGTCTAGTGACACCACCTAATACAACAACAAGCAAGGACAGACTAAATTACAGTATGAAACTATTTACATTAAAGCCATTTAAATAACAAACCTTTAATAAACATCACAGATTTTTTAAAAATGTACACACACAGTGGCAATTCAAGCTTGAATGGAGGTGAGATTTTTCATGCCTCTATGCCTTTCAAAATGGCTCTGGAATACATTGCAGTCTTTTTCGAGGACAAATGGCAGAGTGTGGTGATGCTGAGGCCCAGAAAATATGAGAGAGGACTCTATCTCTTCACCTTCTGTATTTTGAATTCTGATATGTAAGACAAAAAGCCTATACTCCTTTCATTCACGGACATGGTTCTTCAACATCACAAAACTCTATGCATGGGGAAGACAAGCTAAGGATTTTAATCACCCTTAAACATGCAAACTCTCTGCCAGATTTGAATCTGTGAATCTCTAATCCAGTGTTTCCCAACCTTTTTAAGTTCGCGGCACCCTTGAAAATAACATTAAAAACTGGGGGCACCCTTTCTTGAATTTAAAAAAAAAAAATTGAAATTTAATATATATTCATTTATTGAAAGATGATATAATAAGTTTTACTACAATCACTTAGTAAAAATACATCAATTTTATATATTGTTCTGTCGAAGTCTCGGGAATGTTCATGAGGAAGTGAGTAGTCTATACTAGTATAATGAATCGGGAATGTTCGGCAGGGATTGGCTGTAATGCCATCTGCCGGAGCCGGATACAAGTATAATTGAATCTTGGAAATGAATCGATCTGTAGTGCATGAGAGTAATTAATTTGACTTATTTTATTTCAAGACCTTACAAGATTTAAGTAGACAGTATTTTTTTTTTGGTTTATTTCAATATCTCGCGGCACCCCTTAGCCGATCACGCAGCACCCTAGGGTGCCGGGGCACACCGGTTGGGAACCACTGCTCTAATCTATTGAAAAGTACGGCAACCATTCAACCACTGAAGGTAACACATTCTCAATACAAGTATAATAATTCAATCTACGTAACAAAACCTGCATAGGGAAATTGACTGTGTTTTAAAAAAAAAAAGCAACTGTGCTTATCATCTACTGAAGAGAGACTATTTATTATGAGTGCAACACACTGAAATACCTGGCAGAATGAGCTGACTCCCTTATCTGTGCGTCCACATCGAGCATAGTTGCTGGTCTGGCGACTCTCCACTAAGCAACATTTGGTGAGAGCAGCAAATAAGTGGTGCTCGATGGTGTTGATGGTGTCCTCCTGCACCGTGTAGCCCTGGTAGTCCCACCCAAGATATAGAAATTTCAGCAGCACATGTCGCTTGCAGCATCTAAACAGGTGCCAATGTAATTTTTTTTTCATAGGATATATTCTGAATTGGTAGCATGCCTTACCTGTACAACAAAATCAGCGGCTCTTCATGACACATTTCTCGTTATTTACAGATTATTTTAACTTATAAATTCTGATTGTGATATCCTGATTGCGAAAATGTACAGTATGTCAGCTGAATATAGATAAACAGAAACATTGTTATTTCATTTAATCTAAGTTCAACAACCAACTAGTCTTTTTATTAGTTTTTAATCAATTTACAGTACTTTTATGTATGGTAACTTGAATATATGGTCTTTTAGAGAATATGTTGAATCGCTGTTTTCTAATAATGTTGCACAAGTTAACAATGCAGACCAATAAATTGCAGATTCTAAAACAAATGTTTTGAGATTCTTCAACTCATAACATCAGAAATGAAAAATCTGGAAGCATTAGCCTCAAAATAGAGTTAAGTAGCCTGCTTACTATAGTCTTATGTGACGAATCAAACCAAAAGTTCAAGAAATTGCTTTTCAATTGTTTTACAAATGTCTTAATTTCAGAGGATTTTTAAAACCGTATATCTGAATATTTTTTATTGACAACTGTGCAAGTTCTATTAAGAAATGTGTTCGATACTCCACACGATTTTTGGTGACATGAGAATAAACCTGTTTGTAGCAGCCTAAGGCCTATGTACATCATGGAATGGAAGTAGGTTTATGCAGCTTTAGGAAAAACAGTTTCAGCATTATGTACTCATAATAAAGCACAGGGTGAACAGATGAGTTTCCCACCTGCATGCTGTCAGTCAGCCCAGCCACAGCAGGGAGCATGGGAACACGTCATCAGTCTAAGCTAAACGGCTGTTGTGTACAGGTATGGCTTATAATAGGCCAAAGTATTCTATTCCACAATGAGTGTTTATTTACGATTGGTATGTATATGCACAGAGAATAGGCTCGTGCTAACAGGAGATTATTCCAAGAAAATTTCCCTGATGTTCACATTCCAACTGATGCTGTGATTCATAAATTACGGTAGTTAAATTTCGGGAAACGGGAAGAGTTCGAGATAAGAAGCAAATACGACAACCCACAGGACTCACTGAAGAAGTTTTCAATGACATCAGGCATTGTCTAGAAAATACCCCTAGATAGGCTAATTTCATTAGTCAATGTCAGAAATGTTTGGAATATAAAGGAAATAAGTTCCCCCCTTTTACGCAAATGAGTAGTTGCATATCTTTTTAAATGATTTTTGTTTTGTAATATTATTAGCCAGTGTCTCCAGTATTGAAACTGTAGTTCGACAAAATGCAGACTAATGCTGTCTTACAGTCATGAGTACAAGCCCCATGTGTAGCATGGGAAACTCATAATCTGTTCATCCAGTATATGATTCTTTTCGTTATTAACTACAAAAATTTAAACAGTGTGATTAACAGTTCTCTTATGATCTATTCTTACATTCGGAGAAAAGCTTACTTGGTAAAGTCAAATTTCCTACGTTTCTTTTCAGCTAAATTCCTATTTAAACAATCCACAGGAACTGATTTATTAATTATGCTCTTCAGTTGATTATTATGTATCTCCATCTGTAGTATACGGTTTATCAGCTCCTAGAAAATATACATATATTTTTAAATATCTGTTAGATCATACGATTCATAATTTCAAATTGTGGTCATAAGAAATTATCACAAAGTTATTACAAACCACATAGTTCTAGAAGAACAGATGGGCTTCTGCAAAGTAAGATCAACGTTCCATGCTGTGACTAATTTGATGGCAGATATAAAAAATGCAATGCAGCACTCTGAAGGAAAGCTCTATGCACTTTTTGTCGACTAAAGGAAGGCATTCAATTTATTCGATCTTCAAAGATTGATGAACAAATTGAAAGACTACCTCAGCAAAAGTCAATATCTAACAAACATCATTATCAGGATGTTAGAAGTCAATAAAGTTGTCATCAGCGACACCCTCAGGACATCAAAGTAGTTACTACAGACTGGGTGCTGCAGGGTGATCCCATCAGCCCTTCACCATTAAACTTGATGACAGTCGACATAGTAAATGCCATGCACAACAAAGGAAATGAAGGCCTCTCTGCATGTACATGGACTATATGGTCTTAATAGCTAACAATATTGATGAGGTGCAGGAAAACTTCAGCAACTTAGCAGCATGGGCTGAAGCCAATGGACACAAATGGCCATTGTGTACCCATCTTAAATTATGGAATACAGATCATACGGGAACCTTTGAAGAAGAGAGACATGGCTCTGCGGGAGGGAGTAAAGACCACCTTTTTAAAGAGAACACTGGCAGTGTCTCGATACATTCCTTCACAGCTAGTGTTGCCTACCTGCTGGCAAGGGAACCTTTCCTACTGCAGGAGATTACACAATACTGCAATTGCCATGTACAAGGGACTATCAAGTACCGGTACCCCAGAAGACAACGGAAAAATTTATCCAAAAAATCTTGTTTTCCCTTTTTTTTATTAGACACAACTCTCAATTACAACCAAGAACTACTTAATTTACAAACTTATTTCTACGGCGGCCTGTAAAAATTAACACAATTATTAATGTAACACGTATGAACTTGTATATCAATATATTTTTAATTTATGTTGCACTATACTGTGGTTGCACATGATAACATTAGCAGGTTACTATTAGATTACTGGTACTGTAATTACGGTTCGTGATTTGACGTACTTCCTTCGAGAAATTTTCTAAATCTTCAAGAGATGTTTTTCTCTTTTTGGATGCTTTAACAACTAAATTACTTGGACTTTTCTCCTCCATAATCTTACTTAATAAAATTAAGTACAGCGACTTTTATATCACTATTCCAATTTCCAAAATCAAAAACACGACACGTATGTCAATTGTCATCAATGGACCACTGCCTGCTGGATCGCATCTTATTTTATGTAAGCAGCCAAAAGATGCGATCGAGTAGGCAGTGCATTGGACACTTTACAGTAGATCAGTGTCGCCAACACAAAAGTAAGAAAGGCTGCTAACAATATGAATAGCTAAACCTAGATCTAGGAGCTAAACTGGGTTGAAATTAAATTAGCCAAACCTATTAAATACTATAATTTCAGTATTTTTTTTTTTCATCTTTAAACAGCTCCCTTGAGAATATTTCATTTTTCATTTCATTTATTATATTCCATAGATCTTACATTAGCAATGAAGCCTTAAGATGTGAAACAAGTCAAAAATTTACAAGATTACAATTACAATTTTTACATTTTTGCAATTTCTTCAATCTTTTTGGCGAGATGTAGTGAGATGAGGTGAGACCGAGGATTCGCCAAAAGATTACCTGGCATTTGCCTTATGGTTGGGAAAAACCTCGGAAAAAACCCAACCATGTAATCAGACCAAACAAGGGTGAAGTGAAGTGAGGCCGAGGACTTGCCATAGACCACCCGGGATCAGTCCCATGGCTGGGGAAAACCTCGAAAGAAACCAATCAATCAGACCAAATGGGGGATCCAACCCAAACCTGAGCGCAGCTCCAGATCAGCAGGCCAGCGAGTCTGCCGACTGAGCTGCATTAATGGCTCTACTAAAAATATACAATACATAGCCAATCAGATAATTAAATTTACAAACCCAAGCAATTATTCATCAATTGAGCTATAAAATATAATACATAGCAAGTAAGTTAAAGAATATGAAGAAGAATAATAGTAGACCTACTTAAAGTCTGTTTCATTTTTGCTCTGTTTGCAAAAAATGAAACAGACTTGTACCACCCTTCTCTTATTGACATAGGCTAAAAACCATTTCACAAAAACTTATGCTGGGATTGATGAGAAACAGTTTTTTGTAGCTTACAGAGCATATTATAGGCCTACCTGTACTTCATGCTACGAAGTAGCCTACCCTTAAGGTACTTCTGGATATTAAAAAAAAAAAAAAAAAAGTAACTGCAATCCAGTACAGTAGTTATACGACGAAACCTCCCCACAAGATACATATCTGGCACACACAGTGTTCTACACTAATTTCAACTTCACTCTTGTCATTTAAAATCACTTTTCTGGTGATCGAGTTTTCAAACTTTCCAGGAAGATTTATAAGGTAGACTAACATCAGTCACTACAGTACCGGTACTATAAGCACTGGTGTCATAATTTCTCTTGATTATACGCCGCACCCTTATTTTTCTCTCTTGGAATATATCTTACTCTCCTCTCTCTACCATCATTTAAAGGATGTTTTTATATCAGAGAAATAAAGAAATCGTCTTTCTTTATACCTTTTAATTATAAAACAAGCTTGATTTAAAGACGATTCCATAAAACTCTGACAGTAGAGACATACATATCTTGATGAATTCTGGAGTGTGTCTGCAACAGTACGGGATTTTTCAACCATCCTTTTGGTATTCCTCCAGAATAGCTACACCAAAGAAAGCACAATTTTCTATTGCTTCACTGGTTTCTGTGAGATGTATATTGTGATAAACACGTGGTTATAGTTTGCAGCCACAAATAGGTACTTTTACGGTATATTCTAATGTAATGCATTGTTGTAGTCCCCCTCTCCAGTTGTTACAAATATGACACTCGAGAGGTCCAGGCCACAATACCAGGGAAACAGATCATTTCCTTAGTAATTTGTCCTGGGCCTTTCGTATTTTGTGTTGGTAATTATTTTTATAGTAGCAAGTGGAGGGAGGTTACAACAGTGCATTAGAATAAACAGGTCCAATAAAACGATTTTTATGTTGAGTGTATTTATGGCTGCAAACTAAAATTGTGTGTTTATTACTATATACATCCTCAAGAGCCAGTGAAGCAAAAGAAAGTTGTGCTCCTCTGCTGTAGCTTTTCTGGAAAAATACAATTCTTTTACGGTACCATATAATATACAGAGTGTAACAAAAGTTTCTGTAACAGTACATTATAATTATTCTCTTGTTTAGTTTCCATTTTCTCAGGAACCATGACCATATTTTATGGTGTAGGTGTTGGTACTACTTGATTGTGGTGTAATGCATTCCTTTATTAATAATTTGGCTGAAAATGTGATATTTACCATAAAGTATTAAAAAAAAAAAAAAAAAAAAAAAAAAAAAAAAAAACTAAAATTTTCACTGTACCAGAAACATTTGTTACACTCCGTATATGGTTCTGGATTCCTGTAGAGGTGGACCATTTATGTTCATGAACATCAAAGAAGATATATTAGCAACAGCAAGAGATGATCTAAAGATCAGTGCAGATCTCCGTTAAAGAAAATAGATCTCCATGTACGAAACTTAGGCACCCATACACCATATGGCTCCATATGGTCAAACTTTTTTCTTCTTCATACAATTCTCATATGTTGTATGGCCCCCATTACAGCACTATCTACAGTATAAGGGTTACTTATTGAAAAAAAAAAAAAAAAAAAAAAAAAAAAAAGCACTCATTAGGTTTTTCGTGTTATCCGAAATACTTTTGAATAACTATTGAGGTTATTGCCTGTACTCTTCCTTTAATAGCCACACCTTGGTATGCTGGAACTTTTTACTGCTGTTTCAGCATCACTTACCTTGGGACCAGGAAGGTTTACCAAAGATCCAACCATACAGATAGTCACATGTATAACCTCATCAGCCTTCTGAACCAAGATATTCCACCTCTATAAAATATTCGATAGCTATGTTAATTGCTCTACAGCATGTGACAAGACATTTTAATTTTAATTCAAAATGAATCATTGATTTATCATTTGCAAAACATACTACTGTATTATGTTTGTTTTGTTCTCAATTAGAAAAACACAACTTGCACTACCTAAGGAAAAGTTATTTACCAGAATTGCTTAAAAATACCTTTTTCCAAAGTCTCCTTAGTACTGTAGGCCTACCATGTTTCAAAATATCTGTAGATACAGTAACTAATGTTTGTGTCATTATGACAGTTATCTTTAAATAACTTGAAAACGATTAGAGATATCTAAAAACAGATTGCACCATTTTTTTTTTCAGAAAATTTCACATGATTTTGAGTTCCGGTACCTATATGACCCCCTTTGCATTTAAAATTTCAAAATTTCATCCAAAAATGGCGGCTTTTGAGATAGCTGAGGGCTAGAATCGAATGTGTCACTGGTAGAGCATTTGGTCTTACAAAACTGGCCGGTAACACCTACGTACAGTAATCGAAAATAAAGCATATGGAAGATATTTATATGATTCCAGACTTTTGATTCCTCCTGTATTATGATGTTTTCCATAAACGTGAGTGTCCGTCATAAGACTCTTTATATTTTGAATTTATCCCACTTTAGGGAATAACCTACTATTTTAAAATAAGTTTTAAACAATTACGAGACAATATAAACCTGCAATTCGTGAATTAAGAAATGCGTACTGATAATCATTATGATATTCGAGTAACAAGCAAAACAGATAAATATTAGCCTAATTACCGTATCTATACTAAGCAATTTATCGAAGAATGAATAAGGTGGAAGAGCAGGGATTTTGAGCATTCCAGAATTAATATCACGAACTGTGAGACCTTTCAGCTTAAAGCAATAGTGAAAATTGGTCTATTTTATTAATTTTATTTATTTATTTATTTATTTATTTACGGTATGAAGTGGAACATATATCAAGTAATGCAATGACAAAAAAACTGCCTGGATTTTACATAAAAATACCGAATGCTGTGTAAACATTATTTTAGCCTTAAGGCTCTTTTTTTTCTCTCCCCTCCTTGTTATGATTATTTAAATACACTGTATCAACTACTAGGTTATTTAGTGTCGATGGAATTGGTGACAGTGAGATAATATTTGGCGAGCTGAGGTCGAGGATTCGCCATAGATTATTACCTGACATTTGTGCTTTATGGTTGAGAAAACTTCGGAAAAAAACTCAACCAGGTAATCAGTCCAAGTGGGAATCTAAGCCATGCCCGAGCCCAACTCCGGATCGGCAGGCAAGTGCCTTAGCCAACTGAAGCACGACTGTGGCTTTAAGGCTCTTGTACAATAGGGTACAATCTTTGTGCTGAAATCTCCCAAGCAATCGATAGATTAACTTACTTCACAGTGCACCTCACTAAAAAACACATGTTGTAAGTTCAACGTCATTGAAGTAATAGTGAGACAAATGAGGGGATCAGAATCAAAGGGGTACAAATGACATTTCTAAACAAATGAGTAAAATGCAACCTGGATAAACTAAAACATTTAAAATTTTAGTGGCAAAGGGATATATATTTTAAACACATCACAGATTAACATTTAAAATTTCACGGAATTTACAAAAGCTTAATAACTTCCGATTATATTGTCTCTAAAGTAACTAAAGTGCACTTACAACCGTTTGCTTCTGATCCCCTCAAATGACATTCAATATTTCAAATTAGTAGGTACTTTCACATTATTGAATAGGTACCGTAACTGATCAGGCTTCTGATGTTCGAATTATCTGCCATATATGGTGCAAAGATATGTTTGTTGAATTTGAAATGCTTAGCACTAGTAATGTTAAGTAAAAGTATTGTTCGAAATGAGAAATTGATTAAAACAAAAGTGAATAATTAAGGTAATGCTATATAAACGAACAAATTGGCGCACAAGAGAGGAAAAGAGTTGTGTTCATCATGAAATTTGAAGAGCAAATTTGTTAATTCTGAGTTCACCGTTATCTTTTGTGCACAAGTTACAGTTCCCCTCTTTGCCCAAATTGTTTTGAATTGGAAATGTTGTATCATATTTATTATTTATTTGTAATAATTGGCACACATTCTTTTTACAACAGAAGAAACACAATATACTCCTGTACAATTAATTCAAATGTCTGCAAAATATAAAAACGACATGTTTAAATTCTTCCTCTTGACGTTTGCAGACAGAAAGAACTGAAATTAACATGACAATTGTACAGATATAATTTACATAAAGCTTGATTCTCTGACTAATTGCTTCAATTTGTTTTCATAGAGATAGTTTACAAGTACTGAGGTATCTGTCCACTTCGTTTGTTACTCACAGGGTGTTCCTTTCCTAATTTATGACTAGAAACTTACACTGAGTTATGGTTTGGTATTTTGATTTTTCGTTAAATGAAAAATACTGTTTGGGTGACTCATAATGGTACAAAACACAAATTAAAACTTATATTACAAAAAACTGCCACACACTTCTTTTTATAACATTACATACAATAGTCTATTTACAATCAGTGCTGTTGAGAGTAAAAAATGAATCAGTACACGTATAGGATTTTTCTTTTTTGTTGATCAATAAATTAAGAGATACTACAGAAGGAGACAGTTGTGGCATTGAGTCGATACGGCACAGGGCTGCCACTGTTCCAACAAATGCTATTATACAAATAAATTACGGCACATAGTTTCATTCAACAAGAGACCCTCTCTTGCCTTTAACAATGCTAAAAACTTACTGAAAATGTTCCTTCATAAAGAAGCTAAATGTATATATCACAACATGCACTCTGCCAGTTTCTCTCTTTCTTTATATTATTATACAACTTTATTTGCTTTACACTTCAGTAATGATTTCTTGCTGAAACCACCTGCAGTAATAATTAATAAGTTATATTTGTGCTAAGTACAGTATTAATTATTAGTGACTCTAAAATTGCGAGCATTTATTTGTTTGTCAGTGACACTATTATTAACATCAGATACACAGAATGCGTCTGGAACTGGAAGGTAACTGCAAGGGGGATGACTTAGAATCCGCGGTAATATTTATTAAACATCTTGCAATAAAACATCAGTTACTGTACTTTCTTACTGCTTAATTTTTAAGTATCCAGTCAAATAGTTTCTATTATAATTGGATCATCTTTTTAAGCTACATTATTACTTTGTTTTTAGTTACAGTCACTTTTAAAACAGGAACTAAAGTATTACATTGCATGAAGTTGCAGAGATAGGTCGAGGATTTTGAGGAAGGAAGAGAAGAGAAGAGTAGAGAAGGCAAGGGGAGGACGTGCGTACATACACTTAAAGTTCCCATATTAATGCACATGCGTGGGTTTTTATCATTTAGATTATCACAATTGCAGCTCAAACCCGGACAATGATGAAGCATACAGTACGTGATGGCCACATTAACTATCCTTTCCTCATTTGCATGTGAAGGAAGGTTTAATGTGCATCGACTACTGCTCTGATGTATGTCTCAGGTTCTCTTGCAGGAAAAAAAATATATATCTATATTTATATACAGTAGCAACACAATTTATTTGGATTGTTGATTGAAAGCCCCCAGATATGCATCAACAGCTGCGTTGAGTTTATGTACGACACCCACCTATATTCTGTAAACCATCCATTAGACTATTTAGCAATGCATTTTAAATACATCTAATTCTAAACGGTGGATGTGATTCTTCTTTTCTCTCTGACTAGAATATTACAGTATAAGCAAAAAATGGTATCATGATCAGTTAGAATTGAATCACTTGTCTGTGTCTGATGAGTTCTGTAGAAGATAGTATTTTATACTGCCTTTTTAAGTACTTTCGTGTAAGTACACAAATAACACTCAATTACCATATTAAAGTTTCAATTTGAATATATTCACAACCGAAACTTGACTTATGTCCTTTTGTTTTCATTTCTAAAAATGATTATTGTAATCCTAATGCCTCCTCTTTCACATCGATATGCAATACTGCATCTTACCACAGCCAATGTTTCTTTATTAGTTTTATTAACACATTAAACCCTAGACACTGTCGCTGGCTTCGCAAACTATCCAAATAATTTAGGCGGGAAGATTTAGTCAAAACGAAGTGTTTTAGAACAGAATGTTCTAGTTGAAGGAGGAGAGGGTGAAATGAAAATTTAAGGAAAGTACTTTTTCATTTCCAAGGTCCAATGTGTTAATCTGGAAATGTTCACAATACAATCACAACACATGCCAATTCACAAGCTACCCATTCCATGATTAGTCCCCATTCAATTTCAATGGCAGTAACTCACCCACATGATCAGTTTGAACTTTTAATGTGGCCATTCAGCTCCACAGAACAAATTTATTTCAATAACTTCTTTGCTTTCATAATGACAAGTCAATAACGGGAAACTTAGACTGATGATTTTTCTGCCCTTTATTGATGGAGTAACAACCACACCACGTTTCTAATAAAGTTTCCTCACTATAGCCTTGGAAAATGGTTTTAATTTCATAGACACATCAAGCTCACCCACGCCATCACAGGAAGACACTTTGGATTTGTCGAGTAGACTATCAGTTCAAAAGCAAGGACCTCATCGTCAACTCATTTAGTCAGCAATTCTTACTTTACGGTCCTACTTAAGTTCGCAGAAGCCCCTGCTTTTGTATATCTGTTTTACCCTATTGTAACAACTGGTACAGTAACCCACTGCCATTGTGCTGGATTCAAAAGTTTGTCTATCTCCGTTTTTTTATTATTAGAGATGTATTGGATGTGAACAGTTTGTTATTGCACATTTATGTACTTTTGTTTAGTGTTTTAATTTTTGAATGCACATAATTATCTGTATATTTCAATTGCTGACATTTAATTTCCAGGAATGTTTTATATCAATCCTCAATTCTCTCACTTTCCTATCACTTCATTCGCTTTCTGTTCCTATTCTACATCCTTAACCTACATTTTGAATCCTTTGTCTCTATCCCAACCTTGGAATGCCTCAGTCATTTCATGCCATTTTCTATCTTTTTTGTGTACTGAAACAACAGTAAATCCTTATTTAGCCAATAATCCTAAAAAAACAGTAATATGAATGCACTGTATTATAAATTTCGTCCTTTTCACTTATTTAACTGAATGAAACAAAACATTCAATTCATTAATTTAATTTTGGACATCGCAAATAAAGTCGATTCTGCTAGTATCCAAATTTCCCCATTTAAGAGAGACAATGAATTAACATACAACAATTTAACCGAGATCCTGCTGTTTCCATAATATTTTTTTCATATCTAAAGCATAAAGTCAATTTAACAACAAAGGGAGTTATCCACATACCCGGATAGAAATCATTATCATGTAACTTGCCCTCTTTCTCATAGCCAGACCATGCCAACCCGCACCTCGTTCTGAATCTTCCCGTCACGAGATTCCGCGCACAAGCTGTTTGCTCCTATGCTCCTCCTCGCCTCTCTACCTGAGCCTCCCTCACCACCCTCTCCTCTCCAGTCAAGTGAACCAACTCTGAGACTTCTTTCATTATCGCTTCACGTTTTTGCACATCGGAATTCTTGGCAGTTGATCTCCCATCTTCGTTGCTGCTGTCGCTTTGATTGCCATTACTCTCGACATTTGTTGTGTTAGTCTTCTGTACACCTGTTTCATCAGTCTCATTAACATGTTCATCACTAACACCGACCCTCGATGAAGAGTTTTGACTAGTATACACATCTGTAGTAGGTCCATTACTGATTGTAACAACAGTGTTACTAAGTGTAGCAGCACTATTAACAAACAACGGCACAGTCTCATTGTTATCAGTGTGTTCAAGACCACCGTCACTTTTGAACTCGGAGAGGTCCTTGCTGCCAGGTGTGCTACTTTCGGTAGCACCACTAGCTGAGATACTACTAACATTAGCCTCTCGAATCTGTGCTTGCGGTGGGCCAATTTCACTGACATCTCCTCTCGTGAGACTGAGCCCAGTAACAGCACGATGAGACTCATCAGCATTTCCAAGCCTGCTATCATCAGCGACAGCGGTGATACCGATGGATTGGCCACCAGAAGCAGAGCAACGGAAATCATAATTGCAGCAAAGACGTCCATCCTATGTGTAAATAGAAGATAAAATGTTAAAAAGGTAATTAGATATTCCTTTCAGTGTCCAACCATACCTTGCAATTTTTGGATAAATCATCACAAGATTAACAACGAATTACATACGAAGTTCTAGTTAGATTAAGAAGTAACGATTACATGAGCTTGAGTTTAAGTTAAAGCCCTTCTTATCTAAAATTTTCAGGTTCATTTTAACTAAAATGTTATATCATTTAATTTTCGTGGCGTCCTGTAGACTTAGCAACTATTATGATAGTGCATGAATATAGCATCGTTTTAACAAATGTTATTACAAGTTGCTTACATCATTCCGGTTGTAGGCTACTTGAAAAACATGTGTGTTCAATTACTTTTCTCAATTGTACTGTAAAAGTAAAATTATAGTTTTGTGAAAATCTTTAACTCTTTAAATGTGAACTACTCATTAACGAAACTAAAGAATAGTAGTTTTCATTTCTGGATAGCATAAAAATTAAAAAGAGAAATGTAAAGATATTCACTAGTAATTGCACTTAATTTTATTTAACCATAACTTTCCGAATAGTTTATCCAACTCTTGCAAAGTATGTTAGTTCTGAAGGATGAATTATGTCCACTTATTAACACATTCCTGCTATTGCTGCCACCTGTGCAGTGAAGAATTTTATAGGTAATAAAAACTGTAAATATATTTACAGTTTATATCATGTAAGCATTTGCAGCCGTTAAAAATTTGTCAAGATGTCATGATTAATGGATCAATTTTGAATACACTTGAGAAGATGATATTTATAGTATGGCACCTCAAGCTTTGCTATGCAACTGCAACATAGAAGACAGAATTTAACATTCTGGTCATGTTCTGTGTATGCAACAGACCTTGTTCACAGAAATGGCCCGGAGAGAGAAACTATGAAGTGACCATATTTTAACAATTTTCAAATTATGATTATGTAGCACCAGAACGCTGCTATAGGTGCAAAATAATAGTTGTATTTAAATAAATAAATAAATACTATTTAATAATTTATGTAATTTATTCTAAATGTAGAGAAATTCAGCAAAATCTATATTAATACAATTTGATGTGGAAAATCGCTTTGTAACTTGGTCAAAAACTGAAGTTACTTTGTAAGTGTCTACCTTATCTATGGGTCAACAACCAAATCCACTAATTATTCTTATTGATGGCTAACTTTTTAGTCTGCCATTGCTCATCAAATCTATGGACTGTGTCCATCTATTTTACTTTATGAATGGTAGTGAATGAAGAAATGGTGGCATTACAAGAGAAATGGCAGTAACGGTACTCCAAACATCTGTCACAATTCAGACTTTGTCTACCACAAATTCCACTTTACTTGGACACATTGGTGTGGAAAATCGACACATTAGACAATCGGCTAATGGTTCACTTTTGTTAATTTTTCATATCTGCAGTTATATTAAATGTTTAAATTTAGCGAATCCTACTTCTGATTGCGAATCACGAGCAGTTTTAATGACAACGTGCGCATTTCAAACCTTAAGAAAATAAATTACTAAATATGTGAAATAATGCGTACAAAGTCACATGTTAAGAGCATTTACAATATTTCAAGTCAACATTCAAGTCTCATTTCCTTTTTTTTTATATTAAAAAAGATTCTAACTTTTCATGTAAGTCACTAACATAAAAAAGAAAGGTATACATATGGTTTATTTGGTTTAATTCATCACTTCGTGTTTTGATAAAAGAAATAGTTGCAATACACATTCCATGACCAATGATTACGATTTTACTTTCTTACTATTTATAAATATTTTGTAACACTTCATAGTCTTATAATCTCCCCGCAGCCATACAAATCTACACCACCAAAATCTTAGGAATCTTTCGTGGCCAGTACCTCTATTTAAATAATAAAAAGTAAAATAAAATTATAAAAACAAAAAAAAAAAAAGAACCAAGCTCGCAAATGAACATTGTATTAACCATGTGTACTGTATGTGTTATTTTACAATAGAGATTTTTAGAGCCTTATTTTATGCTGATCTTCAAAAGCAAAGGGAAAACTTCGTAGTGTAGTTTCAACATCACAAGAGACTCTCACAACTAAATTGATCATACTGAGTTTTTAAAGAAGAACCATTAATTTATTGTTAAATATCAAATTAACTCATGATCATCATCGGTATCATTGTCATAAATAACAGTAGCAAAATTTATATTGCTTACTGATTAGTTACAGCCGAGAAGCAGTTCATCTCAATTTGCTATTGTAAAAATTTCCTTGCGATGTGGAATGTCTGGAGAACTGTGACTTTTCGAAGGTCTATTTGTTGCATACGTTTGGTCAGATACTTTTCTATAACGTTTCCTACTTTAACTTATTACAGTACTAGTACTATTCTTTCAATTATTCTCTTTCATCATCATGAAGTTCTCGTCTTTCAGACGAATTTACCATCATTCATTGGTAGGAAAACAAGATGTTGGTTCTGTCTTCAATTCACAGCAAGACATTTTGAAATATTTTGGACTATATTGCGCATGCTGATAACTTATTTTTCCAATTTTACCTGCAAGTTCGATGTAATTATACATTTCTAAGGCTTATTATTAGTGTAGTGTCACTGCTGTGTGAACATAATAATGGGAGTTTCATGGATGGTTTCTTCTCGCTTTATAAAATTTCTGAAGTCAAAATGAGTACTGGTATCATTTTACTTATAACTGCAATATCTGATTTTGTCAATAATATTACGATCTTATTACAATAATTGACGTGTTTTATTTTCCAATACAATTTTAAGAGAGTATTTATAATTCAGTCTCTGTGCTTTCAGAAGTTGGATTTTTTTTTTAAGGTCAGAAGACTGAAATGTAGTTCCATAGATTACTTTCAACCAAAACGTATTAAATGTTTTGATTAAAAGAAATTTAAATAATCATACATATTTGATTATACTGGCCAGAAAATGTACCTTTACATTTTGGTGATGTTGAAATACTCGAATCAGATTGAATAAAACAATGTGTAAGTAATGTAGCCTCAAACAGGAAAACATTGTGTTTCAGATAGTGATATTAGTATAAATTTTAAACTTTTATGATATGGTGCACCACAGATACAAGGGACTAGTCTGATAGAGTGCATGATGTATCTTGCAGAAAACAAACAACCAAGGACAAGCAACATACCCAACAGGTCCAAACAGAAACAAATAGCAAATCAATAGTGCACTATGAGAAAAGTATAACAAAAGAAAAGTGTAAAACAATGCATTCCATATCTGAAAAAAATGCAGTCATATGATCCCCTTTCAAGAAAATACAGAAATCATTACTTTTTCCATGATAAAATTTAGATTATTGTGCACAGGACACACTAAAAATGGGGTTGTTGTAACACAAAAGTTTTGAATATGGTACAGTCTGGTGTACACAGACTTCAAAAAAATGAGTATAATATTGACAGAATAAAAGTTGTTAAGACAGGATTAATCAAACATCTTGTGCAAATGGGATCATGCTCTTATGCCAGAATAGGATATGCTACCATTTAGATTATCACAAAAATAAACAAAATTCTTGCACCTGTCTTCTGAGATGCACATAATAAATAAACTTGTGCATACATCAAGTTCCTTGCACGTGCCCTATGGAATGGTGGAAGTGATAAGAATTCTAACTCAGTTACAGTATGAACTAGAGTGCACAGCACATGCAATTAGCTTCAAAATAAATCTTCATTAAACAAAATCCAATGAAAAACAGTTTCTGTTGTACTAACAAATGATTCAGTTACATTTAAAATAAGATAAAAGAAATAAAAATTCTATATTACATGCTGTCCGTGATATTTTTCTAAGTAGTCTAAGATTGTACTTTTCATGTGTCGACAATCGAAAGTCACTCTGCTATCGAACATGAATGTTATTAAAATGGTAGATTAATTGATGAAGCAAAGAATCTTAAAATCAATATTAATGATACTTTAATTGCAAATACAATGTTCAAATTATTACAACAAATACGCTAATTTTGTGTACCGGTATGTAGGTATTATTACAAAATTCGAAAAAAATTAAGAATTCATGACAAAAATACGTAAAATAACAATAAAATAAATAGGTATTAAGAACTTTGTCGTTATAAGTACGTACTGGTACTAATGTAAAATATGGGCATAACCTCCCACCTTCCATTCAAGTTTGCAAGTAGTCAATTGTGGACGTTAATATTTTATAAATCATGTTTTCAGTTATAATTAAGACGTGCCTGTCCTCTGTGCCTGACATTGTGAAGAATTTCAATTTTAATTAGGGGGCATTTATAAAGCTGAATTTGTTAACCCGGGTGCTAGCAATGATTAACAGAAAAGGCGATCTTAAAATGAGCAAGGAACAGTCTATAATTTTATCACTTGCTATTTAAAATATCGGCATCATCATTTCACTTGCCATTGTCATACAATTTATAATTTTAAACTCCAAACTCTTCTACCCTTCCAAAAGTCGTGCTAAG
This sequence comes from Periplaneta americana, assembly GCF_040183065.1. Lineage (NCBI taxonomy): Eukaryota > Metazoa > Arthropoda > Insecta > Blattodea > Blattidae > Periplaneta > Periplaneta americana. The sequence continues at coordinate 53,355,602 of NC_091131.1, read as the reverse complement.
AATTTGTAGAGCCTTCTTTCAAATCTATTATCCTTGCCCGAAGTCTAACCTGTGAATTCACACTGTACATTCAAGCACAGAAACCATTTGGTCACATGTTGTGTGAAAATAGATTATTGGATGTGTTACCGTATACATTTACAGTGGAGTAAATTCATTCTCTATTATTTTTTATTCTTATTGTAAATAACAAAAAGAAAAATGCTATTAAAATAATATGCATATTCCTCATCATGTTATTTATATACAGAAAGCTTCATTATTAGCACACAAATTAAAACTATTTGTTATTTTTTTAATTGGTTTATTTTACGCCTCTATATCAACTGATATGATTTTCTAGTGTCCGAATGAAATGAAGGTGAAATGAGTCCAGGGTCCAGCGCCGAAAGTTACCCAGCATTTGCTCTTAATGGGTTGATGAAAAACTCTGGAAAAAACCTGAACTAGGTAATTTGTCTTAACCACGATTTGAACCTGGGTCAGCTCGTTTCACGGTCAGGCATGCTAACCGTTACTTCACAGCAGTGGAATAAAGCGTTTTTTTATTTGGCTATTTAACAATGCTGTATTGACTACTAGGTTATTTAGCGTCAATGGGATTGGTAATAGCGAGATGAGGCCGAGGATTTGCTATAGATTCCTGACATTAGCTTTACGGTTCGAGGAAACCTCGGAAAGAACCCGACTAGGTAATCAGCCCAAGCAGGGATAGAATCTGCACCCAAGCACAAGTCCGGGTTGGCAGACAAATGCTTTAGTCGACTGAGCTACACCAGTGGCTAACTATTTCTTTACCATTAACTCTCTTTCTCTCATGATAATAATATCAATTCTAAGGGAGGGTAAGTTGTCCTCTGTGGATTTAGTGATTACTATGCTTGCCATTCGATCCAACGTTCAGGGGTTAGAATCTGACAGAGGACAAGTGATTTTCAAAGAAACGTTCTTATATCTGGAAGGCCCATATTAAATTTATGGCATGTTGAAGAACCCTATACGTGAGTGAGAATTTCAGGCAAAATTTAATGTTCTCTTTCACGTAACATTAATCTTTGAGGTAGCATAATGAGCCCATATAAGTGGCCCAAGGGCTCTTCAGTTCGTTTCGTCCTTCACTAATAACCCATTCAATGGGTGGTTAACATTAGGAGATGTGTCAAGTTTATATTAGCTACTTTAAACCATTTCAAGCATAATTGCTAAGTTCTATTGTGATGAGTGGGAGTGGTAGAAATGGTCATGTTCCAATAATTGCTTGTAGAAAATTAGATAAATTCTTCCACCTTGGAACACCCGAAAGGAACAAGAACTGAGAATTAAAAAAAAAATCAATATTGTTGAAATCAATTGTAACATTCTTTAATGAGGTACTACCTAGGATGTAATTAAAAACTGGCATAACCTTAGTTCTGGAAATAGAACATAAAGAAAATAGGACAGCATCTCTAGTGACAAAATGATGCTACAGGTCGTATATTTTTAGTAATAATATTTTTTATTATAAAATTATGGGGGAAAAAAAACTTTTCTTTCCTACTACAATTTCTTGAAGAACTGTGAGAAAATTTGTAATTTATTTTATCGAAAGGAATATAAATTAGACGGTATAAAACAAGTACACACATAATAATTTATAATATTCTGATGCTTGCGTGGAAGTTTCTAGTAAAAGGAAGACTATAGTGCCTTGTTTGACTAATTGCAAGCCTGTTATCATGTACATACCTTGACAGATATCCCAATCAGAAAATCTGGTATATGAAATCCTTTTGGAGCTAACACACTGAAGATTGGAAGGAATGATGAAATCTCTTTCCTACTCAACTTAATATGTACAAAAAAACTACTATGTGCAAATTGGTGCACTGAATACAGCAATCCTCTTGTTAGTAAGATGTTCGTCAAACACAAAGTACTTGATATATGCACAGATGTTAGTACTGTAGGAAACATTCTATAGCAGTTGCTATTTTAATCACACTGAAAATGACCTACCAAGATACTGCAATTAAGCACTATGATTAGCCATGATATGAAGTGATGAGTTTCTTTTAATTTACGTAATTAATTTTTTTCGCCATTTCTAAATTTTTAATAAAACACAAAATACAAATTTATTTTATAATTATTGTGCAACAACATGGCATCATGAAGCGTACGTGATTTTTGGATTTCAGTTTGCACTTATGCGACAACCAATATGACGTCACACATATGCAATTTCATTTCCATCAGACTGAGAGACATTCCTCTCTGGACATACAACTATAATTCCTGGACCGAAGATTTAATATTTAGACGTAAACTCGGATGTGGCCATAATTTCATTATGAGATGTTTTATGTTCAGCTGAATATAGGCATTTAATATCATGAGAACATTCTTCAAAGTACCCGAGTCTTTCATTGAACCATATGGACAAACTGTATTTTTCTTATAAACCACTTGTACCGTATACTGTATTTTGATATTAGACTGTAGTGTAATTAATGCGATGATTACACTGACACCTGTGACAAATCTGTAGTACCTTAATACGACCTGGCCCAAAAGAAAAAAAATCTCTTTTATACATTTCTATTGGAGTACCTAATCAGTATCTTTTATGATGGATCAAATACAAATCAAATTATAAATATGTACAGAATAAAGCAATAAAGGTCACTGTTTCCATTAAGTTTACTAATCTCGTTCTCTTCCAGCACATGCAAACATATTCATTTATGCTCTTTCAATTTATACAGCCATTATGATTTTGAGGAGAAATTAGATCAGTGAGAAATAGCATTACAAGAGTTGAACTCTTATCAAATAAGTGTCCTTCCTTTCCTCTTATTGTTTCAGCAACAATTGTGAAATCGGATGTTGAAGTTCTGGTAGTATCTGAGTTCAGTGACAATTCTAAATTCGTGCCGAACAACAAGTATTTGTCTTGGTTATTCCTTGCACATGTCATAACATGCAGTTCCGTATAACGTTCTTCTGAAATATCTTAATTTTATTTCGTGTCTGATATCGTACTGTGTAGTTTTTTTCTTATATTTCCGTTCACTAGTTATGGTTTGCTTATTTTTATTCATTGTCTAGCTTGATTATCTATATACTGAAGAAGACTGTTAAAGTTTGTATTTTTCAACTTGTAATACTGGCATCTATTTAACAAATTTTTGTTTCAGAAATTTCTGTTACTTTTCAGATGTAATTTTGATGCTTTTCAATTTTTAAATTTAAATTTGTTATCTGTAACTTCAAAATATCTTGTGCTGAATGAATTTAGGGTTAACTTCTAAAGTGATGTTTCTAAAATAATATAGGCCTACCAATACAGTATGTATGTTACTTTTTAAAATCTTTTAATCTGAAGGAATTCTGAAGGTATATGATTGACTGTTCGGTTTCCAATTTCAAAAGACTTGACAACGAAGTTCCGGTTTCAATTTTTTTTCTTACGCCATAATACTATGTTAGTCATAGAAGGCTGCAGCTGACTAGTGAAATTTTGGATTAAATCAACGTTTTTCCTCTATTTTCTACAGTTATCATGATAAAACCTGTTACCAAGAGTTGAGAACAGACTAGTTTGGCCCTAGACATATACTTTTACCTTCATCTTTATAAATGTGCCAAGGAATCCTTTACAATGCAATGAATTTAATTCATGGAGCCAGCAGTTTTTCTTCTTCATTAAATAGAAAAATCCACCACCTTCGGCTATGTATGGAGACCAGCACAGTGGTCACTAGACTGCCGAAGGCGACTTTTGGAAATTACATTTGTTCTCAGACAGGTGGAATTAAAATAAGAACTATTTCATGGCTAATACACAAAAACAACTTGCAGGATTTTGGTAATATTTTCAGTAGAGATGGAAATATTATAGTAAGAACAGAGAGAAAAAAACTGAATTAATTAGTTAAGGAAGTGTAGGATTCACGTGAATTACCGCTGCACACAACACGCGATATTGCTCACCAATTGGGCGCAGTACGGCACCTGAAAGGGAACCCAGTGTTACCACATTGTTAGTCAAACCAAAACAAAAAACAAACACAACCAAGTGATAAAATTATTACTACTCAATGCTAGCAGTTAAATATTATATCCTCTACAGCAGCTATCAACTAGCAACAGCACAGTCATTGTTAAATTATTAGTAACAAGACTCGGCACACATTCATTTACACATAATTAATCCATTACACGTATTAATTAGCAGCACTAACAGCAAATTTTAGCATAGCAGTTACTGGAATTACAAATATTCAAATTTAACTGTAGGAGAAGGAATATAAACTGAATTTTCTGATACAATTAGTATAGTAAAAGGTTTCAACAACATTCATATTTACTTCTACAAATACCACTACCTTAAAAATACTTCCAACTGAGAACTGAAAGATAATTTTGGACAACAGTTTTGTCCGGTGACACTGATTGAGGAAGAATACCATTTAATGAAGTCTCATTCATGTGTCACTGAAACACCGAACAACAAATTAATTTTAGTTTCTTCTCTCATGTACCTACAGACAACATATTTCTACAGAGTGTTTCCATATCCTTGAAAACGTTTATTCTAAGCCAAAATGATGAACTTTTTCTGTTTGACAGACGAAAGCGTGATGGCACTTCAGTGATAAGGTGCCAACATGATGTTGGGTCTCTATTTGACTAAACATACTGATAACGAACAAAAATTCATTCTCTTAACGAAATTTGAAACCATAACCATCTTATCACGCGAAATTTTTGCCGCCTTTTTCAGATCTGCAGCCTTAGGCACCAGCCTCATTTTCCTAGTCTTAATTATTACATTAAAGGGGTATGTAGGCCTACACCTTTTGCTAGTATAAATTTAGTAAAACTGGAAATTTAGTTCCTACATACACATCCTGAATTAATTTTCCTCTGGAATTTGGTATAAATGTCAGAGAATATTTCTAGATTAATAAACAATTTTTAGACTCCATATAACTTTTACTGTCAAGGGTAAGTTACTTATATTTTTAAAATGGGGAGGAGGGGTGCAATTTGTGCAGGAAAAATTGGTTTCACTAATATCTTACACAACTTTATTTTTTAATGCTTTCTCCTCCACTTTATTCGTAATGAGTGTGTTAATAAATCCTGCCATTATCAGCTGAATAAATAAATATTTTTTTTGCCATGAATTGTTTTAATTATTTTTACATAAATAATTATTAATGAAAAAAGAACTTGAAATGATAAAACAGTGCTAAAGGCAGGGTTTTTTTTCCAGTATAAAATACACTTGCATGCATCATAGGTCATCAACTTCCGAGCCCTAGTGATGATTATTCTTTCCAATATTATTTTCTAGTTGTAGGAATAAAAAAATGTTTAATTATAGTTCACCTCCACGAGGCGTAAATTTTTTGTGTGGTGGAAACCTCTTAAATTCATCACTGATAATGAGAGTAGTAATAGAATGCTAATGGACTGAGAATGACAGATAAAATGTATGTACTTAGCTTGAAAAGTTTCGACCTACAACTGCTTTTTCTATAATACAGCAAATTCCAATTCCTCTGGTGATCACATTTCATTCAGTCCATTTGTGTGGTTTCTTGATGTAACTTCAGAAAAATATTTTATTAATATAAGAGAATATGACGTCTTTTTTTCTACAAGAGTGTGACCCTGCTTGCTTATACAATGAAATTTTACTTTCTCCAACAAATAGCATAGTTATAACAGTGAATCAAAATCAAGACGACATAGGGGATCGTTTGAAGCATAGATTTGTGAATTCTTGAAAGAGAAGCGCATTAATTTGATTGACATTTATCACCATATGAAGAAACTTTATGAACACATTTATTTTATTTTATTTTTTTTTTGTTTTATTTAACTCGTCTTATAGTTGAGATAAACCTCGGAAAAACCTAATTACGTAATCAGCCCAAGAGGCAATAGAACTCATGCCCACCTGAGCACAGCCCTGGATCAGCAAGCAAACACACACGAACAGGTAGTCATCAGCATTGTGAAGTGGTGATAAAGGTACAGAAAGTAGTTTAAAATACCCAGCGTGATCGAAAAGAATAAATCTTTGCAGACGTCTGGAACAAGCCCATCAATAAAAGTACGAACTATGACTATGTATGACTCCAATGGTATTCAAGAAAATGGATGCATTATATCATAGCGACTCTGTCACGTTACAATCAAGACGACTATTATAACGACATAGAATGCACGAAAACGAATACACATAATTGAGTAAAAATGAAACTATCTGCCTTAGTTGTCAATTTCCATTCATACTAACTTAGTGAGGAGACCTACTGTACCGTGCACTACAGACTTGTAAATGTATGCATATATTTTTTTTAATATCTCACTATAGAAAATACGTAAATTAAAAAAGAAACTAAATTACATAGATTACCGGTATGTAAAAATAAGGGAATAATATTACAAGTCATTAAATTGAAAAACCACCCTTCTGGACAATGATCTGTTGGAAGACCATTAAAAAGATGGCATGAGACCATTGAGATCGCAACAGACCACTAGATCTAGTGCTTGAATTGGATGATGATTAAATTGAAAACTGTATGCAGAAAATGATTGGAAATATATATGTCCATGATAAAACGTCCACAATTCACAATAAATTTTTATTAAAGTCTCCTCAATGTAGAACATTGAAAAGTGTCAATTTATACGATGGAATGAATAAATAATAATCATTCTCAGCTAAAAAAAAAAGTAAATACTGCACGTGTTGAAACCTTTACATAGGTAAAGTTACAGTAATGTTTAATTGGTATTTTAGTTTCTAACGAACTTCAAATCTAATAAACTTGCTTTACATTCTAGTTAATTATAATCATGCTGTTCTATCAGAAAACTCCTGTATCGAACTCCTACACATAGCACAACTACGACAGCAGCTGCAGTCCTGATGTGTGGTTTGTCCTACCTCTTTCTGCAAGGAGAAAATGACAGTAGCATGGTGTGTGCATGTCTCGCAAAACAAAGTCGAGGTGCTTTATCAGTAAATTGCAACATTTAAGGCACCAACAACAGTGACGTGCTGTTGACTATTTAGTAACTTTCAAATTTTTTTAAAGGAACGGAAAAATAAGCAATGATATTATTTATTATACTTTTCCGACTATTTTGGTTGCAAAGTTGGTTAAAAATCAAGACAGCATCCAAAATTTCAACTATACATTGTCAAAGTTGTTTTGAAATACCTTGGAGACTGGCACATACATGATTAACGAGTCATAATGAAAACTCTTTGAAAATAATGGATTGGTCATGCCATGATATTTGTTTGTTCACACTTAAATTCACTATATTTGTACATAAAGTATTCAAAAGATGTCTGGCACTCATACGTAATATCAATATAACACTTCCTTTAGTTCACATTCCAGTATAATAATGTATTGCTCAACTGTTATAATAAAATTAATGCATTTATCACAATATACAGAGTGTCCAGCTAATGTCAATACCTCTTTCCGACTCCTCCATGCCCTCTTTACTTTATAGCAGTGGATTATCACCCACCAAATTGATTTGCTGGGAGAAATAAAATACATACAAACTGTGCCTTACTATTTTATTTTAGCATATCAAGATAGTGACCCCTTTCTCAGATACATGTCTCGCATCTTCGAAAGATATTCCAACCAGTGTTTCGCTATATGAGATACTTCCAACTTTAATATTGTATTTTGTTATCAGATTGGCCATTCCCATGTTATGAAATGGCAACATAAAAAGAGAACAATCACCAGAGCCTCTATTGTCGAAAAGGCATTTTTTGGAAACAACCACTAGATGGACATACAGTTACAAGCTATTACTCCATGCAATTCCATAAGGATTATAACGTGATTTCTTTTGCAGTCGCTAGATGGCAGCATAGTGAAATTGATAAAAATTTTTGTCTTCAAAGGCCATTAGGCTGATCAATCTGTTTATGTGATCAGAGATTTTGTTAATTGGAATTGCTAATATTATATGGTTACCCTATCCGATTTTCCTCACAAATAAAAATATTATGGATATGTCTGGAGTTTCAGTAGTCATAGTACTGTACTTCTTGAATGATAAATTTTCACACAATTCTGAATGCCCTTTTAATTCGAATAAGTGATTTTTTTGATGTTCAGTTACCAGTATGTCTTCATATACAGTATGAAACCATAAACTTTTTCTTTGGCTAATTCATGTGGAGTGTTAATGTCCATCATCTGCCATCGAATAAATTGCACTGGACACTTTGTATATTTAAAATTGGTTCTGAAGTCTGAAATTTAGTATCTGCAGCTATAAATTAAAATGTTGTCCACTATTTTGAGTATAAAGACTTTTTATCTTTTTTTTTTCTAAGAGTATCATCTATGGACATGACGGTTTATTAACTTTTCTAATTGAATGAAACAAACTTTGAATTTGTATTTACACTCAGAGACAGTAATTCTATCAATATTGATTATGTCCTTAATTATTTAATGTTGTAGCATTACTCAATGTTTTAACTATCTCCTATAGCAAAACCAGAGTTAAAAAGCCCATTAGGTGATGTAATAAGTTGTTATAAAAGCTCACGCTATCTTTATTATCTTTATGATGATACAAATTAATTGGTAAATTTGTTAATCGCTATTGTGTTAATGTTCTTATTACATAATGGAATGTGTTACTATGGTATTTATTCCTACTGTGCGATTTGTTTTTGTAAATGTTTATCTTCATTTCTTTCCTTTAAATTGATCAATTTTGAATAGAAATGTTCTTTTATATTATAAAGTAGACACTAACTATTAATTTATATACCAAGTGTTATATAATTTCTTTCAGAATTATTACAAATCGTTAAAAAAGTGTATAACAGAAATATACTAACAACTGCATTACTTTTACTTCTGTATAATGAGAATGATGCTTATAAAATTCTAGGTTATCCAGTAAAAATTGCAACCTTGTGTTAGTTTTTAATACATTAAAAACGGATATTAAAAACCTATATTGGATACTGATTTAGTGCTAGTTTAGTACTATACAATCCCATTTATGATTATTTCTTAATGTAAATAACTAATGTATTTTTTAAGAAATCACTTCAACGTTTATAAATTGAGAGGAGGGAAGAAGGACGAAAATATCTGAATCAGTTGCAGTGGTAATTCTGATAACTCTTTTCTGTATTTATAGTAAGCCTTAATAAATTCGTAACGATCATGCATGTCCAGACCTTCTCCATGGTTATACTTGAGAGTTGAGGGAAATAATCTGTATGATAACACACTGCTCATTGGGTAAATATTAACAGGGGAAGGAAAAAGTTAAATATTTTTAATGTATAAAATTAAAATTTTTTTGGCAAAAGAATATTTTAGACGTTATACAATTATACAGGGATTATTACACAAATTCGATGTTAATAAAATATATAGGAAAGTATGAAATTACTTTCCAAATCTTTCTAGAATTACACATTGCCTGCATCCAGCCCACAATAAAGAATAAAATAAAATAATATAAATGAACTTTAAATGTAAAATAAAATATATAAATAATGTGCAAAGAGTAATGACAAGGAGTAAACCAATTCCATGGATGTTGGATTTCTACTCGTAGTAAAGTGTGAAACACAAAAGTGTTGACTAAAACGAATTTTGATTTAGTTTGTAACTATGGAAGTCATACAAAACTATTTACATATCTGAGCAATTTTTATGTACATTAAGATATAAGTCTACTATTACTGCACACAACTTGAATGTAATGAATAAATGAAGCACACTTCTGGGTTGTTATTTATGGTAAGCAAATATTTTATGTATGGTATTTCTTAAAATTTCTTTTCCATAAAGTTATACAAAATTAACAAGTTACTAAAATTGAGTTATATTTATTTATTTATCTCTTTTATGGTGACTGCAACATATCAGCGTCAATATATTGCAGACAAGCAGGCAAGCAGACATTCCAGAAGAACTTAGTTTTCTGTTTAAAGAGTATTGGTATGAAAACTTTTACTTCTGTTAGATTATGAAGAAAAATGCTTTTAGAATCACATTACTTTCTCTTACATTATCATATATGGAAAACTTAAATCTGAAGGATTGAATAAGATGGAAAAGAAATGGGTGATATTTCTAAAAGGAAATATGTATGATTATTATAATCTCTTGAGAATGAAATAGCTTTGTAACAATCTTTATCACGTTCCATTTGTGAAATTATGTGAGGACTGCATTTGTTATCATTCCAACTGAAATTTTAATCATTAGTAAGCAGTATCTTCTAATGAATTGGTTAAGAGTGAAAACCTCGTTAACTTTCCCTTGTCCTTCAAAAAAGCTTTATATATTTTTAAGTCTGCAATAGGAATTTAAGAAATTTATTTTGATAGTTGGATTTAATTCGACAAATGGAACTTGTAATACGATTAGTACCAATCATTGCTTCATGCACAATGTCCCAATGTTTTCCCACTTACTTTGCAGTTACAGGCTGTGCACTTATCATACGGGTCCTTCCACTTGCTGCCTGATTCGTACAGGTGCCCCAGATAAGTGCACGGCTTGCCACCACTCTCTGTGCTGAGGCTCGTGTTGCTGCTGTCAAGTCCGCAGGGGTCATCCTGACAGCGTGGGCAGCAATCCCCCGGGTTCAGGATGGGGTTGCTGCAAGTGAGTGGAGGACATTCCATGGCCCAGCAGTCTATCTCGCCATACTGCAAACACAAATACAGTAGTACTGGTATCCATCTTGAAATTTATTAATTGATGCATGTGCCTCAAGGATGGCAATGTGTCCACTGCAAGACATCATTCCTTTAATAACAGTACTTAAATTAAATTTTATTCATTTAACTCTAGAACAGTAATATTTAACAATTAAATTGAGATGTCACTCCGGAAGTAACGTACCATATTAAGAAAAATTCCCATAATTTTCACAATGTATTTACACAGCCATTCGAAACAAAATGTAATATTTCTACGTAATACCTCTCCCTCTCTCTCAAGAGCCATACACCACCTTGCAGCAGTGCTATATATATGTTCTGCAGAGCACAATGCTCTATTAAAGAAGACTGCCTGACATATGGACTACTATAGAAAAATAATTAATTAATCCTCAGAATATATTAGTTGTTGAGAGATCATAAATGTGAGACAGAAAACACTACCAAAAGTCGTCGTTGAGTCAAATGCTGGAAGTAAATAAGGTTTCAGAGACGTTTTAAGACGTTAAGACGTTTCTTTTGATAGGGCTCTAAGATGGAAATCATAATTGTAGACTTTGTGACCTGAAAAGGAAAGACAGACTGTCTGCCATATAATCTATGAATGTGGATCATTAAACCTCAAAAGAAATTCAGATTTGATGTAATAAATCTAGAGCACAGAAAACCACCAGAAGAAATGTTGTTTTCTAATGCCAGGCGTTTAACAATAAAGTCATTTGACCTCTTGCACTCCAATATTTTTCAAAGATATTATCATGGTCAGCCACTGAAGCACAGATTTTGAGGTGTTCCGAATCCATTTCTTGGTTTGAGTTGCACAATGGGCAGTTAGGGGACTGATATATTCCAATTCTATGCAGGTGTTTGGCCAAACAATCATGGCCTGTTGCCAATCTAAATGCAGCTACAGACGATTTTCGTGGTAAATCGGGAATTAACTGTTGATTATGACGCAGAGAGTTCCATTTTTTCCCTTCAGATTGTGTTATCAAATTTTGTTTGTTGAAGTCTAAGTATGTAGATTTAATAAATCTTTTCACAGAGTAATACGTAGATTTAGTAACAGGTCTGTAAGTAGCAGTGCTGCCCTTCTTTGCTAAAGCATCCGCATTCTCGTTTCCCAGGATTCCACAATGGGATGCTATCCATTGGAATACAATTCTTTTATTGAGTGATATTAATTGAGAGAGCATTTTAGTTATATATATATATATATATATATATATATATATATATATATATATATATATATATATGTTCTGCAGAGCACAGTGCTCTATTAAAGAAGACTGCCTGACATATGGACTACTACAGAAAAATAATTAATTAATCCTCAGAATATATTAGTTGTTGGGAGATCATAAATGTGAGACAGAAAACACTACCAAAAGTCGTCGTTGAGTCAAATGCTGAAAGTAAATAAGGTTTCAGAGACGTTTTAACTATATTCTTTTGACAGGGCTCTAAGATGGAAATCATAATTGTGGACTTTGTGACCTGAAAAGGAAAGACAGACTGTCTGCCATATAATCTATGAATGTGGATCATTAAACCTCAAAAGAAATCCAGATTTGATATTATAAATCTAGAGCACAGAAAACCACCAGAAGAAATGTAAATCAGCTTCTGAAACTGATTAAGAGCCTAATTTTTATTGAAGTATCCAACGATAAACTAATACATCTCTAATGTAATTTATTTCAGATTCATCATTTGAATGCATCAAGTTACTTACCAGACACTCGCAGGTTTGGCACTGGTAGATCCACCTCTCGCCACTGCGGAACACCACGTGTTTCAGTTCCTGGTGCCTGCAGGCAGCACTGGGGTCGCACTGAGGACAGCACTTGTCTGACACGCTGCCTGAGCAGTCGCATGCAGGGTCCTTGCAAGAGATCACGCCTGACGAACACTCACAGCGCCGACATGGCTGTCCTGCAGGGCTGATTGTCAGGCCATTGCCTACTTCCGTGCCTTCGAACATGCAACCTGCAGGACACAAATTATTTCATGAGGTGTTAATTGTCAGTGTAGCAGAATTTGGTACAGTGTAGAAACTGACGTGGCACCTGAAAGACAGGCACAGCTCGAGAACTAGTTTCGAGGTTATGACTTCTTGCACTGCACATTTGCAACCAATGGCAACTTAAGACTTAATTGAACTTATTGGTAACGAAAGTGCATTGAAAAGCATGCAGTGACAGTGGTTTAAAGGCCGTGTGCTAAACGACTGTGTTTGACATTTCAGTGCTGAGGCCTAATAGTGGTATGTCAATGCCCACATACTTATCTTTTAACAAGTTTATTAGTTAACATGATTGCACATGTCGTATTCGTGAATACATCTCTTTTCTTATTTTGTAGTTAATTACCCTTTTTATTAGTTATTTAACGACGGTATATCAATTGCATGATTATCTTATGTCGACAGATTGATAACAGCGAGTCGAGTCTGAAGAGTTGCCTAGATTACCCGACATTCGTCTTATAATTAAGGAAATCTTCTAGGGAGAGAGGGGGAACCACACGACCAGGTAATCAGTCAAAGCGGGGTTCGAACTCATGCATAAGCACAGTCTCGTACCGGTAGCAGAAATCCAATTCATTACCCCTGAGCAACAACAGTTCAGTCTTTCCATATATCTGTAAATAAGCAGAATAGTTCAAGTCGTCTCGTACTGCTACAGCAACACTTTTCATCAAGTGTACAAGCATACACACATATGCTTATGCCCATGCTGAAACGTCCAACTATCCTTTCAATTACTTACCAACTTCGATAATCTAGAAGCTGTCACGATTAAGATAAATCAACAGTAATCATCACGCACTTTCTTATTCATCACTAATTGTAATTTCCTATTCTTCTAGGAAAGTGAACTTCATTACAACGACTTTAAAATTAAATGAACTTTGTCTAACATGTGACAGTTTACATGAAAAAGTTCTGAATTTTATAGATCTTAGGATATTATGTCTGATGACAGTCGACTAACAACAGAAGGAACGAACTTAATGAGAAAAAACCACAAGTTACACAATGTTGTACATGGTTGTATTATACTGACCAAGTAAAGAACAAAAAATGGAACTTAAAACGCACTCCTCTACATTAAAAATTACAGAAGTAATTGAAGGAGAAGAATAGACACTTCTAGAATGACAAAATCAATTATGTCTTACAGTTCTAATTCACCGTAAGAAAACTGAGAAGATCTCAAAAGAAAAAGCTGGAGATTGCTTATGAGATCTTTAAGTGTAAGAGAGACGACAATGACAAACGCTATTTGAAGTACAAATGAATGAAACTTTGGTAAACCTATTTATTACATTTTTACAAATAAATGTATGCTAATTTCGGAATTGTATTTTTTATATTTAATTGTTCATTTAAAAAACTCATAGGGCTTAAATATTTAGCAAAACTGAATTTCCTTTTCTAGCTTCCTAAAATATATTCTACCCATTTATGTTTCAATATGAAAAAGATAAAGCTATCACTATCGCAGAACATGGAAACTAACAGGTTGGCGGGAGATTAAATAGTCTCACCTATGCAGACATTCGGCATCAGTAGCATTAAGATGTCAGTCCTAAACACTTGCCGCCATTACCTCCAAGGAAAACTCTCTAGACCATACTTGCTCATTTCTGTTAGAGGCTGAATCGACCTCAGAACTTAATGTAGCCGAAGGGTTAGGTCAATTAATAAGAAAATATTAAAGCCACTTGATGTGGTTACATTATGTTACACTGAAATCCCTGAATTTAGTGTTTTTGTTTTTAACATTCCATGTCTTTTTGTTGGTCTGATGCACTGTGTTAAAGAAAAAAAAAACTGCTTCTTTCTTCACAACATAAAAGTTCCTAAGATATTTTCATTAAAATTCCTGGAAATATATGTGCGTTGTATTTTAATGTAACACTCGAATAGTCACAATATGACACAGTATGAATTAATATCCTTCTAACTGTTGGACTAAACTATTCAATAATCAAAATTTCAATATTTCTTGTGTTGTGTTTTTATGACAAGAGTCTACAAGCAGAATTACAGATCCTTACTGAGTTTGCAGTCTGGTCCCCTATCTTTCGGGCAGGTACATTGGAAGCCTCCTTCGTTGTTAACACAGCGTGCTGAAGGGTGACAGGTGTGAGTGCCCTCTTGACACTCGTCAATATCTGTAACATGTCAAAAGGATTAGAATTTTCTCACATCAAAATTTCACATGTTTGTGGTAGGGTTAATGTATCTGCGTAATATCTAATCAGACATTAAATTAAAATTAACTATTGGACATTACTATGATTAATTAAATGCACCCTCAGTGCATATTAATGCTGAGAATCTAGGTTTCCATGAACTCCATTTTAGCGTATCTTAATGACTGAAAAATACTTCATAGTCGTTTCAAAAACATTCTTGTATCTAACATGAAATTGCTAAACAAATTTTGTTTCAATGTTAATAAACATTTCACTTCAGTGTTAACTCGTTTTTAAAAGTAAGGATCAAGTTAAAGAATTAAAAGAAATACTACGGACTAATTACTAAGATGATAATGTAAGAAATACCTACATTTTCTAAATTCCTCTATAAACTCTTACAAATGCTTTGATAATTTATTCTATTAAACGTACATGCAAGAAATATAAATATTTATTTTATCACTACACGAAGTATAGAGAGAGAGTACTGTTACATTGTGAAAAATGTTGTAATTCAATTGAATTTCTTGTTTGTGTTGGGAATAAAATTTATCGATTGATTCCTAGTATTTCCCATATAATGAAATATATATCTATTGCAATTATATTCAATAATTAAGTTACAAATTTTTACGCAAAATGTTTCCAGTATCCCTGGTTTAAAAAAAAACCATGGCATCTGTACAAGTATTTCCTCTAAATTATTGGTACTATTTTGTTCATGTTCCATTAACCCGGCAATTAGGCACATTAAGTAGAATAATTTTTACTAACAAATTATGGTATTTTTAATGCGTTTTACTCAAAATCGGCTTTAACGAATTCCTTCTTCACCAATTCTTAAATAAGATTAAGTCGGCATTTCTTGACTCGTGACTCAACCCTTTAATACACAAGCAGGGCGGAGGGGTGAGGTAGGATCTTCTTCCCCTTAGCCATCATTGGCTCATTCAACTTTAAGCAGCTTGGATATCTTCCCCCTCGTACCTTCCCCTTTGCTGTGTATTGCAGGCTGTATTTTATATGACGTAATCTTTGCATTCTCTCCACTTCCATAGAAATTTGCTCACATTGGAGGCGAGGTTACTTAATGGAAAAAGGTTGACAAACATTTACATCATAAATATTACGTAATTAAAAGAACGTGAAACATATTTAGAACTCTTTTTCTTATTGGTAACCTACCTTGACAAATGGGTCCATGACTGCTGTCATGAAGTATGCTTCTGTATCCAGGTTTGCATCGGCAGTAGTACCAACCAGGCATATTTACACAAACAGAATTTTTATGGCATCTATGCAGGTTGGATGCACATTCATCCAAATCCAGCTCGCAACTAGGACCCACGTAACCTTTTCGACAAGTACAGTTTCCAGGAGAGAGACATTCCCCGCCATTCAAACATGTTTGGTTGCACACAGCTGAAATACAATTATAGCGGTAAGACAAAAGGATCAGATATAAGCTTACTCCAAAATAGCAACCAACGGGCAAATAATAGAAC
The DNA here is from genome assembly GCF_040183065.1 of Periplaneta americana. NCBI lineage: Eukaryota > Metazoa > Arthropoda > Insecta > Blattodea > Blattidae > Periplaneta > Periplaneta americana. The sequence goes on along the minus strand of NC_091131.1, from coordinate 53,339,138 downwards.
AAACTGACATCAAATATCTAGAAATACGATTTCAAGAAATTAAGACACAAAATATTACGTAATTCAAAATAATAGTGTCATTGGAAAACATTTTAAATAAGTTACTTCTACAGATGAGTTACTAAAGTTTACTAAATTACATTCAAATCAAAATTACCCTTTGATTCTTAACCTTTAGATCTACTACAAGAAACAAAAATAAAACTGGAAATCCAGTAGTTTACATTTCTTAGATTAGTGAAGGATTTCATAAGAGCAAATAAAATTAGAAATTAAGACACCTGGCACAAATTAAAAACAATATCACTGAAGATATGATTATGATTCCAATGAAAAAAGTACGGTAAAAATATTGAGCAAGGATTATAGAGGATGGCTAGAAAAATCCTACTATTATAATTCAAACGGAAGAACTTCTAAAGGAAGACTTGAAAGAAGATAGACAAGTTTTAAACTTCGATTACGAGTATCTAAATGGGTTAATCTTGAACGTACTTAGATATAATATGACGATGATACATCATGGTCAATTTCGTGATACCTTAAGATGTTAATAATTTTTTTACTTGGTTATTTAACGACGCTGTATCAAGTAGTACGTTGTTTAGTGATAGCGTTATAGTATTGGCGAGATGGGGTCGAGAATTCGCCATAGATTACCTGACATCCGCCTTATTGTTGGGGAAATCTTCTGAAAAAACCCAACCAGGTAATCAGCCCAAGTGGGAATCGAACCCACGCCCGAGTGCAACTCTAGATCGGCAAGCAAGCGCCTTTGTCAACTGAGATATGCCGGTGGCTATGTTAATTATTACAGGGCACATCGGTGGTATGACATGTAATTTTATTTGTAATTGTAATTGTAAATTTAATACTAATTGTAATTTTATTCTTCATATTATAGTTGGAATCTCCTGGTAGAGGGGCAGAGAAGGCCTGACGGCCTTATCTCTACCAGGTTAAATAAATAAATACTACTACTACTACTACTACTACTACTACTACTACTACTACTACTACTACTTTGTCCATATGACCATGAATATGGTAATAACTAGAAGGATGATGAAACACAGTGGAGTGTTTACTCAAACCGTTTTCGTTCACTATAAATTCCAACCATCGGATGATAGTGCACATTCATTATTATCATAATCATTATCATCATTATTAATGAAACAGTGGTGGAATACGAGTAGAGGAATGGGAGTTCCCCACAAAGACCTTTCACCAATCACTGCCTCCGTCCACCAGAAATTGGGATCCGAACCCATATTTCCAGCGTAAAAAGCAGATACTCCTCTAGCCATTCGGCTAATGGTGTGCCAAAGGCGCACATTCATTGTTACCGTACTTCTGCGGGTCAGAAGCCTGAATTCTAATGTACAGATTCGAGCCTGCTTCAACAGAGCAAAAAGCACACGAGTGAGTACTCACGTTTGCAAGTGTAGCCGTCTCCCTCATAACCCTGCTGACACTTGCAATGGTAGCTACCGAGTGTGTTGACACAGTCGGCATGTTCATGGCATGCGTGTTCCCCCGTGCTGCACTCATCCAACTCGACGCAGTTGAACTTGTCCAATCGGCGGTATCCAGGCAGGCACTCACATATATACGAGCCATTGGTGTTAACACAGCGTGTGTTGCTATGGCAGTGATGGCCCTCCAGACCGCCTTCTTGCTGACATTCGTCAATATCTATCACACAGACAAGCACATAGATTAAAAGAGATAAAATAAACACAGATAAAACAATGAATTTATAAAATAAACATCCAGACAGAACACAGATTGAACAAGATTATGCTAATTTAACAGTTTTGCATGTTGTCATTAAATGCATATATAGTTTGTCCATTAAATAATAAAAATACGTTAACTGAAAAAAATAGATACATAAATAAGCAAATAAATAAATAAATAAATAAATAAATAAATAAATAAATAAATAAATAAATAAATAAATAAATAAATAAATAAATAAGTAAGTAAATAAATAAATAAATAAATAAATAACTAAATAAATAACTAAATAAATAACTAAATAAATAACTAAATAAATAACTAAATAAATAACTAAATAAATAACTAAATAAATAACTAAATAAATAAATAAATAAATAAATAAATAAATAAATAAATAAATAAATAAATAAATAAATAAATAAAATAAGTAAGTAAGTAAAATAAATAAATACTCCTGAATAAGTAAATAAAAATAAAAAAGTCTTATTAAAATGTTCAATATGAGACTTGAAACTTTCAGTTTCACATTCTCATAGTGTAATTGTTTTAACATTGAGGTAATGACACCCAAGTCACAGAAGCGTAACTGTTGCATTACATTTGCTATAGAGGAAATATTTCAAAGCCTGTCCAGAATGCTTGAAGTAAAAGCTCCATCCCTAAAACTGTCCGGCATCAAGACTAGAACCAGACATGGACAACCAAGCACTTATCTTTCGCGATTCTGAATGCAATCGGACAGAAATAAGGAAAATTGTAATAATTTGTGGGATGTGTCGAAATACCAAATCAAGTGGATGCAAGATAATACATCTTGCCAACTAAAGGAGAGCCTTATTTTTGACTAATTGTTCAAATAGAAATATTTCGTATCGTACAACAAAGGGGGAAAGTTCTAAAGATATTATGCTTTCACACAAAATCTGGGTAGGCCCTACAACTTTTTATCACAGTTGTGTTTCTGTGAAGCAGTACTCAGATATGCTGAAAATTGTAGAATTTTATTTCTCTGTACCTGGGTATAATTCCAAAGTTGAAGGAGTATTTTCCTTGATGCTCAATGGGCAGACGAAAGGAACAGATTATCACTGAAGTTACTGCTACTCTATCTCATTATTTAAGGCAGCAACATTAAATCGCAACAAAGAATCACAATAGTAAATACAATTCTGCAGATACAACATAATATAAAAAATGTAAATTTCAGTCAATTTCACAAGGTCATTCAGGAACAAAGTTCTTTTCTTCGGTTCACAGTTCTGAGAAGTAAGAGCAATACTGTGGTGGTGATACACAGACTTGGTCTGCCGCTAAAATAAATAGTAATAATGTAATACCCATGCCAAATAAGAATATGGTAGGTAAGAAAATGTGTATTACTGAAGTATCCAACCCTGTCCATATTAAGTAAACAAGTGATACTGATGTGGGGTCTATAGTAAATAAATGATATTTAGTGTCTATATTAAATACTGTGTAAGTTTCTTAGAAATTCATATGTTCCCTGTGGTAGATCGAATTGACATGTCGATCATGTATACTGGTTTTGTTTTTTTTTTTCATTATGGCAACCCTAGTGGAGACCACTTTAATATAATTATCTCTCAACTCCAAATAACGTAAAAATGGTTTATGCAAATGCTAAAAATTACGATGAAGTTTCGAAATGAAACCAGTTGACAGGTTACATCAAGTTGAACAAATGTACAAGTTTTACAGAAAATAAATTACTTCAGAAAGGTTCTCTCTCTCTTTAAAATAATAGTGATCGCGCAGTGTTACATCTTCATGAACAAACAGTGGTTAACACCAACAATAACGTCGGGAGTTTCCTCATTTTCACTGAAACAAGAGGAAAATCCTCAATATGAAGCGAACATTCTTCAGCCTTCTTGAAAAAACGCTAACCACCGAAAGACATGTGTATATCTTAAGAGTCATCACAGTAAACATTTTTCGGATCTTTATATACTTTCACAATGGTTTTCGCATATTTTCTTCACGTCAAAAATGTTAACATCCAAAACAAACCTTCGATAACACTAAAATGATAATTATTGGCATTACGGAGATAATATGTCTCCAATAAAGAGAACTCATTCTGGCAGTAGAATCGTATAGTATTTTGCTGATCACTTTACAAAGTGCCAAGAAAGACATCAGTGTAATTATTTAATGGTTGCAACGTGTGTGAAAAAACAATTTTTTTAGAAATTCTTACAATATCAAAGTCTTCGAAGCTTGTAAATGCATTACTAAGAAAATTAATTCTTTCCTCATATGTGAATTAAAAAGGTAAAGGTAAAAAGGTACCCCCGTAACATGCCATGAAGGCACTTGGGGGTGGCCATGGAGGTAGAGCCCCATACTTTCCATGACCTCGGCACTAGAATGAGGTGGTGTGGTCGGCACCACGCTCTGATCGCCTTTTACCCCCAGGAAAGACCCGGTACTCAATTTTATAGGAGGCTGAGTGAACCTCGGGGCCATTCTGAAAGTTTGGCAAAGAGAAAAAATCCTGTCACCACCTGGGATCGAACCCCAGACCTTCGAGTCCGTAGCCAGCTGCTCTACCAACTGAGCTACCCGTCCGCCTCCTCATATGTGAATAGGCCTATTAAGTGATATACATTTCGTAGTATTATTGACCACTTTCAAAATTATTGATCTGAGAAATGAAATATAGCACTGCAACAATAACAGAGCTCGCATCTTGTAATGTATTAGAAGTTAATATGTGATATATCATGAATGTGCCATCACATACACACATACAAGAGAGAGATATTACACAAGTACATACACGGGCACACACACCTAGAAGAACAAAATTATGTAAATAATCGAAACATGTTGAATGAGTCTCTAAACGTACCCAATTTAAGTGACAGTCATTTTTTAAACGATTATACATGTTTTATGTATTAGTATGGAGAAAGTAAAAGAAAATTATCCATATTTACATACCATGACAGAAGTGGCCATCTCCGAAGAAGCCTGCATTGCACTGACAAGCATAAGTAGTCTGTAAGTTGAGGCAGGTTGCATTCATGTGGCACATGTGACCCAGAATACAGTAGTCAACACCTACACCCACCAGCAGCAGCAACACACCAATGTTAGCTTGTTAGTTACAGTCTATGAGAAGTTAGGCAACATGGACAGCTTGCAGCAGGGAGCGAGTGTTAAACAACCCTACACACATTTACTAGCTTACTTTCTCATATACACCATACCATAACATCCAGTGAAACTGTATTCTTGCTTAACGGACAGTATGGTACCTTCTATTAAAAAACTTTTTTTCATCAAAACATCATTGAAATATGAAAGAGAAAGGAATTCAACGATTACGGTTGTCTTAAAATTCAAATTAAATGTATCTCTCTAGAAAATATGGCTTATAGGTAGGCTATTGATCAAAAGTAGACCTACATGTAATTCGCGGATGTCACTTTGTCACAAATATATTCATAGTTTAGACGGTTATGTTTGTTCCATCTTCAAGATATGGTGAGATGTAAATAACAGGGTTAACTATAATTATACAATATTTATAGTTCTTTTTTACAATTCATTTAACTCTTTACTCGGTGTTTAAGTAAACACCAAAACTAATAAATATTTTATTACTACTAACATACTGCAATATTCATTGTATATATACTTCAAAAGCTATCGGGAGTCTTCTCGAATTAAATCATTTTTTTATTCTTTGGACTTTAGTTTCCAAAATATCACTACTGGTATGTAAATTTATCTAGTGCTAGTAAAATGGGTGAAGGATATTAATTTCGGAGCAATCCTTTTAACAGGCGGAATTTGCCATTTCAGTCAATTTATCTGGTAGGTAAGATTATTGTTGATGTATATTATATGTATATAAAACTCGTTGAGAAGTGGGCAAAAACCCGAAAAACATAGAAATAAGAATATAAAGCAAACAGAATTATGAGAAAAGATATCATTCTAAGTTCATTATACGAAACAGACAACTGAAAAGTTACTTTGACACTCATAAACTAAACAAGAGTTGTTTAATATGTTCTATTTTATGAGGAGTGTATATGAGAAAGTAAGAAGACTATAGCGAAAAGAAGGTGGAAATATTATTTCACCTTTTGTCATCTTTCAATACTTCAAAATGAACAAATGGAAAGGGATCAGTACTGGTATGTCAAACAATGTGAATTAAACAAACACCTATAGGTTAATACACAACTTTTGTATTAATATATTATATTTATAAAATTAATAATCCATCAACTATATCATTGTTTTGTCTTAAGTGATGAAACGTAAGATGAATATTTCAATTAAATAAATCTTTATACAATAATTTTTTTCTGACATTTGCTTGGGGTAAAAACTAAACTGCTAGGAAACCTGAAGCAGTGAAACTCTCATAATTGAGAGATTTTCATTCTAGAAAGCGAAGCAACATTCAGTGGAGATCTGACGTCTTACAGCAATATTTTACTTCAGTAATATTGCTCAAGTTATAAAAAAAAGACCTACAGATTTTAAGAACATATACCATTGATCAAATAAAACACGTCCTGGTCACATTTAGTTTTACCAAAGTAAGCGCTGAAGTGATTTTCATTTTATCACAAAACTACGTTTTCTTTAAAAGTTATATAGAAGTTTCAACTATCCTTACAGCCAGAAATTCAACCATCGAACAGAAGTTCAAACAACAGAGTATAACTTGACTTTAAGAAGCATGTCTCTCTTTGTAAAATAAAATTAATGTTGGAGGTTCCTTTTCGTGGAATAATGACAAGAAGAAGAAGAAGAAGAAGAAGAAGAAGAAGAAGAAGAAGAAGAAGAAGAAAACACCGCCTAATTGAGGAAGTTATCTGGATAACTTCTGGCCATCTGTTTAGTGAAGTTTCCTGTTTTATGGGCAGAAGAGATGTGACTCAACGTTTCGACTGAGACTGAAGATTTGTCTGCAGGACAATTGCTGGAGGAGACCATAAAGACATCTGGAGGAAAATCAGGAAAGGAAGTGAAAAATATGAATGTGAGAAACAATAAGCATGCAGGTTATAATACATCTAAAGTTCGAAACGGAAATGTTCTCGAAGTAAATAAAAAGAAAAATCAGAAAATAGTGCAGAGCATGTTTTTTTGTAATGAAGAAATGAAAATTGTCATGATGAATGAAAATCACTCCTGCAGTGTCACCAAAAGTGCAGACGGTTAAATTTAAGAATTTCACTTTATTTTACCAGGACTTGTTGTATTTCAGCGAATTATATACCAGTAGTCCCAATTATGGTTTTATTAACTCTCTGTATTATACTGCGGGGATGTTAACAAGCAGACATTTTGAACACCAGTGAAGGGTGCTACATAATATTCTGTTTAGTAGTGTGAAGTTCTTACCTTTGCAGAACTTGCAACAGTTCCCAGGTACACTGAATTGCTCCTGTGGGCTGCACGATAATGGCGGACACATGGTCTCAGGGTCAATGCGCTTGCACTTCATCAAGCCGTCGAGACATTCACACTCTACGCACTCCCTGGGATTCACCGACTCTCCATGATCATACATCTCGCCTCTCAGGTAGCACTGTTCTGCACACAAACACATATAACAAGCACGTAACACTATTGGCACAGCTTCAGGCATAATATGCAAACACTTCTCAATAATAATATTTGTGAGGTTTTCGTGTTGCATACTCGTAATTAGGTTTAAACCTAGGTACCTGAATTTGTAGCTATAAATTGTCCTGCTTCAGTCAAAGTACAAGCCTGAATTTCAACTATATACTTTAATTTCAATGAAATTTATCTATTCAAAAAGGTGGTGTGAGAAAAATGTAATTTGTATGTTTCCCCACATACTTCAAGTTTCCACCATTAGCGAAATTTTCATCAATGATATACATAATGAAAGAAATTTCAGCATGAGAATGTACAATTGTTCCCAAGAAGTTAACATAGTTCGTAAATTACAACAAGCAATGAGAAAGGCGAAAAATATTTATTCAAGTAACTTCATTAGTATATCTTTCTTACTTACAAATGGCAGGTTAATTGCCACCCTCACATAAGCCCGCCATCAGTCCCTATCTCATTAGTATAATCACAAGTTTAAATTTGTGTTCATAAAAAAATGTGTCATAACATAGCAATACAAGATTCTACTATAAATGATATTCATAAAAATTACCAGATATTAATTAGTACTTACTAAGACAACTTGGACAGCATTCTCCTGGATTGATCACCGGATTCTTACACCTTATATTAGGACACTGCACAGGCCGACATTGTATTTCACCATGCTGTATGCAAACAAAAATTCGTTTATTTAATCGTTATACATGGTTTATTATATGACTTACATACAGTACTGGTAATAATTTTTTTTAATGATTCACTATGAAGTCTTAAGAATTTGTAGATTAGATGTAAAACAAGTTATAGGCCTAATACAGTATCAAATGGTATATGATATCTCATTAAGTAGACATTTATTTATCTTCATGAATTAAAGATACGAGTAACAATAACAGTACGGTTACCAGAAGTCTGGATTTCGCAGGACATGTCCTGCTTTTCTCTCTATTCAATTGGCAGTACAGCAAAGAGAGAAACCGTCTATGTTTGGAGTCCATTTGAGGAATTATGTTTGTAAAATTTAATTTAAGACATCTACCTCGTGTGGATTGCCACAAGTTTTTATTGGGCCAAACAAATTGAGTCAGTAATCAGGAAATTAAAACAAGGTATAAGCTATTTATAATCTGTACTCTACAGTTAAATAGTGTATTCAATTAACGACTTTGTATTAACAGTTTTATATAAATTTTACTTATTAATTACAAATACTAACAATTTACAGTACTTTATTTTATATGATATTGAAAGTAAGTGTCACATCACGTGTAACATTATTATGTCCTGCTTTTTGAGATAAATTGTCCTGCTTTTCATGTTTTTCATCTGGTAGGTAACTCTAATAACATTGAGTTTTTCAAGCATGACTTTTTAAATTAATGGCGGTTACTTGACTTTGCATCATTCATCTAGGTGTCCCCACCTACAGTACAAACGAAGTGCCTAAGCTATAGCTTTTTTGTCGCCGTAGGCATTGCACTCAGTGCACTATGGGAAGCGAACTACGTTGACTGCATACAGCAATGCTGAAATGCTGGTAGGGGAAACTAAAGTACCTCGCGAAAACCTACCACCCAGTTTAAAATCTCTTAACAAAGAGGGCATGATTTCGTACAAGTAAGATTCTATGGTAAAATTATTTCTTTCTTGCTAATGCCATTCAATGAAAATCGTCCAAGACAATTCCTTTACAAAAATATATAATAAACATAATTCTGTAATATAGAAAGTAAAACAATATTCTATGTAACTTTATTAAGAATCATTTATCAAAACTCACCACACAAGCACAGATATCACACCCTCGCTGCCATGTGGCTCCGTCTGGATGGACTGAACCATTCACTCTACACGACTTCTGGCAGTCACACTCCTCCACGTGACTTATTCTTCCCTCTGCTGCCACTAGCTATATAACGTATTATGATCATTAACAGAATAATATCAAACTACTAGTCAAACTAAATATTTTAGTTACTATGTGTACTTCAACACAGACCAATTAAACCAGGAACATTTTTATATATCGTTGTTGTTGCTGCTGCAGTAACTCCTGTGTGACATATTTAACGATTTTCAGATTTTTGCTTTATTAAATAACTTAAATAGTGATGCAGCAAATAATAAAATCTCCTATATGTAATTGTATTTCTTTGTTTCGAAAATGTAAGAATTCACAGTCTCCTATGTATGGCTGCCATAGGATAAATAAATGTGTTTTTTCTTCCTACTGAAAAATTTTATATTTTGCACATAGGAGTTATTGCAGGAACAATGACGATATGGTACAGTACTTCACAGAACAGGATGGATTTTTAACAAATAGAGGCACCTTAATTTTTTTATTTAAGAAATTAAAATGTCGTCAATCAGTACGTAGGTTTGGATTATATGCATGTGCGTGAGTGGGTGTGCATGTCCGTCCATATATGTCACACACTGTATATTTTTCTCGGTCTGGCTGTGTGTGTGTGTGTGTGTGTGTGTGTGTGTGTGAGACAAAGAGCGAGAGAGACAGACACACAGACATACAGAGACAAAGAGAAACAGAGAGAGAGAGAGAGAGAGACAGAGACACAGAAAAATAGAATGAGAAACTCGGGGAGCGAGAGAGAGAGAGAGAGACAGACAGACAGACAGAAGGAAGGGAAGGGAGGGGGAGGGAGAGAGGAAGAGTGGAAGGGAGGGAGAGAAACAGACAGGCAGAGAGAGAGAGACAGACAGACAGAGAGAGGGAGGGGAGGAGAGGGAGAAGGGGACGGGAGAGGAGGAGAGAGAGAGAGAGGAAGAGGGAGGGGATGGAGCATGAGAGGGAGAGTATAACATCTGTGTTACTTGTAAGTACAAAATGTTGAAATGTTGAAATATTCTTTGGAAAATATTAAATTAAGAAGGGCAGGAAAATAGGAATAATATACTGTAGAACAAAGTTCTACACTCTCATTTTATGGTATCTGATTTGCAGATTTGAAGGTCATTTAATTATTCTTTTTAATAATTAGTTTTTTTTCTATTACATATACGTCATATATGAAGTGTTTCAATTTACAATGACTGGATCATGAGTGTCATGTGAGATAAAATGTGAGATTTTGTCGTATGTTATTGACTTCTTGCAAAACATATTTATGGTTATGGTTTTAAATGAAATGTTCATGTTAAAATAACTCCATTACTTATATAATATAAGTACAGTACCTAAACACATATCCATTAAAAATACCGAATTGAAATTCATGGAGAGTATGTAAATATGTAATGTTAAATCTGTAAATTCAAAGTCTTTAATTTTTCATTTCAAAACGGTTAAACAAATATATCACTTAAAATTATGATCAAACCTGTGATATGCAGATCTCAATTACTGGACAATTTTTTATAATTATCGTGTTTTTTTTTTTTTTTTTTTTTACGAATTCTTCGCTCTTTTCCAGACTTTTGTAAGAATGCATGCAACATACAGACGTAACAAATACGCACCCTCTCCGAGAGCTCATGCAGATGTTTTGTTAGCTGTTCTACTGTATTCTGCAGCAGAGAGAACTGTCCACAGGTGGGACAGGTAGAGCTGAGGTGCGGGCACTGAGTTAGGTAGCCGTGAGGTCCGGAGATCAGGTGGACCTCCTGCAGAGCACCCTGCACACACGAAAAATAATCGTCAACAGACGCATACAAATGGGACATGCTAAAATATCGCGTAATGTTAGAGTTGAAAGTTGAGTAGATCTATAAACACTGGTTATGATTTCTGAAAAATCCTCGGTTGGCACCGAAGACATAAAAAAACGGAACTCAATTGTTAAAGGGTTCGAACCACGAATGTACTAGGTATATGTATATATGTATGAGCTTCATACTGCATAGATATACAGACCAGGCAGTTTAAAGTCCCAAAGAATTGCCGAGCTAGTCGGCGGCCCAAGCCTCACGCAATCACCGCCATTCCTCTCCATGAAAGTCCGGAGCTCTTTCCGCCTGCAGTCAGTTGTAAGTGAGAATTCATCGGAGTGGGACAGCCATGTTGTAGTCGCGAGTGAGATGTCATTAGCGAGTACAGTATTGTTGTATAATGGTGAGTTATTCACTGCGACGTCGTATATTCATCTTGAAGACGTAATTGGATGGAGTTACGCAATAAGAGACCAACCGACAAAAACATGCTTTCGAGATATTCACCACCGAAGTAAATTTGGTTATTTATTAAATATTTTATGCAAGAAGTAATATAACATTCATACTATAGTACAAATAATACTAAAAAAGACTATCCGACTTTTAATAACAAACCAGAAGTTGAGTTATTATTGCAAAGCAAAATAAATAAATAAATTTTACTCAAACGAATTTTGCTTATAAATAGCAGCAGAGTACAGATACGGCATTCTTGATTTTTTCTGATTTAAATAATCCAATCAACAACACAGATTTGCGCAAATATCTCTTTTTTTTTAATTGTCGGTTCATCTATTGTTGCATATCTCCATCCAATTGCAGAAAGATTTTGTAAACATTCCAAGGCAGCCCCTGTATCGTTAAGTTTTTCTTTTGTAAGCGCATGACGTCTTTGTTTTCTTTTCCAGTCAGTCAGAACCTGTTTTATTAAACTTATCCACTATCTTTAACATTGCTTTTTGGTTGGACTAGGCTGCCAGGAAATTTACTTCTAAATGCTCGTCTTGTTCTGCCACACAACTTTCCTTCTTCTTTGAAGGTACTGCTACGGGAATTGTTAATATAGTAAACTCTTAATGGTGCATACGCATTAAAATGAACTTCGCCATATTATTGTATACTTATTACATTTCTTGGCGATTCACAAGATGTCTGAATTTGGACGTATAATCTTGATTAACATTTTAAGTTTCTCAGACAATTATTTTCCATCTGTATAAAAGTTAGATAAGTCATCAGATTGCGTGAGTAGCTCCTGTACTGCTTGCGAAACTGTAAGAGTATATAATATAATCATACAAAGAGTTTAAAAGTTGTACAGAAATCACAGAAATTCCAAAACATTCTCATTATGAATAAAATTCACGTAGTTTATTTATAACTTAATATTATGGATCAGATATAAAGGAAATACATTTGGACAGGACCCTAACTAGCGTGGAGCAATAGGCAGCCGCAATTCTTACCTTATTTAGCCGATAATGTCTAACAAGAGCAGATACAATTGAAGACCTCCCTCGAAAAAGGGTGTAACATCAAATTAATGAAATATGCGGTGGAAAAAGTAATTTCTAAACATTCGTTTATAACAATAAATTACTGCATCCAATAGCTGAATAAACTTGTATCCTTGATTAATCAAATGGTTCTGCTAGTAAATATAGGCCTAATGAAATATGTCCCTGAAATTATTTTCTTGTCTCCTGAAATGTGTGCTATAGATTTGTTGGTTACACTCTCATTCAAGGGGAGGTCTTCAATTAGAGAAAATAACACCCAAAATTAAGCAATGCATTTTATAAATAACTACCGCTCAAATAAGCAGTCCTAGAGAAGTAAATAGTAATGTCGAAATGGTCGAAACTTGATGCTTAATACGATGTATATTCAAATGAATGGAGATTTTCAACGCTCGACACTTCAGTGTGGCATATTATCCCTTGAAGTGTAAATGTCATGCTGTTACTCGGACCAATCGTGTCGTTTTGCGTGTTGAACGTTTTATGCCGGTTCTCAGATTCTTGCTTTCCACGTACGCATTTCAGATTAATGACTTGCTTCACGGAAATGCTGCCGTGGGGAGTATCCCTGCACTTTCTGGGTAACTGGTGTTTTGTCTACGCTGAGAGCGACTAAATGGGGGTTCAATTGTTTTGACGAAGGGTAAGACTTTGATCATGAATTAGCTGTCGGTGATGCAATCGATTTTCCACTGCGGTTGCCTCTCCATTTATGGCCGTTTCCCGGCCTCGATTCTAAACTCGGATGTTCCACATCACAAACGTAACGTCTATAATATGCCTTTCGTGAGAACACATTTACTTTGAAATTGGTATTATTGGTCAAATTATTTATGCTTGTTGAACATTACGTATATTTTCACAAATTGAGCAGAATAAACAATTAGTTCAAGCCAGTGAAAATTATCTATAGACTGGAAGGACATGAGTTTGATCCCGGATGGGACAATGGATACATTTTTCAGGCCCTCCAACAATGAAAACATATTTTATGACGGAATATCCCTTTCTTACAATATTTTATCCTAAACTATGAACGGTTTTTTTCTTAAAAGTAATACTGAGTTCACTTCTTTGCAAAATATAAGTAGGCTACATGTAAAACTTAGAAATTTTTATACAGAACATTCAATTTAAAGGAGGAAACCACGCCGAAACTATTCACTATTCACCACAGGCAGCTAAAGCATAATTATGTTGGAATTTGAAAGAATGTAGTACCACCGTTTCAATGCATTTGTCCACAGCAATTTATTATTGCTTGGTTACTAATTATGACACATAAATTATATAACGTAGGATTATAGGTATTCCCAAGAAACTAGTTCGATTAATTAAAATGTGTCTCAGTGAAACATACAGCAGAGTCCGTATAGATCAGTTTCTATCTGATGCCTTTCCAATTCTCTGCGGGCTAAAGCAGGGAGATGCACTATCACCTTTACTTTTTAACTTCGCTCTAGAATATGCCATTAGGAAAGTTCAGGATAACAGGCAGGGTTTGGAATTGAACGGGTTAAATCAGCTTCTTGTCTATGCGGATGACGTGAATATGTTAGGAGAAAATACACGAACGATTAGGGAAAACACGGAAATTTTACTTGAAGCAAGTAAAGCGATAGGGTTGGAAGTAAATCCCGAAAAGACAAAATATATGATTATGTCTCGTGACCAGAATATTGTACGAAATGGAAATATAAAAATTGGAGATTTATCCTTCGAAGAGGTGGAAAAATTCAAATATTTTGGAGCAACAGTAACAAATATAAATGACACTCCGGAGGAAATTAAACGCAGAATAAATATAGGAAATGCGTGTTATTATTCGGTTGAGAAGCTCTTATCATGCAGTCTGCTGTCCAAAAATATGAAAGTTAGAATTTATAAAACAGTTATATTACCGGTTGTTCTGTATGGTTGTGAAACTTGGACTCTCACTCTGAGAGAGGAACATAGGTTAAGGGTATTTGAGAATAAGGTTCTTAGGAAAATATTTGGGGCTAAGCGGGATGAAGTTACAGGAGAATGGAGAAAGTTACACAACAAAGAACTGCACGCATTGTATTCTTCACCCGACATAATTAGGAACATTAAATCCAGACGTTTGAGATGGGCAGGGCATGTAGCACGTATGGGCGAATCCAGAAATGCATATGGAGTGTTAGTTGGGAGATCGGAGGGAAAAAGACCTTTAGGGAGGCCGAGACGTGGATGGGAGGATAATATTAAAATGGATTTGAGGGAGGTGGGGTATGATGATAGAGACTGGATTAATCTTGCACAGGATAGGGACCGCTGGCGGGCTTATGTGAGGGCGGCAATGAACCTTCGGGTTCCTTAAAAGCCATTTGTAAGTAAGTAAGTAAATAAGGAATATAATATAGTACTACTACAAACGATAGCCTAGTAATTTATAGTATAAGACAGTAAAATTCGATTTTATCCTCGAGTGGGAAGTTTAACGCCAGAGGCAAAGCCGAGAGCAATAATTTCCACGAGCGTATAAAATCTGTTTACTCTCTTGTGCTATACAATATCTCATCCATTACCGGTATCTAAATTTAATTTTAAACTGAGGTCTTTTCTTTGTAATATGTTGCTTGTGAAGAAGTTCTGAATGAATGAATGAATTTTATTGTTGCTAATGTACTGGTAGACATGAAGAGAAATTAAAAAAAAATTAATTCACTGCTGCGAGTTAAATACTTCTAATTCACTGCTGTGAATAAAGCTATTGTTTAGGTTGCTAAGACGATTAAATAAAGACCAGTTTGAATACCAGTCTTGGATAAAATAATAAAATTATACGCATGGTTATGTCAT